>NC_052150.1:81444174-81744174 GCF_902713615.1 Scyliorhinus canicula
CGTGGGGGCACCCCCGGGGTACTATCGCCCCGCGCCCTCCCCGGGGGCCCGCTCGCACCGCCAATCCCGCCAGCACAGAGGTGGTTTAATCTACGTCGGCGGGATTGGCCTGTCAGCGGCGGGACTTCAGCCCATCGCAGGCCGGAGAATCGCCGCAGGGGGCACTCCGATCGGCGCGGGGGGCACGCCGACCGGCGGGGCGTGATTCCCGCTCCCGCCGATTCACGGGTGGCTGGGAATTCCGGCGGGATTTACGCTGGCCACGGCTGGGGCAGGATTTACGCCGGCCCCGGGCGATTCCCCGAACCTGCGGGGGGTCGGAGAATTCCGCCCCGGGTTTCAACAAGAAAACAATATAACCAACCCCCGCCCGCCCGCCTCGTGAAAAACCCCAGCCAACATGGCTTACACAAACAGTACCATATTCCCCAGCCCTCCTTCCACTGGTTCTCCTGTCCTTACTTGCCCCACCCCCTCCTTGCTGACAGCCTAATTTTTTTGAATACCCCTTATTAATAGTGTAGTTGAAGGATTGAATGTTTAAGGTAGTGAATAGAGTGCCAATCACATGGGCTGCTTTATCCCTGATGTTGAGCTTTATAAAGGTTGTTGGAGCTGCACTCTGCCGGGCCAGTGAAGAATTCCATTGCATTCCTGACTTTTGCCTGATGCATGGTGGAAAGATTTTGGGGGGGGGGGTCGAAATTAGCTATTTGCCACAGAATTCTCAGCCTCTTTCTTGTTCTTGGTACCACAGAATTTATATGGCTGGTCCAGTTAAGCTTTTGATCAATAGTAACCCCCAGGATGTTGATGGTGGGGATTCAGCAACTTTTGATCAATAGTAACCCCTAGGATATTGATGGTGGGGATTTAGCATTAGTAATGCCATTGAATATCAAAGAGATCGTTAAATTCTCTCTTGTTAGAGATGATTTTTGTCTAGCACAAATGTAAGTTGCCATTTATCAGCTCCAACTTGAATGTTGATAATTCACATCCTAACTCTGAGAAATTGTGAATGGAACACTGTACGAAACCATCTACAAACATCCACTCATTTGCCCTTGGGAAGACTGTTGATGAAACAACTGAAGATGGATGGGTCCAGGAAACTGCCCTACAGAACTCATCCGGCGAAGTGCTGGGTCTGAGATTTTTTTTTCTTTAAATTTAGAGTACCCAATTATTTCTTTTTCCAATTAAGGGGCAATTTAGCATAGGGTTGTGGGTGTGAAACCCACGCAGACACGGGGAGAATGTGCAAACTCCACACGGACAGTGAGCTAGTGAACTGGGGTCCTCAGCGCCACAGTCCCAGTGCTAAGCACTGCACCACATACCGCCCCATGCTGGAACTGAGATGATTGACATCCAACAACCACAAGCATCTTTGTATAAGTACAACTTAAGAGGTGGAGTGTTTTCTTCCAGATTCCCAAATTTTATGAGGTTATTTATGATTTTATGAGTGCCACATTCAAATGTTACTTGCCAATTCTGCTCTTTTATCCATATTTGGACCACGCTGTAATGAGATCTGGAGCTCAAACTAGGTATATCGGTTAAGTGCTACTTGGTTGCACTTAATAATATCTTCAGCCACATTGATGATAATTGAAAGTAGGTGATGGGTCAATAATTGGTCAAATTGGATTTCACAAAATGGTTACAGCATAGGAGGTGGCGATTCGGCCTGTTGTTTCTGCCAGATCTCCAAATGAACAATTCACTGAGTGCCATTCCTGTCTTCTCTCTATAACCCTGCAGATAATAATCCAATTCATTCTTGATGCTTTGATTGAACCTTTCAGAGATGGGGGCATTTATAACTGGGAACAAAGAAATGGCTGAGGAACTAAATTCATACTTTGCTTCCGTCTTCTCAAACAAAGACACAAATAATGTACCGAAGGTTCTGAGAAACACAAGTTTTAGTGAGGAGCTGAACGCATTTAATATTAGTAAAGACGTGGTTTGGGGAAATTAATGGGATTGACAGCGGATAACTCTCCAAGGCCTGATAATCTTCATCCCAGAGTACTTAAGTGGCCTAGAAATTGCAGATTCATTGATGGTCATTTTCCAAAATTCTTTGAACTCTGGAGTGGGACCTACAGATTGTAGGGTAGCTAATATAACTCCGCTTTTCAAAAAGGGAGGTAGAGAAAACCGGTATCTATAGACCTGTGAGCCCAACATCGTTAGTAGGGAAGTTGCTAGTGTCCATTATTAAGGATCTGGAAAGCAGCGGTACCATAGAACCCCTACAGTACAGGAGGAGGACATTTGGCCCATCAAGGCTGCACCGACTCTCTGAAAGAGCACCCTCACTAGGTTTGTCCCTCGCCCTCTACCCGGAACCCTTTGAAAACTAAGGGGCAAACAAACATGGTCAATCCACCTAACCTTCACGTCTTTGGACTGAGAGGGGAAACAAATGCACCCGGAGGAAACCCATGCAGACACTGGGAGAATGTGCAAACTCCACACAGTCACTCAAGGCCGGTATTGAACCCGGGTCCTTGGCACTGTGAGGCAGCAATGCTAACCACTGTGCCACCATGCCGCCTCTTCAAAGTCAGCATGGATTTACAAAAGGGAAATCTTGCTTTACAAATCTACTAGAATTCTTTGAAGACATAAAGAGTAGAGTTGACTAGGGATGTGGTTTATTTAGACTTTCAGAAGGTCTCACATAGCAGATTACTATGTAAAATTAAAGTGTATAGGATTGTGGGTAGTGTCTTGAGATGGATAGAAAGCTGGTCAGCAGACAGGAAGCAAAAGCAGGAAGAAATGGGCCTTTTTCCAATTGGCAGGCATTGGCTAGTGGGGTACCGCAGGAATCTATGCTAGGACACCAACTTCACAGTATAAATTATTTGGACAAGGAAACTAAATGTATTATCTCCAAATATGCAGATGATACAAAGTTGGGTGTGAGGGTGAGCTTTGAGGAGGATGCAGAGATACTTCAGTGGGATTTGGACAGGCTTCTGAGTGAGTGGGTATATGCATGGCAGATGCAGTGTAATGTGGATAAATGTGAGGCTTTCTGCTTTGGTATCAAAAATATGAAGGCAGATTATTATTTGAAGGGGTGTAAATTGAGAGAGTTGGATACTCAGCAAAACCTTGGTGTTTTCGTGCAACAGTCGCTGAAAGTAAGCGCGCAGGTATACTGTAGCAGGCAGTAAAGAAGTCAAGTGGTATGTTGGCCTTGATTGCGAGAGGATTTGAGTATAGGAATAGGGATGTTTTACTGCAATTGTATAGGGTACACCTGGAGTATTGTGCGCAGTTTTGGTGTCCTTATTGGAGGAAGGATGTTCTTGCTATAGAGGGAGTGTAGCGAAGGTTTACCGGTCTGATTCCTGGGATGGCATGACTGTCGTAAGAGGAGAGACTAAGTCTGTTAGGATTATATTCAGTTTAGAAAAGTGAGAGGACATCTCACAGAAACTTCTAAAATTCTAACAGGATTAGACAGGGTAGATTCAGAAAGAATGTTCCCGATGGTGGGGGAGTCTAGAACTAGGGGTCATGGTTTGAGGATAATGGGTATCATAGAATTCCTACAGTGCAGAAGGAGGCCATTCAACCCACTGAGTCTGCACTGACCCTTCCAATGAGCACTCAACCCAAACCCCCCCCCCCAATTCCCATAACCTTTCAGGTAAATCTTTTAGGACTGAGGCGAGGAGAAATTTCTTCCCTCATTCTTTTAACCCAGAGTGGTTAACCTATGGAATTCACTACCACAGAACACAGAAAGTAGTTGAGGCCAAAATTTTGTGTAGCGTCAAGAAAGAATTAGATATAGCTGTTGGGGCTAAGGAAATCAAGATATTGAACTTGATTATCCGCAATGATCATAATGAATGGCGGAGTAGGCTTGAAGAGCCAAATGATCTCCTCCTATTTCTATGTAGGTTTCTATTTCATGTGTTGTTCCAAATTTGCATGGATAAAATATCGATGTGATTTTACCCATTTAGACATAATTGACAAGATAAATCTCGTAGTAAGATTCCATTTGACAGATTTACCTTTTATCTCAATTATATATTTGCATTGCACAAAAAGGAAAAGTAGAGATTTTAGATTTTTTTTTAAATTACTAAGTGAGACTCGTGAGCTTTGCTTTATCGAAAAAGTACCTAGTGACTGAACGAACCAATGATCACATGCACCTTGATTCAAGCAATTTCCAACATGATTCAGTAACCAGACTACCGAGGGCTCCATTTGAACATTCGACTAATTCCCACACAGTGAAAAAGATACACATTGAGCAACTCTGCTGCAAATGTCAATAAACTAATCTCAGAAAACTTTCTAATCCAGATTTGTGCGTCACCTCAACTCATGTGATGGAGGAAGAAAGATTGCCTACCACTGTAGATTTTTCTTGAAAACAAAAAAACTATCAATACTTTCAGAAGTTTTGTACTTTCTTTTGCTCCTCCATATTTCTATTTTACTTTATGACTGACCACTAGAGGATGCACAAGAGCAGCCTGGGGTTACTTTCCACGTTCGTTTCTCTTGTGAAGCTGCTTAATTCCACTTGATTCTCTATTACAAAAATGTTGCATTTAGTACACTGTCATTACACAACAGTAGTGTTGCATTGGGTACACCTCATTACAACAGCAGTGTTGCATTGGGTACACCTCATTACAACAGCAGTGTTGCATTTGCTACATTCATCATATAATGGCAGTGTTACATTTGGTACACTGTCATTATCATAGGATCCCTACAGTGCCCACGGCACAGTGCCAACAATTCCTACATCCCATCGGTCTGCACTGACTCTCTGAAAGGGCACCCTACGAAGGTCCACGCCCCCACCCTATCCCCGTAATCCCTGCAAAGGGTAGCACAGTTCCTTCGCAGCTCCAGGCTCCTAGATTCAAATACCGGCTTGGGACACTGTTCGTGCGGAGTTTGCATGTTTTCACTGTGTCTGCATGGTTTCCTCCGGGTGCTCTGATTTCCTCCCACAGTCCAAAGATGTTCAGGTTAGATGGATTGGCCATTCTAAATTGCCCTTACTGTTCAAAAAGGTGTGGTGGGGTTACAGGGATAGGGTGGAGGTATGGGCTTGGATCGGGTGCTCTTTCCAAGGGCCGGTGCAGACTCGATGGGTCGAATGGCTTCCTTCTACACTGTAAATTCTACAACTCTAAAAAATCCAGTAACCCCACCAAACCTTTTGGACACCAAGCAACAATTTATCATGGCCAATGCACCTAACCTGCACATCTTTGTATTGTGGGAGGAAACTGGACCACCCAGAGGAAACCCATGCAGACACGGGGAGAATGTGCAAATTCCAGTCACCCAAGGCCGGAATTGAAACCTGGGTCCCTAGCGCTGTGAGGCAGCAGTGCTAACCACTGTGCCATTATATCATTATACAACAGCAGTGCTGCATTTGGTACACCATCATTATACAACAACAGTGCTGGGTTTGGTACACTATCACCACATACAATAACAGTGCTTAATTTGATATATCATCTCCCTACAATTGCAGTGCTGAGCTTTGTACACCGTCACCCTATACAGCAGCAATGCGGAGATAGGTACAGCATTGTGGAGCATCGTGCATTTACTTGGGAAATTGGGAAATCTCAAAGTACAAACATACACACAACACCATGGTGCAGAGCACAGAGGACCTATGAGCGACAGACTGTTGCACCATTAATCAGCTTTTCATGTTTTGCAATCCCAACAATGAGTAATCTTCAATGAGAGATATAGAGCCCCCAATGAGGAAAAGCTGAAGTTGTGTTCTGTGGCAGAATGGCATATTGTGTTTTAAAACAATAAAATGAGGCAATAAAAAGGAGTATACACATTTCTTAAAGTTTACACATGTGTATGATGATGATTCAATAGCTTTAGAGAACATTTACCTCAGTTATTGGGTCTATTTTGCATAATAAATGCTGGCACAGTTTTTTTATTATAAAAGATTATGTATGCTTTTCAAATGTGAACTACCAGGGTGCTGAGATAATCCTGAATTTGTTGGATCAGGATTTGATAGCTAGTTATAGAATACAGTTATACAAATTTTTGTATGAACAAAAAAGGCGGGGACTTCCGGTGTGCATCATGGAGTGAGTGATCACACAGAGGCAGCTCCTGCCTAAGGTTACAGAAAAGAGCTCTTTTTTAAGCAACACGGGTTGGAATTTCGATGAAAAGGCGTAGGTGAATGTTCGAGGAGTACTTTCTCCCAGGAATAGTATGTTTCTTGGTTATCAGACCCTCAGAAACAGTGCAAGATGAACAAAAAAGGCCTACAAATGAATGGAAGCTTCCACTGTCCATTGTCCCAGGAGATGTATATATGCACAGCGGCAACGCAAAACATTGATGTTTTAATCAGTTTATTATTGTCTGCATATCACTATTCTGCCAGAGGAAATACCGACCAATCCACATCATGGTTGTTTAATAGAGAAAGTGATTCTGACATCAGTTCTAGCGAGGTACTGAAATTTCCATCATCTTGACAGACTTCAATAGTTAATTAAAAATGGTCAGACCAGAGCCAACATGAAACAAAGAAAGAATAAAACTAATATCACTGTAATGTCCAACAGGGCACTCAATCTTGCCACGTAGTACATATTCTTCAATCTTGCTGTCCACAGATTGGAGCTGCTGATTATAAGTACAGGACTCACATCTCAACACGATATATAACATGTAATCCAGCTTCCCAAGTTATACTACAATTGAAAATATACTGATCATGTGGTGTTGTAAAGTTAAGAGCCAGTGATGCCGATTAGCTATTGTCCAATTGGGACTGACCATTTAAAGCATTAAACGTTGACACAAATTTGCTCAATATGGATTATTTTAGTTAATGATTAAGCTGGAACTAATTTACAAATCAGTAATCAATTTAATTGCTACAAAGTCATCTTGAGCTATTACAGGATTCAACTCAAATTTCTTGTTATTGAAACAATCTAACTTGGGATAATTGGGATTCAAAAATAGAAGATCCATGGATGATCGCCAATTGCGCTGGGTTCATAATTACGCGATAGCAGCTGACAGTTCAGCATCACTCTACAGGTAGCTGAGAAATCAAGGAACTGCATACATCATGTTTACTTGAACAGGAGCCACTAGCTGCAGTTTAGGAAAGGCAATTAGTAAACCAGAAAATATCCTGACTGCATCGGTTATGGCAACGATATTAAAAGAAAAAAGGATGGCTGAAAGTGATGCTTAAGGGTACAAATACATGAAATGTTGATATCAATTGCAGGAGCACAGCTTGGAACAATTTACGCCTGCAGCTGTAACCGACAGCCAGGAACAGGACATAGCACACTCTCCCTTGCACAATATATACTATGTATGGAATTTTCATTAAATTATAATATTTATTGGTTTCCCAAGTTCTGGAGTTTTTATTCATATTAAAGGAATGTTCATGTCCCAATGCTGTGGCAGCTGGGATATATTGAGCGACACAAGACTCAATAGCTATTAAATGTAGTAAATCATAAGAAATTTCAAAGCACAACTTGTATGTTAACCATGGACAGAATGAAGGTCTGTCCAATTCAAATTTGACAAGAACCACCACAAACAAATTTACAAAACTACCATGCAAAGAGCACCAATCATAGCTCAATGCGGATTACTCTGTTTCTTTGTTACCTGGATATTATTCTTTACTCAATTAATGATTTTGAAGAATGTAAATGCCATCATCACAAACATAAAGCATTTAGAATAGCCTGCTTTATACTAACTGCATGCATACACTTAAAAAAAACAATGTTTTCTACCACTAGACACAAAGATTAGGACAATACACAATTGGATGTATGAAGTTTTCACTTCAGTGAGCAGCTGAAATATCTGGAAAAGGAGACCAACCAAGCATGTGTAAATCTTCGCTTTTGTATTTCATTTGAAGAGACAATATTTTGTCTTGAAGAACCCTCTCACCTTTTTCCAGAGAGGCCTACAAAGACCAATGGGGCAACTGCTACCAGCTGCAAAAGAAAAAAAACCCATTTAAGAACATAATATAAAAAATAGGGATACAGGAAGTTCATGGAGGCGCATTCCTCTAATGCGATAATGTTGGCATCCAGTTGGTTTTGAACCACCACAATATTTCACGCTGAGCATCTTGTTATATTCACCCATACATTTGTTGCTCTTGTAGTAGACACTTTCTTCATAACTGTTAAGAATTTATTTTTCACTAATTGCCATTTATGCCTCATAGTCATACTGAGAATATTTTGAAGAAATCAAAGTTTTTAGGGCCCAACATGAATAAAACTGGAAATTATCCTCAGACGTTGAATGAAAGAATTTGAGTTAAGCATGATAGAATTGGAAGCATCAAGATATACAAGCCTCCCCAACTACCATCACTGACTGGTAAAGGTTGTCTTTCATCTCTTTGTACAAATGGACAGCTTTAAATGTAGAACATATCTTTAGTTCCTCTCGTCATATGTAGTCAACCGTATGTTTTACATGAAGGAAAAGGGTTCTGGGATGCAGCTACCGATGTATACTAATTCCTTTCAGCATTATACTTTGCAAAATAGCTGTAAGCATGGTTTGAAGAATTTTGAAAAGAAAAAATTTTGAGTAAACCCATTTATATTCAATTTTCCCGTTTACGAACACTTACATTTTTAACCTGAAATCCAAAATGCGGTAGTTCACAGTTGCATTAATTAAAATATAAAACCAAATCCCCAAGAATCTGAAATTATATCAGGAAATGCTGGAAATACGCAACAGGTCAGGCAACATCTGTGCAGAGAAACGGAGTTCATATTTCAGGCCTATAACGTTATTAACTTGGGTTCTCACCACAGATGCAATCTGACCCTTCAGTATACCTTTGTTGTACATACACCAAAATTCTTCAGTATACATGTTACAGAATTTCATAAACATGTTATTTTATTATCCTGTTTAGAAAATGTTTCATATTTCAACAATCTAACCTCATTTCAGTTGTTTTCTCGGATTGATCACTTTAAGAATACTTTAGCATTGTGCTCAAAAATGTTTAGCTATTCACATTCCTATAAATAAAGTTTGAAGCACATTTGGTGATGTATTCTAAGAACTAATTGTTGTTTGTTAGCATAAAACAAGAAACTTGCACATACGTCACTTGTAAAATTTTATTTCGGTGTCCACACAGTCATAAAAGAGATCCACCACTTCCGAAGGATCAACAGGTCCTTCACACTTCAAGATATCCTGCATGGCTTCCACACCTTGTTTTTCCAGATCCAGCATAGTTTGCCAAAGCTTCTGTCCAGGCTCCTATGGAGAAAAATGGTTCTACTGAAAAAGTTGTTTTGAATATAGCGGTTTCACAAAATCAAAGTAAATTGGCTGAAGAGTGGCATCTGTGATGTTGGGGATCTAGAGGAGTTGAGATGCACCATCCATTCAGCTCTCCTGGCTGAAGATAGTTGCAGTTTTGTCCCTAGCACCACCATCTCCACCATCATTGAAGATCAGATACTCGTGGAGCCTCCTACTCTGGTTAGGTGTTTAATCCTCTTCCACCATTCACGACTGGATGTGGCAAGACTACAAAACTATGATTTGATCTGTTGGTTGTGGGTCCTGCCTATAGCATGCTGCTTCCAATGCTAAGCATGTGTTGTAACTTCACCAACTTGGCACCACATTTTTAGGTTATGTTTGGTACTGCGCTTGCCATGCATATCCATTGAAATAAATGGTTAGTAAAATCAAATATTTAACATGTATTTCATTTCCCTGTTCTTACTTCCAAAATGTATTTCCAATTATCTTCTGCAATGGTGTATGAACAGCTCCTTTGCTGCTCCAGTAAGTTTATTCACAGACCACAGAGGTTCAAGTTTGGCATGTTAGCTTATCTCAGTGGGAGTAATAATTAAGAACAGTTCAGTAATCTCCGTGCCACCAAGTTAGTAAAAGAAAAACATCTCCCAAGGTTCTTTCTTCTGATTGTCATCTGGTCACTCCCGCTGCTATAAATTTGTTCTCTGAATGGGGGTATCACTGGCAGGAACATAGTTATTGCCCATTGCTTTGCACTATTGCTGTGCCACTCTCTTGGATTGCACCAATTGTTACAAATGAGCAGCATTCTTCATGTCAATCAGTAGAATTTTGAATGATACCAGCTGTTGGAAGTACTTTTTATACATTGCTGCTAATTTTGCAACTTAAACTTATTTCAAAACAGACTGCGCTACATTTTTATCTCAATGCACTAACATAGAATTTACAGTGCAGGAGGCCATTCAGCCCATCGAGTCTGCACCGGTCCTTGGAAAGAGCACCCTACTTAAACCCAGGCCTCCACCCTATCCCCATCACCCAGTTCCCAATTTAGCATGGCCAATCCACCTAACCTGCACATATTTGGACTGTGAGAGGAAACCAGACCACGTAGACAACGGGAGAAAGTGCAAACTCCACACTCAAGGCCGGGATCTAACCTGGGTCCCAGGCGCCCTGAGGCAGCAATTCTAACCACTGTGCCGCCCAAGTGATAAATAGCTCTGCAGCCGGTCAGTTTGCTGTGCAAGGTCTGACAAACCATGTCCTAGCCAAGTCAAGATCCTCTTCCTTTTAAGTTCCTAACATACTCCTTAAATACCAGATTACTTCTATTCCCCAATCACCATCCCTGTACAATGTGTCACTCCACCATCAGACTCCTGGCTACTTGAAACTCTTTACAACTTGCCTTCCTTTAGAAGTCTCCTATAAATAGTTTTTTGACCAGGCTTTTGTTCCCTCAATCTTCACTCCCACTAACCTGCGAAAAAAAAAACACAACCACTTCCAATTTTATTCCAGTGCTTTTCCAGTTCAGTTTCCACTTCTTTCCTTTACATGTGCTTTATTCAAGTTGTTTGTATCAGGAGTTTGCAGCCAGCAAGCCAAAATCTCACAACGACAATTACTCTGAATGCTGGCAAAGTGAGAAGCCTGATCACAGTGGCCATGTTAGAATAATAATGTCTCTAGAAGCAGATTTATCACACACTTATGATGTGCATGACATGCCAAGTCTTTAAGATTTCAGTCACATTGTCCAACTCCTCCGCTTGCACTGGTCCCCTTGATGATCGAAACCTTTTCCAAAACCTCTGCACAGGTCTCTAATCTGGGTTACAGTACTGAAGGAACAGCAATCAAATATAAAAGTGATTTTCACCGCTTATAGTTGAAAACAGGTAGCTCATTTTCTCTGGAGTGCAATGATTTTACTTGAAAGTTTTCAGCAGGCAGAAGTTCTATTTTTGCATGCACTTTCAAGTGTATAGTAAACGCACATTAAGACATTTTTATTTGGAAAATATTTTATTGAAGCATTTGTAATTTTCACACTTTAACAATTTAGCATTTCTTAAACAATCGAGCAGGCCAACACACGCAACAACACTAAAATAACATACCTGACTCCCCCCCCCCATCTCCTGATTATCCGTATAGCAAGTCCCATGTCCTTGTCTTACACTACCATGCCTCCCATTTTCCTCCCCCCCCCCCCCCCCCCCCTTACTGCTGACGGTCAGTTTTCCTTAAAGAAGTCGATGAACGGCTGCCACCTCCGGGCGAACCCGTGTTGAACCTCTCAAGGTGAACTTAATTTTCTCCAGACTGAAAAACTCTGCCATGTCACTATCCCATACGCCTGACTTTGGAGGCTCCGAGTCCCTGCATTCCAGCAAAATCCATCTCCGGGCCACCAGGGAGGAGAAGGCCAGGGCATTGGCCTCCCTCCCCCCCCGCCCTGGGCCCCCTGATCTTCCGATACCCCAAATATTGCCATTTCCAGACTCGGGGCCACCCTCCCTTCCAGGACCTCTGACATGACATCCACAAATCCCTGCCAGAATCCCCTCAACTTTGGACACGACAAGGCAGCACGGTGGCTCAGTGGGTTAGCCCTGTTGCCTCACGGCGCTGAGGTCCCAGGTTCGATCCCGGCTCTGGGTCACTGTCCGTGTGGAGTTTGCACATTCTCCCCGTGTTTGCGTGGGTTTCGCCCCCACAACCCAAAAGGATGTGCAGGGTAGGTGAATTGGCCACTCTAAATTGCCCCTTAATTGGAAAAAATGAATTGAGTACACTAAATTTAAAAAAAAAACTTTGGACACGACCAGAACACATGTACATGATTCGCCAGGCTTCACCTACAGCGGCCACACCTGTCCTTCACTTCCTCAAAACACCTACTCATCCGGGCCACAGTCATGTGAGCCCTATTAACCACCTTGAACTGGACCAGGCTAAGCCTGGCACACGACTAGGATGAATTAACTCTCCTCAAGGCCTTTTTCCCCATATTCCGACTTCCAACTCCCCTCCCAACTCTTCCTCCTACTTCCTCCTCACCTCCCCGACTGGGACCCCTTCCCACTCCATTGATTCCTTGTATATCTCCCGAGACCCTCCCCTCCCCAACTCCTGTTGTTGACATCACCTTATCCTGTAGTCCCCTCAGGGAGAGGCGAGGAAAGCCTGGAACCTGCCTCCGAATAAAGTCCCGTACCTGCAGGTACCGAAATCCGTTCCCACCCGGCAACTCAAACTCCTCCTCCAATGCCTCCAGGCTCGGGAAACCCTCCTCAATGAAGAGATCCCCAAATCTCTCAATCCCTGCCCACTGCCACTTTCTAAAGCCCATATCCAGCACCCCCCCCCCCCCCCCCCCCCCCCCCGGAGCAAAACAGTGATTATCACAAATCGGTGACCACGCTGATGCCCCCTCCAATCCTGTGTGCTGTCTCCATTGCCCCCACACCCTCAGGGCTGCCACCACCACCACCGGGCTTGTGGAGTACCGAGCTGGCGAGAACAGCAGGGGCGCCGTTAGTAAAGCCTCCAATATGATGGTTTTCATGGGACAATATAATTTACTAAATAGAAAAAGTGATTGTTTTGACTTTTCTATTTTTAGAAGTCTAAATTTCTAATTATTAAGGTGGGCTCACTGTTGGCCAAAATATTGAAGCAACAGAAATTACTCTTTTTAAAGGTATGTAATGATTCCTGCATTACCCTTTTCTTCAATAGCATCTTCCAATATTTGAGGGTCGCTTATGCTGTGATTTTATTATGGGGCAGGGTGAGAAGGCAAGCCACAAGTCTACCTTAGCCTGAACAAGGATCAAGCCGCATGTTGTTGGGAGTCATTTTGAACCACATGCTTGAGTCTAGCCAACTGAGCTAAACTGGAATCGGACAACTGTAAAGCCAGCGAATATAATGACAGAAAATTGGGCTCTGATCACTTGCAATTTTGGCATCATGGGTGCTGTTTTGATATCAGTACGTGTGCTGCACATACTGGTATGGCACATGCTGAACACGCTCAGCGAAAGCGTTAGGGAGTTTTAAGAATATATGTCAGAAGTACGCAGAATAGTCAGATCGTGACGTCAGTCAGTACGCAATGTTGATTTAATGCTAGCACCGACATTTCTAGCTCCAGTTAACGCTCATTAACCAGTATAACTGAATATGTGTTCAGCAGCAGGAAGTACCAGCCACCAATACTATTTAAAGGGATAATCACCACTTGCAGGTTAGCTGCTGATTAATTTCTACTGGCTCTGATTAATTAGTGCAGGAGTCTGATAGTTGGGGATATTGACAAGGATGGAACAGACACATGAAGAAAGCCTTCATTCTGATTTCAAAACTTCTGGTTATGATTTGCTTCTAGTCATGACTGCTTCATTTGCATCTCCCTTTACTAAGAGCACAAAGGGAGTTTGAGCTGAAGCAGCAGAGAAGACAACAAGCTGCTTGCAGAGGCTTCAGGAGGAAGAGGGCTTGTAGCAGAAAGCCTGAATCTCCTACGGTCTTCCAGGAGCATTTACCTTATTTCAACATAAGCCGGGGCAATATCTGTATTGTATGTGTTTTTAAAAGCACGTGCTCACAGAACTCAGGTCACCTACTGTCGACAGATCTGCAACTTCAGAGCTGGGCTAGGATGCTGCTGCCAATGGTTTGGACGGAGCAGCTGAGGTCTGCATCATCTCCCAGTTCATCATCTAGTGGTGCATAAGGTGCAGACTTTTATGTCATGACAGGGTTCATTGGGTTATCACTGGGCTAGGAAGTTGACAGAAAGCACGTGACTTTCTCAGGACAAACAGCTTCCCTATAGCGCAACATGTCATCAAGTGCACACTTTGCAGACACCATAACGAAATGTATCCGAACTGCAAAAATTCTGACTTGCTGAATGCGCAGTTAGTGACCATGGCGAATGCTATCCTATCACAAGTCAGTTAATGTGTATTGTACAACTCTTGGGGCGACACGGTAGCACAGTAGTTAGCACTGCTGCCTCACAGCACCAGGGGTCAGGGTTCAATTCCGGCCTTGGGTGACTTGTCCATGTGGAGTTGGTATGTTCTCCCGTGTCTGCATGGATGTCTCGGATCCGGGTGCTGCAGTTTCTCCCCACAGTGCAAGTATGTGTAGGCTAGGGGGATTGGCCACAATAAATTGCCCCTTAGTGTCAGGTTATGTGCAGGTTTGGTTATGGGGTTACGTGGATAAGACGGGGGAAGTGGACCTGGGTGGAGTGGTCTTTCGAAGTGTCGGTGCAGTCTCGATGGTATAAATGGCTTCCTACACTGTAAGGATTCTATGGGCGCGATTCTCCGCAAATGCGGAGAGTCGTAAAGGCTGCCGTGAAACTGGCCGTGTTTCACGGCAGCCTCTGCGCCCCCTCCCGGGACCCGATTCACCCCCCGGGCGGGGCTAGCAGCGCGGCCCCGTGAAGCACGGCATTGTCACGGCGGCTGACACGCGCGATGACATCAGCCGCGCATGCGCGGGTTGGACGGCTCCAACCTCCGCATGCACGGATGACGTCATCACGCATATGAGTCAAACCCGCGCATGCGCGGGCCGTCATGCCCCTCAGCCGCCCCGCGGACTGATCCTGCGGGGCGGCGGAGGAACAAAGAGTGCACGGGTATCGGACCCGCTGCCCGTGATCGGTGCCCACCGATCGCGGGCCCATGCCATGGTTGTCCGGAACGGCACTTTGCGGCCGTTTTCACGAACGGTGAGAGCAGGTGTGTTTGCGCTCGTGAAAACGGCCGTAAAGGCCTGGGAACTCGGCCCACCGGCCAGGGGAGAATCGCTGCTCACCATAAAAAACGGCGAGCAGCGATTTGTGTCGTGGGGCGGCCGTGGGGGGGGGGGGGGGGGGGGGGGGGAATAGCGGGAGGGCGGGAAAAATGTCGGGAAGGCCCTCCCGCTATTCTCCGACCCGTCGTGGGCAGCGGAGAATCGCGCCCTATGATTCTATTCTAACTTTATTTAAAGCTCTCCAACTGAGGGGGCATAATAACAAAATGAACATCCTACACTCTTCCCCCTCAAAAAGAAAATTTGAACATTCAACCATAAATTGTTCCCACAATATGAAATTACTAAAGCAACATATCTGAAAATTTACCAGGTTGGTTCACATTCTTGTTTTTACTGTAATCGCAACCAAACATATACGGTTAATACTAACAGTAATTTATATGTAAACGGTTTCTCTTTAACACCAGTAGGTATTTAACAAAAATATTTGACAAGTAATTTTTTTATTCAAGAATTGTGGGCATCGCTGGCTAAGCCTGCATTTATTGTCCATCCTTAAATAGCCCTTGAGAAAGTGGTGGGGAGCAGTCTTCCTGAACCACTGCTGTCCTCGGCAGTGTAGGTACACCTCCAGTTCTGTTAGGAAGGGAATTCCAGGATCTGTAACAGAATGACAGTGAAGGAACAGCGATATTCCAAGTCAGAATAGTGTGCGACTTGGGAGGCAGACTTACAGCTGCTTCCCGTGCATCTGCTGCCCTTGGTTCTTAGAGGTGGCAGAAGTCACAAGTTTGAAAGGTGCTGTTGAGGGAGCCTTGGTGAGTTGCTGCAGTGCATCCTGTAGATAGTAAACACTGCTGTCACTGGGCATCGGTGGTGGATGGTGACAATATTTATTGTGGTGGATAGGGTGCTATCAAATGGGCCGCTTTGTCCTGGGTGGTGTTGAGCTTCTTGAGTGTTGTTGGAGCTGCACTCATATAGACAAGTGGAGAGTATTCCATGCAATCCCGACTGGTGCCTTGGAGACGGTGGGCAGGCTCCCCGACTGGTGCCTGGGAGACGGTGGGCAGGCTCCCCGACTGGTGCCTTGGAGACGGTGGGCAGGCTCCCCGACTGGTGCCTTGGAGACGGTGGGCAGGCTCCCCGACTGGTGCCTTGGAGACAGGGGGCAGGCTCCCCGACTGGTGCCTGGGAGACGGTGGGCAGGTTCCCCGACTGGTGCCTGGGAGACGGTGGGCAGGCTCCCCGTCTAGTGCCTTGGAGACGGTGGGCAGGTTCCCCGACTGGTGCCTGGGAGACGGTGGGCAGGCTCCCCGTCTAGTGCCTGGGAGACGGTGGGCAGGCTCCCCAACTGGTCCCTTGGAGACGGTGGGCAGGCTCCCCGACTGGTGCCTTGGAGACGGTGGGCAGGCTCCCCGACTGGTGCCTTGGAGATGGTGGACAGGCTCCCCGACTGGTGCCTTGGAGATGGTGGGCAGGCTCCCCGACTGGTGCCTTGGAGACGGTGGGCAGGCTCCCCGACTGGTGCCTTGGAGACGGTGGGCAGGCTCCCCGACTGGTGCCTTGGAGACGGTGGACAGGCTCTGGGGAGTCAGGTGATGAGTCACTCCTTGAAAATATCTCAGTCTGACTTGCTCCAGTAGCCACAGTATTTATATGAAATGAAATGAAAAATGAAAATCGCTTATTGTCACAAGTAGGCTCCAAATGAAGTTACTGTGAAAAGCCCCTAGTCGCCACATTCCGGCGCCTGTTCGGGGTGGCTGTTACGGGAATTATATGGCTGGCCCAGTTCAGTTTATAGTCAATGGTAATCCCCAGGATGTTGATAGTTGGGGATTCACCGATGGTAATTCCATTAAATATAAGGGGAGTAGGCAAAATTCTCAATTGTTGGAGATGGTCATTGCCTGACAGTTGAATGGCATGTGTCTTACTTGCCACTTATCTGCCCAAGCCTGAATTTTGTCCAGGTCTTGCTGCAGATAGATACGGACTGCTTCAGTATCTGAAGAGTTGCAAATGGTGCTGAACATTCCATTCTCAATTCTGACCTTATGATGGAGGGAAGGTCATTGATGAAGCAGTTGAAGATGGTTGGGCCTGGGACACTACCCTGAGGATCTCCTACAGTGATGCTCAGGACTGAGATAATTGACCTTGAACAACACAGCTTCCTTCACAGTCGAATGCAGTCTGGATGCCAAGGGCAGTCACTCTCACCTCACTTCTGGAGTTGAGCTCTTTTGCCTGTGTTTAGACCAAGGCTGTAATGAGGTTAGGACCAGAATGGCCCTGGAAGAATGCAATTTGAGCATAAGTGGCCAGGTCATTGCTGAGAAGTAGCACTGCCGACGATCACTTCCATCACTTTACTGATGATCGAGGGTGGAATGATAGGGCGGTAATACGTCAGTTTGGATTTGTCCTGCTTTTGTGAACAGAACACCTGGGCAATTTTCCACATGTTGAGTAGATACCAGTGTTGTAACTGCATTAGAATAGCCTAATAAGTACTATTGCTAGAATGTTGTCAGGACTCATAGCCTTTGCCACATCAAGTGCCTTCAGCCGTTTCTCGATATCGCGTGGGGAGAGTTGAATTGGCTAAAGACTGCCTCCTTCAGAGGTCCCAGTACCACATATGCCAGAGATGGATCATCCACGTGGCACTTTTGGCTGAAGATGGTTCTAACTGCTTCAACCT
Organism: Scyliorhinus canicula; assembly: GCF_902713615.1. NCBI lineage: Eukaryota > Metazoa > Chordata > Chondrichthyes > Carcharhiniformes > Scyliorhinidae > Scyliorhinus > Scyliorhinus canicula. The sequence continues at coordinate 81,462,047 of NC_052150.1, forward strand.
CCTCTTTTGCACTTTTGTGCTGAACTCCCCCATCAGGGATGAGGATACTTGCAGACATTCTCCTCCAGTTAACTGGTTAATTGTCCACCAGCATTCACAACTGGAGGTGGAGCAGAGCTTAGATCTAATCCGTTGCTATTACTTTCTGATGATGCTATTTGACATGTAAACAGTCCTGTGTTGTAGCTTCACCAGGTTAGCACCTCATTTTTAGGTGTGCCTGGTGCTGCTCTAAGCATGCCTCCTGCACTCTTCATCGAACCGGGGTGGATCCCCCATGATAATGGTTGATTGGGAGATAAGACGGACCATGAGGTTACAGATTGTGGTTGAGCACAATTCTGCTGCTGTTCCCTTCAGTTGTCGACCACTGTGTCCTTCTGTAAGAGACAGGAGGAGTGTGTACAATGTGTTTGGGTGTTGCGCCCATCATAGTTGAATAGTTGGCAGTGCATGCAAATTTGAAAGATGTGGTTGAGGCTTGCAGCAGTGCTAAGTGCTCGACTGTGAAATCAAACTAAGTGTTAGATAGGAGTCAAATTTGATTAAGATTATTGGTAGGAGTCCATGTGGAGTTTGCACATTTGCCCCGTGTTTGCGTGGGTTTCGCCTCCACAACACAAAAGATGTGCAGGGTAGGTGGATTGGCCACGCTAAATTGCCCCTTAATTGGAAAAAATGAATTGGGTACTCTAAATTTTAAAACAAAGATTATTGGTAGGAGAGCGATAAGTGAATGGAAAAGCAAGAGAGCATTGATAAGTGAATGGAAAAGCAAGAGAGCATTGATAAGTGAATGGAAGAGTGAGAGAGAGCGCGAATGCCTGGTGGTTCATTTTAACAAAATTACATTTGAAGATTCATTCACTTGAAATGAAAATCGCTTATTGTCACGAGTAGGCTTCAATGGAGTTACTGTGAAAAGCCCCTAGTCGCCACATTCCGGTGCCTGTTCGGGGAGGCTGGTACGGGAATTGAACCGTGCTGCTGGCCTGCCTTGGTCTGCTTTGAAAAGCTAGCGATTTAGCCCAGTGCGCTAAACCAGCCCCTATCTTTACTTATCTTTAGATCATAGAATTTACAGTGCAGAAGGAGGCCATTCAGCCCATCGAGTCTGCACCGGCTCTTGTAAAGAGCACCCCACCCAAGGTCAACACCTCCACCCTATCCCCATAACCCAGTAACCCCACCCAACACTAAGGGCAATTTTGGACACTATGGGCAATTTATCATGGCCAATTCACCTAACCTGCACATCTTTGGACTGTGGGAGGAAACCGGACCACCCGGAGGAAACCCACGCACACACAGGGAGGATGTGCAGACTCCGCACAGAATGTGACCCAAGCCGGAATTGAACCTGGGACCCTGGAGCTGTGAAGCGATTGTGCTATCCACAATGCTACCGTGCTGCCCCATGGGCTTCACTTGTGTGAATTCATTAAACCCATTCCTGCACTGTATTCAGATCCTGGTGCTGGATGCCTGGCAATGACCACCTGATTACGTTTCACCTGCCTTTTTGGTGTCTGTCTAGAGAGTCTCCTGGCCCCATGGGAAGTCGATCTCTCTCCTCCTGTCCATCTCTACATCAAGATCTCCAGTCAGCATCATCGGGAGCATTGACGCATGCCCTCTGTCCATTTCAATTCTTTTTCAATTTCAAAGACTTGTCTTTAAATAATTCGAGAAAATACTGCAGCCAGAATTTATCTCAGCTATTAGAGGTACAGACTGGCTTAAAATGATGCTAGCCTCCCACAAGCTTGGGCCCCGCGCAGATACACAGCAGCGCACTTCACACTGGGCTGTAAACCACTATTATTTAAACTAGCAGGTAGCAGATCACAACTCTTTCTCTCTCTCCCCCCCCCCCCCCCCCCAAACCAATTTTCAGACCTCTTCAGAATCTTCCCCCAACTTCTTTGGATAAGATGTAAAGCCATCTGGTTTTGCAAATGGACATAGATCCCATGGCACTATTTCAAAGATTGCGAGGTAACTCCGGTGTCCTGGCCAATATTTCTCTCTCATTGAGCATTGCTAAAGTATTTGTTTGTTGCCACATTATAGTTAGTGGAAAGTTGCTATTAGCAAATTAGCTGCACATTTCCTACATAAAAATAATAACTACACTTCCCCACCTTGTGATTTAATTTAACAATACACCATTTTTGGAAGAGGAAATGGATTAAAGGGTGGAATTTTCTGCTCCTGACAGCAGTGAGAATCGTGATGGGCTGGGGCACAAATTTTTAGAGTGATGGCAAAAGTCTCTTTCACGCTGGCAAGCAATTACTTTGGAATTGTGTTCTCCCGACTGTAGGGATAAGGCCCTGTTTGTGCTAAAATGACTGATTACAGGCATGATTTGAAGTTTTTGGTCAATTTGAAATCAGACATATTCAATAACCTTTTTAACCTGATCTATTTAAGGAATGTTTGCAATGCACAGATCAAAAGTTTGCAAAATGCAAAAAGGAAGAACTCGAGGTGGCACTTGTGACCACAGGTCTGAATATTGGAAAACAATGTCTTGAGGTATGGACCTGTGGTTAGAAGACAGACACCATTCGGCAGTTTGGAACAGAACACCAGTTTAAAATGTCTATGACACAGGTCAGAACAGTATAAGAATCAAGTATCAGATTTTTCGCTTCACCCAAGACCCATAGGAACAACGACGCACAAGCGTGCCCCCAGTGAAATCTCAGTGAACAGAACAGATCTCCCAAGACGAATTTGGCCAATTCAGTTCAAAGGGATAATATCTACTTATGTCTGAAGAGGAGAGACTTGAGGTAAATTGTGATCATTTGTATAGCATAAGATTTGAATACGTAGTGTTTTTGATGCAAGTTTAGTGAATAAATTGTGTTAAAATAAGTTCATGTAGAGTGTTTGTTTGATATGTAGCGGTTTGACCTCGAGAGAGTACAGAGACCAAGAGGCTTAACCAAGGGGCATGGTGGGTTCGAGGTAGCTCAGGTTTCTTGCTGGTCAGTGCTGGGGACCACATTAGCATTGCATGAATGCTCATGAAATGGTCAATTTGGCAGAATACATTCCCTCTTCAAATTAAGTGCCCTGACAGTGGAGGGAGTATATTTCCTGGATGTATATATAAGTAGCATACATCTGGTGAACTTGACTGCTTTCGCCTACCTTTAAGCAGTGTGCTGAGAGACTTCTGGGACTTGTATCACAAATCTGGGCTGGGGAGGCAGGGTAATGATGGGAAGGGGTCGGGATGGAGAAGTGTCTGGTGAAGTGGGGTATCCAGGGAATGCGTGGGCATGGAGTGTTTTAGCATGGGGTTGGTGGTGTCGACAGTGGAATCCTGGGGGTGAACTCGGTGTTGTCATAGATAGATTGTCATAGAATTTACAGTACAGAAGGAGGCCATTCGGCCCATCGAGTCTGCACTTGCTCTTGGAGAGAGCACCCTACCCAAGATCAACACCTCCACCCTATCCCCATAACCCAGTAACCCCACCCAACACTAAGGGCAATTTTGGACACTAAGGGCAATTTATCATGGCCAATCCACCTAACCTGCACATCTTTGGACTGTGGGAGGAAACCGGAGTACCCGGAGGAAACCCACGCACACACGGGGAGGATGTGCAGACTCCGCACAGACAGTGACCCAAGCCGGAATCAAACCTGGGACCCTGGAGCTGTGAAGCGATTGTGCTATCCACAATGCTACCATGCTGCCCCTGTGTTCTGAGGGAATTGTCACAATCATAGGGGAGAAAGGCCGCAGGTCTAGAGTGAGAGTTTAGACGGTGAAGGTCTCATCAGGTGAGACACACAGTGGGCAAGACAGATGGCTTGGATGACAGCAGGGGCAGGTGGGAACAAGGACAGTGTCCGGTGTCAGCTCTAAGGAGAACAAAGGTATGTGGAGGTGGATCATGATAAAGCCTAGGGTAACGTGGTGGGGGTTCAAGAGTGACAGAACGAGCAGCACAGTGGTGCAGTGGTCATCACTGCCGCCTGTCTATGTGGAGTTTCAATGTTCTCCCCGTGCCTGTGTGGATTTCCTCCGGGTGCTCCGGTTTGCTCCCACAGTCCTAATATGTGCAAGTTAGGTGGATTGGCCATGCTAAATTGTCCCTAGTGTCTAACCATTAGGTGCGATTACGGGATAGGGTTGGGAATTGGGCCTAGGTAGGGTGTCCTTTTGGAGAGTTGGTGCAGACTCTTTGGGCTGAATGGCTTCATTCTGTACTGAGATTCTGGGAGGAATGGTAATATTGGGTGGGTCTAATGTGATGGGTGGAAGTTGGTGGGTGACATGGAGGGTAGAAGTGATGGAACAGGTCTACAGAGTTATGCGCACCGACTATTCTTGATGACATAGTTGCACTGTACACATGAATCTTTAAAATGGAGGATATTTTTGGGTGGGTGGAGTTCAAGGTCAGCACAAATGGCCAACTAAGGGACACCCTAATAATTATGAGGCAACTGGATGTCAAAGATGCGCATTTACCTCCTTCTCTCTATAGTGAAGCCCATATGCAGCAGTTTGTTCCCGACTCAAGGATCTTACAGCATCGCGATCCCAGCAAATAGTGGAGATACAATTTATTCTGAGCCATTTGCCATCGGCTGCAGTCAGAGGCAGGGATGAAGGGAGGGGGGGAAGTTGACACTTCCAAGGGATGCAGCTTGTGTCGTACAGAAAATTCCTGACTCCAAGCTCCCAGATGAATGATCATGGCTGACAAGGACTCATGGTTGGTCTTTCTCTGCTGTCAAGGAAATTATCTCTCTGTAGAGTTTTGCGGTGCTGGAGATGAGCAGAATAGTGTCAGAGGGAGGTACCTATTATCACATGGCTCTCATCACCTTGGTCATAGAGCAACGTCCCAATATGCATTTATACATGAATGGGAGGAACATCTTATCCTTCATCCTCCAAAATGTTCTTTCCCTAGAAGGGGTGGGGATGCCATGTCTTGACAGAGGCCTTGTGGTGAAGGGCTCAGAACTTGCTGGCTGGCGATGGAGGAAATGTAAAAAGGATGTGCTCACTAAAATATAATTTCACACAGCACCGAGGTGTCCGTGTTGCAGGCTGTAAACAACTTTATCCTGGTAATGGCTCTCATCCAGATAAGGAGGAGGAGAGCCTGTCACTGTTGGCACAGGCCCATGGGATGCAATGGCCCAAGTAACAGGAGGCAGTGGGGCCTCTAAAAATGGTCAAGCTGGTGCCAAACATGGACCACTACAACAGCAAACATTGGCCTAACCATGGGTGCATCACTAGCAGTGCACTTATAAAGAGACAAGTGAAAGACAATAGCGGAGGTACCCTCACATGTCCCAGGATATGGTTAATCATATCTGCCAACTTCTCCAGCACGAACTGTAGTTGCAAGAAATCTGTAGGAGCAATGTGGAGCTCCTGGACTGCAAGGAGTGAATGTGCATCCAGGAGCCCTTTAAATAGGACACCAATCCATGAGGTAATGATGGGGCAGGCGATTTTCTGCCCATCCCGCCACAAATCCTCACAGATGCATAATTAATGAACTGATAAGCTGAAGATCGCCCGTGTTCAACGCCCACACCACCCAGTGGGAATTACGCCAACTTTCCCACCCACTACCACACAGTCTCCAGAACATAAATTTCCGCCCAATGTTTCTTTTCCCTAAAAATGTGATCCTTCGTACTCTCTTTTTGGACAAGTATAAATTCCTTGTTGGAATCCAATTTTTCACAAACCAATACCTCAAGTCAAGTGAGTGAGCTCACTTGCCTTTTACATTGGAAGATGCATTCTGAATGCATGTGTGAGCTGCAGAGAAAATTATCAGACTATTTCGTCACAAGCAATATCACAACCAAACTCCAGCTCTCTCTTGCCAACCACACATTTTTGCAAACTTAGCTGGGAACCCTCAATGATCCCAATAGATGAAGCACCCAGTTAAGTTCCCTTCCCAAATCCAGGAATAACTAAAGCCTAGCTTTAGCAGTATCCGAACCACAATCCACATCGAGCGTCATCAATCCTATGGCTGAGAGAATCTGCAGTTGCCTTTATAATTGGCTTGTAGGATGGCACGTGTCACAGTGGTTAGCACTACTGTGCTGAGGACCCAGGTTCGAACCTCGGTCCTGGTTCACTGTCCGCGTGGTGTTTGCACATTTTCCCCGTATCTGTGTGGGTTTCACCCCCACAACCCAAAGATGCAGGGCCGGCCCAAGGCACCGGCAACTCGGGCAGTCGCCCGGGGCGCCATGTGCTAGGGGGCGCCAGAGACTCGGGTCCCGCGCATGCGCAGTTGGGCCGGTGCCAACCAGCGCATGCGCGGTGGCCGCCCTCCCCCAGGGCGGCCCCCTCCGCCCCCCCCTCCCGCCCCCCTCCGGCCGCCCCCCCCTCCGGCCGCCCCCCCCTCGGGTCCGCCCCCCCGCCTCGGCCCCGCCCCCCCGCCTCGGGCCCGCCCCCCCGCCTCGGGCCCGCCCCCCCCCTGCCTCGGGCCCGCCCCCCCCCGCCGTCTCGGGCCCGCCGCCCCCCCCACCGCCTCGGGCCCGCCCCCCCCCGCCTCGGGCCCGCCCCCCCCGCCCCCTGCCCCCCCCCCCCGAAGGGCGGCGAAGTTCAGCTTGCCCGGGGCGCCAGCAACCCTAGGGCCGGCGCTGCAAAGATGCACAGGTTAGATGGATTGGCCACGCTAAAATTGCACCTTAATTGGAAAAAACAAAATAATTGGGTACTCTAAATTTATTAAAAATTGATAGGCTTGTTTCTGAAACTGATTATAGAACCAAGCATGGCCGGAACATGAAGGTGTAGGTAATTTAGCCCCTTGACTCCTCTTAATTTCGCTGTGGATATATTTATACCACAGGGACTGCAACAATTCAAGGTGGCGGCTCACCACCACATTAGAGAGCAAGTTGGGATGGGTAATAAACACTGGCCTAGCCAGCGATAGCCACAGCACATGAAATAATTTTTTGAAGAAACCTCCACCACCATCCACGTCACATGCAGCACACCCTAACCATAACCATGGGCAACAATAACCAATAGCTGGGCCAAAAATCAAACATAGAACGTTCCTGTTTCACGTGGTGCAGGAGATCACTGCATAAAGCTTTAAGATGTCAGTTACCAGAAGAAAAGGCAAGGCCAAGGAGTTGAGATATGGAGGCGGGGTCTTAAAAACCTAAAACAAAGAGACTTGTGCAAATGTTTCCATTTTTCTTAGTTCAAAACATAGTGGTGGTGTATCAGCATAACAGTTGAATCAACAAACCTGTACTACAGAAATGAAACAGCACAACATCAGGCCCGATTTGGAGAAATAAAGCAAAGTCAAGCAAGAACAATGAGATATCTTTTCTTTCATACGCAACTAGTGAAATAAAAGATTGTTTAAAATCATCATTAGAAGGCCATATCTAAAGTGGGAAGATAATGGGGGCGATTCTCCGATATGGAGGCCAAGTGTTCCCGCCGTTGTGAACGCCGTTGCGTTTCACAACGGCACGAACAGGGCCCGGTGCGACCTATTCTGGCCCCCACACGCGGCCAGCAGAGCACTGGAGCAGTTCACGTCACTCCAGCCTCCTTACTCAGCGCCAAATGGCCGCCGTGCCAACCCGCACATGCGCAGTTGGGCCATGCCAACCTGCACATGCGCGGGGGACTTCCTCCACGCGCCGGCCCCGACCCAACATGGGGTCGGTGTTCAGGGGCCGGCTGCGCCAGGAAGTAGGCCTGGGGGGGGGGGGGGGGGGGGGGGGAGAGAAGAGGCCGGCCAGCCGATCGTTGGGCCCCGATTGTGGGCCAGACCCCATCAGAGACCCCCCCCGGTGAAGGAGGTCCTTCCCGGTGAAGGAGCCCCCCACCCCACCCCCACAGGCTGCCCCCCAACCATTCCTGCAGAGTTCTCGTCGGCAGCGACCAGGGGTGAACGGCGTCGGCGGGACTCTGTTGTATCGGCGCGGCCACTTGGCCCATCCGGGCCAGAGAATCGGCAGCCCCGCCGATTACAGCGGCCCGCGGCCGGCGCCAAGCACGTTGGCGCAAATGGCGCCGATTCTCCGCACCACGGAGAATTGCGCGCTGGTGTCAGGGCGCGGTTGCGTCGCTTTTCCAGCCCGGCGCGGTGCTCGGAGAATTGCACCCAATGTCAGGCAAAAGTCCACAATATTGTTGATCAAAAATATAATTTCAACAGAGAACATTTAAGAAGAACTTGATCTGTGACTGGAAACGGCTATTGAATCCTCCATAACGTACATCGCTCCGTATAAATGCTCATCATGAGCATTATTGGGGGTCTTTCTTTAAGTGGCACTTAAAAATCATATTTATGTCTGATCAAAATAAAATCTAAAGAAAGCTAGGAGTTTGTGTGGGCAGCAGAAACAGTATGGCATAAATGCCATCAGGAAAGCACCTACCTCTTCAGCTTTCATAAGTGATCTGGCACATTGGTGTGCCTGGTACAGCTCGTGCCTGCGGTCAGGTCTGTTCTGGAAACGAGGCTGCTGCTTCGCTGGGTCCTCATCACCAAAACTTGGAGATTGTGTCTTAGTGACTGGCTTGACATTATCTACAAAGATGAAGGGTTTGAAGATGGACCTGAAAAGCAAACCATTTAAAAAAAAATAATAATGCAAGGGTCTTTTTTCAATCTTATACAACTTTAGGAAATACATGTGTGGATACGGTTTTAGTTATCATACTAATGGCATTTTTAAATTGCAGACTTCAGCAATGTGCTGTGGCTTATGGTGTTCTAAAACAATCCGTTTATGTTGGAAGATGCATTCTGAGTGCAGGTGCCAAAGCTGGAATAACTGTATGTAAATTCTGTTCAATGGAATGCCGGACCCCATCTGCACCTGTCCTCCATTCAAACAACCAGCTCATCCTCGACCTTGTGGCCATCTAAAATGGCTGCCCACTACACAGTGCCTTGAACTTAGAGCTTGGATTAGTACTTGGAACTATGATGTTGTTGCCATTACAGAGACCTGGTTGAGGGAAGGACAAGATTGGCAGCTAACATTCCAGGATTTAGATGTTTTAGGAGGGATAGAGGGGGATGTAAAAGGGGTGGCGGAGTTGCGTTACTGGTTAGGGAGAATATCACAGCTGTACTGTGGGAGGACACCTCAGAGGGCAGCAAGGCTAAATGGGTAGAGATCAGGAATAAGAAGGGTGCAGTCAGAATGTTGGGGCTTTACTACAGGTCTCCCAACAGCCAGCGGGAGATAGAGGAGCAAATAGGTAGACAGATTTTGGAAAGGAGTAAAAGCAACAGGGTTGTTGTGATGGGAGACTTTAACTTCCCCAATATTGACTGGGACTCACTTAGTGCTAGGGGCTTGGGCGGGGCAGAGTTTGTAAGGCGCATCCAGGAGTGCTTCTTAAAACAGTATGTAGATATTCCAACTAAGGAAGGGGCTGTACTGTACCTGATATTGGGGAATGAGCCTGGCCAGGTGTTAGAAGTTTCAGTAGGGGAGCATTTCGGTAATAGTGACCACTATTCAGTAAGTTTTAAAGTGCTGACGGATAAGGATAAGAGTGGACCTAGGGTGAATCTGCTAAATTGGGGGAAGGCTAATTATAACAATAGTAAGCGGGAACTGAAGAACCTGGACTGGGGTTGGATGTTTGAAGATAAATCAACATCTGACATGTGGGAGGCTTTCAAATGTCAGTTGAAAGGAATTCGGGACCGGCATGTTCCTGTGAGGAAGGAGGATAAATATGGCAAATTCCGGGAACCTTGGATAACGAGAGATATTGTAGGCCTCGTCAAAAAGAAAAAGGAGGCATTTGTCAGGGCTACAAGGCTGGGAACAGACGAAGCCTGTGTGGAATATAAGGAAAGTAGGAAAGAACTTAAGCAAGGAGTCAGGAGGGCTAAAAGAGGTCACGAAAAGTCATTGGCAAATAGGGTTAAGGAAAATCCCATGGCTTTTTACACTTATATAAAAGCAAGAGGATAGCCAGGGAAAGGGTTGGCCAACTGAAGGACAGGGGAGGGAATCTATGTGTGGAGCCAGAGTAAATGGGTGAGGTACTAAATGAATACTTTGCATCAGTATTCACCAAAGAGAAGGAATTGGTGGATGTTGAGTCTGGAGAAGGGAGATCCAGAAAGACAAGGTGTTGGGCGTCTTGAAAAATATTAAGGTGGATAAATCCCCAGGGCCTGATGGGATCTACCCCAGAATACTGAAGGAGGCTAGAGAGGAAATTGCTGAGGCCTTGACAGAAATCTTTGTGTCCTCACTGTCTTCAGGTGATGTCCCGGAGGACTGGAGAATAGCCAATGCTGTTCCTTTGGTTAACAAGGGTAGCAAGGATAATCCAGGGAACTGCAGGCTGGTGAGCCTTACGTCAGTGGTAGGGAAATTACTGGAGAGAATTCTTCGAGACAGGATCTACTCCCAATTGGAAGCAAGTGGGTGTATTAGCGAGAGGCAGCACAGTTTTGTGAAGGGGAGATCGTGTCTCAGTAACTTGATAAGAGTTTTTTGAGGAGGTCACAAAGATGCTTGATGCAGGTAGGGCAATGGATGTTGTCTATATGGAGTTCAGTAAGGCCTTTGACAAGGTGCCTCATGGTAGACTGGTACAAAAGGTGAAGTCACATGGGATCAGAGGTGAGCTGGCAAGATAGATACAGAACTGGCTAGGTCATAGAAGGCAGAGAGTAGCAATGGAAGGGTGCTTTTCTAATTGGAGGGCTGTGACTAGTGGTGTTCCACAGGAATCAGTGCTGGGACCTTTGCTATTCGTAGTATACATAAATGATTTGGAGGAAAATGTAACTGGTCTGATTAGTAAGCTTGCGGACAATACAAAGGTTGGTAGAATTGCAGATAGCGATGAGGACTGTCAGAGGATACAGCAGGATTTAGATAGTTTGGAGACTTGGGCGGAGAGATGGCAGATGGAGTTTAATCCGACTAATGAACTAATGCATTTTGGACGGTAGGGAATATACATTGAATGGTAGAACCCTCAAGAGTATTGGCCACTGAAAGTGGTGTCGTATTCAATATTTTCCCCGCTTCTGTACTGTGATAGAAAAATGCAAACATAATTCATTAGGTAAGCAAAACTGAACTTTATTTATGAATTAGAACTGACTGCTAGCAGTAATGGCTGAGACTTGAAGTCAGAAAGCAGTCAAGTACAAACTGCTGAGTCCGTCCCAAGTCTGCGATATTACAGAAGAATAAGGCGATTTTTATACATTATAGGATCAAGATAACATGAATACAGCTTGGTCAGGAATTTGATCGAAAGTAAAACATAAGTAATAATCGTTACAATGGTGTCACCTTGCTGACCTTTAGGGGACTGGAGTCTCATATCATTATCTTGTCTTTGTTTTAAGAAATGGACAAATTTGTTTACATACAGGAAGAGACAGTTTTTCAGCTTGTATTGAGACTACTCTGGTCTCATGACGAACAAACTTTATCCGAGTTTAGAGTCAGCCAGTTCTCGGGTCAAGTTGACCTTGGCTGTTTGTATCTGTGTATTTTGTATCTGTGCCTTAGGTTATGTGAATTCAGTTTAAATTCAATTGTACCAAGAAGACTTGACTAGTTTTCCCATCATGCCATTATTTGCTTCGCACAATACCACAGTGGCAACACAGGTGGCGAAGGTAGTCAAGAAGGCATACGGCATGCCTGCCTTCATTGGCCGGGGCATTGAGTATAAGAATTGGCAAGTCATGTTGCAGCTGTATAGAACCTTAGTTAGGCCACACTTGGAGTATAGTGTTCAATTCTGGTCGCCATACTACCAGAAGGATGTGGCGGGTTCAGATAGGGTGCAGAAGAGATTTAACAGGATGTTGCCTGGTATGGAGGGCACTGGCGATGAGAAGAGGTTGAATAAACTGTTTGTTTTCACTGGAACGACGGAGGTTGAGGGACGACTTGATAGAGGTCTACAAAATTATGAGGTGCATAAACAGAGTGGATAGTCAGAGGCTTTTTCCCAAGGTAGAGGGGTCAATTAATAGGTTTAAAGTGCGAGGGGCAAGGTTTAGAGATGTACAAGGAAATTTTTTATTTTTTTTTTATTTTTTACACAGAGGGTAGTGGGTGCCTGGTACTTGCTGCCGGAGGAGGTGATGGAAGTAGGGACGACAGTGACGTTTAAGGGGTGTCTTGACAAATACATGAATAGGATGGGAAAAGAAGGATACGGACCCCCGAAGGGTAGAAGATTTTAGTTTAGATGGGCAGCATGGTTGGCGTACGCTTAGAGGGCCGAAGGGCCTATTCCTGTGCTGTACTTCTCTTTGTTCTTATGAAAGCAGGAAATTATAGGCCAGTGAGCTTAACTTCGGTAGTAGGGAAGATGCTGGAATCTATCATCAAGGAAGAAATTGCGAGGCATCTGGATAGAAATTGTCCCAGTGGGCAGACGCAGCATGGGTTCGTAAAGGGCAGGTCATGCCTAACTAATTTAGTGGAATTTTTTGAGGACATTACCAGTGCAGTAGATAACGGGGAGCCGATGGATGTGGTATATCTGGATTTCCAGAAAGCCTTTGACAAGGTGCCACACAAAAGGTTGCTGCATAAGATAAAGATGCATGGCATTAAGGGTAAAGTAGTAGCATGGATAGAGGATTGGTTAATTAATAGAAAGCAAAGAGTTGGGATTAATGGGTGTTTCTCTGGTTGGCAATCAGTAGCTAGTGGTGTCCCTCAGGGATCCGTGTTGGGCCCACAATTGTTCACAATTTACATAGATGTTTTGGAGTTGGGGACCAAGGGCAATGTGTCCAAGTTTGCAGATGACACTAAGATGAGTGGTAAAGCGAAAAGTGCAGAGGATACTGGAAGTCTGCAGAGGGATTTGGATAGGTTAAGTGAATGGGCTAGGGTCTGGCAGATGGAATACAATGTTGACAAATGTGAGGTTATCCATTTTGGTAGGAATAACAGCAAACGGGATTTTTATTTAAACGATAAAATATTAAAGCATGCCGCTGTTCAGAGAGACTTGGGTGTGCTAGTGCATGAGCCACAGAAGGTTGGTTTACAGGTGCAACAGGTGATTAAGAAGGCAAATGGAATTTTGTCCTTCATTGCTAGAGAGATGGAGTTTAAGACTAGGGAGGTTATGTTGCAATTGTATAAGGTGTTAGTGCGGCCACACCTGGAGTATTGTGTTCAGTTTTGGTCTCCTTACTTGAGAAAGGACGTACTGGCACTGGAGGGTGTGCAGAGGAGATTCACTAGGTTAATCTCAGAGCTGAAGGGGTTGGATTATGAGGAGAGGTTGAGTAGACTGGGACTGTACTCATTGGAATTTAGAAGGATGAGGGGGGATCTTATAGAAACATTTAAAATTATGAAGGGAATAGATAGGATAGATGCGGGCAGGTTGTTTCCACTGGCGGGTGACAGCAGAACTAGGGGACATAGCCTCAAAATAAGGGGAAGTAGATTTAGGACTGAGTTTAGGAGGAACTTCTTCACCCAAAGGGTTGTGAATCTATGGAATTCCTTGCCCAGTGAAGCAGTTGAGGCTCCTTCATTACATGTTTTTAAGGTAAAGATAGATAGTTTTTTGAAGAATAAAGGGATTAAGGATTATGGTGTTCGGGCCGGAAAGTGGAGCTGAGTCCACAAAAGATCAGCCATGATCTCATTGAATGGCGGAGCAGGCTCGAGGGGCCAGATGGCCTACTCCTGCTCCTAATTCTTATGTTCTCACTGTAATTATAAAAGTTTCTGCAAATGAGCCCTTCCCATTGTATATTCATGGGCTTGGAGTTATGGATATAATTGGTAACCATTGAATATTTCCTTCTGTACAGGTTTAGCTCCAGGGTTTAAGCAGACATCTAGCTGAAGAGAAATTCCAAGGTTTCTAAAGAAAACTGCATGACTGCATTCATATTAAGAGCACCTTTGAAAGCATAATAAACTGAAAAGGAACATCTGCTCATCTTACAGGCACAATTAGTTATCATCTCTCCCCACAGAACTGAGAAGCTACACTGCATCAGTCTGTCTTCATACAAGTTCATTTAGTTAACAAAAGACCCTAGCAGGGGTCAGGCATTAGACTGATTTTACACCCGTAAACTCTTCACAACCAATTATTGGAGTCCATTTAATCACTGAATACAGCCCAAAGTCGTAGCACAATGTTGTCTTTGAAATTTAGGCAAGCGATGACAGAGGCAGGAAACAGATACTCTTTCTGGTTTGCCCAGGAGATAATAAACAATATAGCATAATTAGTTACACAAGAGAAAAAGTACATCAAGCTAGAATATTTGAGCAAAGCCTAAAGTAATGTGCAGACACCAAATGACAATCCAATGCGGCTGGTTAAATACATTTCGCTAATAGGTTTGTAGAAATGTTAAAGACCATAATTTGATCAATCTCAAATGAGTGGTGGGGGTTGGGGGTTGTCATTCTACAGTTCTGAGTTCCTGAGTTCTTTATCATTTCTAAAGAGCCTGACTTTGAATAACTTTTTTATCTATTAAATATTGGAATACCTGTACTTCTACAAATACTGAATTATGAAGCATCATAATTTTACTTCAAGTACGAAAGACTAAGAGGAGAAATACAGTCTCCAACAATGAAATCATAGCCAGACATTTGCAGTGTGTGAGGATAAGAGCCTACAAATAAATAAATGTGGGTATGGCATAATGAACCTCTAATACTGTAGAATATGGAACAAAGATGAGCATAAAGCAGAAATTCTTCACAGTGGGCTGGATTTACCCTGTGTGCAGAGGCATGTTTCAGCATGTGAATGGTCATGTTTCGTTTTTGGGAGGAGGGGAGGGAAGGGGACACTGTACCATTTTCCTCCGTACTTTCTTGCAGGTCATCAATGCCGGTGTGTAAACTGCACAGGCTCCCCGCTGAGGTTGGATTGGAGGAGGGAAACAAAAACAGACTGCGATTTGAATAGCTCTGGCTGGTTAAAAATAAATCTGATTTTGACACTTGAAAAAATTCTAACCATGCTGGTTTACAATGATTGACAGGCACTCGACTTCGAATTTGAAATGAGCACCTACTTTTCTTTCTCTCCCAGAGAGTAATCTATTATTTGGACAGCTGTGGCAATTATCAATGCTTGGTTGAGTTTCAAGTGCTAATTGGTTTCAGGACAGTAGGTGTACCATTTATTAGAGAATGCAAGGTATAAGTTTCAGTTATACACTGTCCATAGAATTCCTACAGTGCAGGAGGCCATTTGACCCATCGACTCTACTCCAACCCTCCTAGAGAGGGCCCACTCCCCCGCCCTATCCCCATAAACCTGTAACCCCACCTAACCTGCACATCTTCAGTGAGCGGCAATTTATCATGGCCAATCCAGCCAACCTACAACTCTTTGGACTGAAGGAGGAAACCAGAGAACTTGGAGGAAACCCACGCAGACACGGGTAGAATGAACAAACTCCACACAGTCACCCAAGAATGGAATTAAACACGGGTCCCTGGCACATATATTATAAATATTACAAAGATTTTATTCAGATGGCGGAATGCACTTACTTTACTCCGAATCAATGATGTGGAACCCTCATCCCCCAAGAAATGCAAAATATTTTCCATTGGTATTGCATTAAATCAGAGGACTGTAAATAGTGTTTACTGAGTGAGTGTCTATGGAGAATAGATGGGAGGTATGGACAATGGGTAGAGGTTTATGCATCTTTAATACACTGTCAGAAGCTGGAATACTGTGTTAGAGAATATAGGCCCATCTCTATACCCACGCTGCCCACACACTCCAGCCCGGCTCACAAACTACGAACCCAACCCCAGAATGAAAAAACAAAAATGGCGCGGGAAGTCACAGTTTTGAGCGGTGAAAGACTCATAATGAGGCTTGGTCGAAAGCCCAGAAAAACACCAGAGCCCCAGAGAAAACAGGTTCATTCACAGCTCAGGCTCAGGCATCTGAACTTTACTGTCAATTTCATAATGTTTGTTTATACAACATTTTTTATACAACATTAAGTGGTATCAAGAGTTTGTGCTTTTTGTTATTGACACTTATTGGCCTGTAGTGAAATTACTTTTTTCAACAATGGAAGAACATAGAATTTACAGTGCGGAAGGAGGCCATTTGGCCCATCGCGTCTGCACCGACCATTGGAAAGACCACCCCACTTAAGGCTACATTTCCACCCTATCCCCGTAACTCACCCTATCCCCGTAGCCCTTCCTAACCTTTTTGTTTTTGGACACCTTAGGGCAATTTATCATGGCTAATCCACCTAGCTTGCACATCTTTGGACTGTGGTAGGAAACCGGAGCATCCGGAGGAAATCCATGCAGACACGGGGAGAACGTGCAGACTCCACACAGACAGTGATCCAAGATGGGAATCAAACCTGGGACCCTGGCGCTGTGAGGCCGTAGTGCTAACCACTGTGCTACTGTGCTGCCCACGGTATGAATTACCTTTTTAAAGCCTTTTTAAAGCTTTTTTAAAGACATTTCTTCCTGTCAGTACAGGGTTCATTGGTTCTGGACTGTGTACAACTGGGTCAATGAGCTTGGAAATGCCATAGCTTGGCACAGAGCGCAAAAGGAGCTGTGGGGAGTGGGTGGAAGGGCGTGAAGTGGGATAGGCCACTTCTACACCTGGCAGCTCCTAATTTCTGTCCATGTGGGTAGCCTCCTAATTTCTTTCTATGTCAACTGGCATAACACCAGCCATACCTGCCCAACGACAATGAAAATACAACTTTTTTAAAGCACTTTCTCCAGAGGTGAGAAAGCAGAGCCTGGAGTTTTCCCAACTCTGGCTACCCACCTCGAGGAAGAAAATCAATGCGTGAATGTTTATTTTCAATTCGAGTATGCAAATACCTTAGATTGGAATTCCATCACACACTCTATTTGCCTTCAGGTAATGATTAGTTTCTGCAGTAGTGTTATTCTGATGTTCCACCAGTACCTTGTCATGCAGCTACTATTCACACTAGCCCCCCAGGCTGATCGACAGGCCTCACCTAATCCTCACACCACAGTTTCAGGAGGGAATTATATTCAGCAACAGGAATCCTGCCTCATTTTCCCCTCCCTAATCCAAGGATGTGAGACCAGTCAGAGCTACTAACATCTTTATCTGGTTGAAAAAGAGACTATTGAACTTGGGACCATTCTTGTTTGTGTGGTTCAGCCTCCATGTTGAGCCATTGGAGGAGCATAATACTTATTCACCTGGGAAAACAAACTGTTTAAGAGCAACTATGGAATAACATCTTTGGTATATCTTTGCCCTTCACTCAAGACCAACCAATGATTCGATAATGTTGTTTGACAACACCAGGTTAAAGTCCAACAGGTTTATTTCGAATCACTAGCTTTTGGAGCATAGCTCCTTCCTCAGGTGAATGGGAAGCTAGTGCTTCCCATTCAGCTGCGCTCTGAAAGCTAGTGATTCGAAACAAGCCTGGTGGACTTTAAACTGGTGTTGCAAGACTTCTTACTGTGCTCATCCCAGTTCAACATCGGCATCTCCACATCATTGATAATGTTGAACAAACCTTGTGGGGTCAGGAGTGGCCGTGAAGAAGTGGATACAAGGTGAACTGCTGCTGCTCTGAGCCAGGATGGACACCATGCTCCCTGTGATAAAGTAAGAATCCAGATCCTTGTTGCCCTGGTCACGGAGCGCATCCATCATCATTTGCATAGTGATATTTCCTAGGATATTCAGAAATTGATGATGAGCTGTAACAATCATTACCACTTTACAATTCAAACAAGCAATTTAGAAACAATTACTATGTTGTTAGAAATGTACAAATTCTACTAATATCACAATGATCATTAATATCCTTTAGTCACACACAACTGAAAAAAATTTCACGCAGGCAGTAATCACACGAATCCCAAAAAAGACCAACCCAGTGGAATGTGGGTCGCATAGGCCCATATCACTATTGAATACAGATGTAAAAGTATTGGCTAAGTTGTTGGTGAGGAGGATGGAGGAGTGTGTCCCCGGGGTGGTGGCAGAAGATCAAACAGGCTTCATGAAGGGCAGGCAGCTCACGTGTAATATAAGACGGTTGTTGAAGGTGGTGATGAATCCGTCGGGGGTCTGGAACCAGAGGTGGTGGTGTCCTGGGTCGTGAGAAGGCATTTGATCAGGTGGAGTGGCAGTACTAGTTTGAGGTTTTGGGAAGGTTTGTGTTTGGGCAGAGATTTGTGGCATGGTTATGGTTGCTGTATGTGGCACCAAGGGCAAGGGTGAAGATGAATGATATGAGCTCACAAAGCTTTGACTTACACAGGGGTACGAGACAGGGATGCCCACTGTCAGCGCTGCTGTTTGCGTTGGCCATAGAGCCATTGGCGATGGCTATCAGGGAGTCGGCAGAGTGGTGAGGGAACAGAGGAAGCATCGGGTGTCGCTCTCTGCCGCTGACCCCTTACTGTATGTTTCGGATCAATTGGAGAGTATGGGAAGGATTCTGAACCTGCTGGGGAGGTTTGGAGGGTTCTCGGGGTGCAAGCTGAGTGTCGGGAAAAGTGAGGTATTCCCGGGGAATGAGCTGGCACAGCGGGCTAATTTAGGGGGAGATGCCATTTACGAGGGATAGGTTTAGGTATTTGGGGATTCAGATAGCGAGGGAATGGACAGGGCTCCATAAGTGGAACTTAACAAAGCTGGTGGAAGAGGCGAGGGAGGATCTTAAGAGGTGGGATACACTGCACTTAACGCTGTCGGGGAGGGTCAAAGTGGTGAAAATGAGTATTCTGCCGAGGTTCTTTTTCATCTTTCAAGCTCTCCCGATCTTTATACCACAGGCCTTTTTTGAATAGTGGACTTAATCATTTCTGACTTTATATGGGTGGGGAAGGTGCAGAGGGTGGGGAAGACCCTGCTACAGAGGCAGAAGCAGCAGGGAGAATTGGCGTTGCCGAACTTGCTTCATTCTTATTGGGCGGCGAATGTGGGAAAAGTGCAGCGGTGGTGGAGAGATGGAGTAGATTGAGTTAGGATGGAGGAGGAATTTTGTAAGGGGTCTAATTTGAGGGCTACGGTGACGGGTGAGTTTCCAATGGCTCAGAGTAGGTATTCAGGGAGCCCAGTGGTGCAGTTCATGGTGAAGATATGGAATTTGTTGAGGAGGCATTTTAGGATGGAAGGGATGTTCGTGCTAACGCCGCTGTGTGAGAATCATGGGTTTGAGTCGGGGGGGGGGGGGGGGGGATGGATAGTGTATACAGGAGGTGGAGGGAAGTGGGGCTGGTCAGGGTGAGGGATCTGTATTTGGAGGAAGGGTTCGCCAGTCTGGAGGAGGTAAGGGAGAGGGTAGAGCTGCCGAGGGGGAGTGAGTTCAGGTATCTGCAGGTTAGAGACTTTGCGCGAAAGGTCTGGAGGGGATTCCCGAGGTTGCCGGGATACACCCTGCTGGAGCGACTGTTTCCGGATGTGGAAGTGGAGGGAAGAATTAGAGATATATACAAGTGCCTTGGGGTGCAGGAAGGTGAGCAGGTGGTGAACATCAAGGAGAAATGGGAAGCGGAGTTGGGAGGCGAGATCAATTGGGGGGTATGGAGTGAGGCAATGCGTAGAGTAAACGGGAGCTCCTCTTGTGCAAGGATGAGCCTGATGCAGCAGTGTTCTTCAAAGTCGGGGGCGCGACCCGCGGGTGGGTCACGTGCGGGTGTCGGAAGAGTGCGGGGCCGTTGTCCACGGCGCTCCCGATCGTGCAAATCCCCGCACAGCAGCCAGCTTTTCATAACGCCGGCTGCAAGCGGCCGCGAACATGTTAAAAAAAACAATTCGGCCGCATTGTTCATGTGCGCACTATGATCGGCGCGCATGTGCGCCGATAATCGGCCACGCATGCGCAGCATGGCCACCATTTTATTTAAAACAGTTGCAGCTTTTTGTTTTACAATTTCTGTAGTGGTTTTTATTCATTTATTTTATTTATTTAATTTGTTTTTACAAGTTCGGTGGGGGGGGGGTTTATTCATTTTTTTTCATTTATTTTACTCATTTTATTTTTTTCTGCAAGTTTGTGGGGGGGGGGGGTTTATTTGACAATATTTTAGTTAAAAAATTCAGAACTTTGGATAGATGGAGACTCCATACTTTCCGACACAGGAAGGCTTCACCTTCATCCAACAGGTTCCATTGGAGGAGCGTGTACGAGGGCCAAAGGGACCCAAAACCATTTCCTCCATTTTTTTCAGCAGCAAACAAGGTAAGAGAAAATGGTGGGTCGCGCAGGTCAGCCGGCGTGGGTCGCGAAGGCCGGCCGGGTTGGGTCCCGAAGGTTGGAAAAAATGGGTCCCCGGAAACAAAGTTTGAAGAACACTGTGATACAGTTTAATGAGGTACACAGGGTGCATATGACTTGGGCGAGAATGAGTGGGTTCTTTCAGGGGGTAGCAGATGAGTGTGCGAGGTGTGGGCAGGGGTCAGCAAATCACGCGCACATGTTTTGGGGTTGCGGTAAAATTGGGAAGATTCTGGGCAGGAGTGTTTGGGGTCTTAGCTAGGATAGTGGAGGAGGAGGTGGACCTGGACCGTTTGGTGGCAATATTTGGGGTTTCAGAGAAGCCAGAGCTCATGGAGAGGAGGAAGGGCGTGTCTTGGCCTTCGCCTTTCTGACTCCACGGCGGCGAATTTTGCTGGAGTGGCGGTCGGCATTGCTTAGTTAGGTGACCTGTATGACTTCCTGTGATTAGAGAAGATAAAAGTGTGAGCTAAGGGGCTCTGGGGGGGGGGGGGGGGAGTTGAAGAAAGGTGGGGAATGTTTGTGACAGTGTTTGAGGGGCTGTTCATCACGGGCGAGGGGGGGCTGAAAAAGAGGAAAAATCTGTTCAGACTGTATAGTTGAGTGTTGGGAAGTAAGTTTCCCAGGGTGTTTATTCACTGTAACCTGTTTTGATACATGTTTGTAATAAAGTACATTTTTTAAAAAACTGCACAAAATATTCACTCTATAGGGCAGATTTTCTAAGTTCACAATAATAGAAAATTACCCTATATGCATCATTATACCGGCCGGATTTACTGACCAACCCACCATGTGTTTTTCGGCGCGGGATTTACCGATTCCGCCATTGTCAACAGATTTACCGGTAACTGTACCACTCATCACCGGGAAACACAGAACTTCCCTCCGGCATGAACAGCCAGTAAATTGTGCCCAATATAATTGATATAGTATTTGTCTTTGATCCGGTGAGTACACATTATATTGTTCTGATCAGAGACGTATACATTAATATCATAGCAGGATTTTTAAAAAAATTAATAGAATGCCGGTTTTCCAGCATTGATTGATCATCCCTGAATTTGCTATCGAGAAGGGATTGGTGAACCACTTTTTGTGACCTGTCGCAGTGCATATTAGTGGGGGAATTCTAGAATTTGGATCCAATGACAATGAAGCAACAACATTACAATTCCAAATCAGGATGTGTGTGTAATGTGGAACGGGATTTGGAGGTGGAGGTGTTTTTATGCATCTGCCGTCCTTGTAACTTCCGGGTGGTAGAAGTTGGGGGTTTGGAAGCTGTTGCTGCAGTCCACCTTGGATGCATTGGTGATCATTTTCCAGTATTCTATAGACACTGGAAGAGTTCCAATGGATTGGATGGTAGCTAATGTAGCTCCACTTTTTAATAAAGGAGGGAGAGAGAAAATGGAGAATTATAGACTGGTTAGCCTGACATCGGCGGTGGGGGAAATGCTGGAGTCAATTATTAAGGATGAAATAACTGAGCATTTAGAAAGTGGGGATAGGATCAGCCCAAGTCACCATGGATTTACTAAAGGGAAATCATGCTCAACAAATCTTCTGGAATATTTTGAGGATGTGGCCAGTAGAGTGGGCAAAGGTGAACCAGTGGATGTTGTGTATCCGGACTTTCAAAAGGCTTTTGAAAAGGTCCCACACAAGAGGTTAGTGAGCAAAATTAAAGCTCATGGTATTGGGGGTAATGTATTGACATTGGTAGAGGACTGGTTGGCAGACAGGAAGCAGAGTGAGAATAAATGAGTCCTTTTCAGAGCGACAGGGGTACCGCAGGGTTCAGTGCTGGGGCCCCAGCTGTTTACAATATACATTAATGATTTGGACAAAGGAATTGCATACAATACCTCCAACTTTGCAAACGACACTAAGCTGGGTGACAGCGTATGCTGTGAGGAGGATGCAAAGAGGCTGTAGGGTGATATGGACAAACTGGCTGAGTGGGCAAATGCAATTTAATGTGGGTAAATGTGAAGTTATCCACTTTGGCAGCAAAACCAGGAAGACAGATTATCTGAATGGTGGCAGTTTAGGAAAAGGGGAAGTGCAAAGAGACCTGGGTGTCATGGTGGAACAGTCGCTGAAGGTTGGTGTGCAGGTACAGCAAGTGGTGAGGAAAGCTAATGACATGCTGGCCTTCATAGCGAGAGGATTTGAGTACAGGAGTACATACCTTGCAGCAGTCATCCAGGGCCTCGAGTGAGGCCACACCTTGTGTATTGAGAGCAGTTTTGGTCTCCTAGTTTGAGGAAGGACATTCTTGCTATTGAGGGTCTCCAGCGAAGGTTCACCAGACTAATTCCCAGGATGGCAGGACTGACATATGAAGAAAGATTGGATCAACTGGGCGTGTTGGAGTTTAGAAGAATAAAAGGGGATTGCACAGAAACATATAAAATCCAGATGGGACTGGACAGGCTAGATGTGGGAATGTTCCCAGTGTTGGGGAAATCCAGAACTAGGGGTCACAGCCTAAGAATAAGGGGTAAGTCCTTCAGGACTGAGGTGAGGAAGAACTTCTTCTCTTAGAGTTGTGAAATTCTCTACCACAGAAAGCTGTTGGGGCCAATCCGTTGGATATATTCAAGAGGGAGCTGGACGTGGCCCTTGCAGCTAAAGGGATCAAGTGGTATGGACAGAAAGCGTGAGTGGGATACTGAATTTGCAGGATCAGCCACAATATTAAATAGTGGTGAAGGCTTGAGAGGCCGATTGGCCTACTCCTGCACCTATTTTCTATGTTTCCATAGTTCCACAATTACGGTTCAATTGTGGATTGGTGAGCTAGAAATCATGTGGTGCTGGAATTAACCCAAAGACCAGATACCACGGGGAAGGTTTCCACTTTCAGCAGTGCCTTAAATTAGGCAGCAGTGTATTGATTGTCACACACCTGATTGGAGTTTCTTTTTCAGCAGCTTCACCTGGTGTGAACCCAGTCAGAAGAAAAGCATTGTTGACCTAGCACTGAGTTTTGAAAGGCAGCCTCATAATATTTTAATTCAGGAGTCAAAAATGGAATCAGGAAATGGTACACTGCTGTGGGATGTAAAAGCCCTGCAGCAACTGACATGACAGCAGTTTCAGTTGCAGGAAACACTGTTCAGAGAGTGGGAAGTGAGGTACCAATTTTATACCACAGTAGCATTTGGAGAAATGCTCTCTGATTTGCTCAATTGCATAATTGCTTCCTCTTACCTGTATCAAGTGGATGTTCAGGGCTGCTCAGCACTATAGACTAGGTGTAAGAGAACTACTTTTGCTATGCCACGAAGCTGCAAGTTAAACAACTTACAACATTCTATTGCTTTCGTAAATTATCCACAACTCGGGTGAATCTTTTCTATCCAACAATCCAGAATCATCTACTTCAGCCTTTTGTAAGACTTTGCTACTTTTTGGAATGATGCGAACCATACCACAAAAAATAGTTCCCAATGCTGCAAGCCCCACCATGATGCTCTCACCTACCTGAGTGTTTCTGTAGGAGTTCTTTGCCAGTACAGTGGTGACCCAAAGCCTCATCTCCACCTGGTGGTGAGAACACTGCACTAAAGTTGAATTCTTCTTCTCCATTCCACCACCCCTGACTCTCGGCGTAACCTCGAAGCTCTGGGTGTTCTGCGTCAATGGTGGTGGTTATAGACAATCGGTTACAAATGCTCCTTAAGCCCTCTATGAACAAATATTTACATTAATTAATTTCAAAAACGTTCTATCAATGGCCAATTCTCGTCACAAGAATAGTTGCCACACTTGCAGAACTTTTAAAAGCACACGTTTAACCTGCCCCATGTTTACTTTTCATGGTTTATATGAACTGGTTAGGAAACACTTCTCAATTTTTATACACGGGAGACCAGAGTATGAATTTCTCGGGCTCAATTCCAGCCTATATAAATCAATCTCGTCCAGGAGAATAGAATCTTGGGAGGCAATATCAACATGGATATAGGATTAGTTAAAGATCAGAAAACAGCAGGAATAAGTGGATCCTTTTCAGTTTGGCAACTTGAGTGCGTGCCCACAAGGATCAGTGCTGGGCCTCAGCTATTGAAAGCTTTTTTTAATGACTCCGAGATGAAGCGACGCAATATCGAATCGTTGTGCCTCTGCTGGTCGCAACTAATAATAATAATAATCTTTATTGTCACAAGTAGGCTTACATAAACACTGCAATGAAGTTACTGTGAAAAGCCCTAGTCGCCACACTCTGGCGCCTGTTCAGGTACACTGAGGGAGAATTCAGAATATCCAATTCAATTAGCAGCACCTCTTTTGGAACGTGTGGGAGCAAACCAGAGCACCCGGAGGAAACCCATGCAGACACAGTGTAGGAATCTACCATGCGGTTTAAGTGTAGTCTCGTATACACTTCAAACTCAGGAGAATTTAAGTTACACTTCTTGGATGCAAAATAAAAATCTTTTATTGTGTCTATTGATTATAATCATCGAGAGACTGAAATCTTCTTGTGGTTACAAATCAAATGTTCTCAATAAAGCCCTTGCCAGCAAAAGACTTTAAGAGAAATAATTGGCTTAATGGTTTCAACAGATTTAACTTTCAAAATACAGTAATGGTTCTTGCTCAAAGCAAAACAGCTTGCGCAAAGTTCAAGAGTTAGGGTGGAAATATGAAAATATGAAACAAGGATAGCGAGTAGTCAGGTAAAAGGTATTTCAAGTGATCCTGGATGGAAAATGGCTGCCCAGACCTCTATGTTGAAGGAGAATAGTAAGAAGTATAACAACACCAGGTTAAAGTCCAACAGGTGAATGAAGAGGTATGTTCCAAAAACATATATACAGACAAAGTCAAAGATGCAAGACAATGCTTTAAATGCGAGCATTTGCAGATAATTAAGTATTTACAGATCCAAAGATAGAGGTAACCCAGGTTAAAGAGGTGTGAATTGTCTCAAGCATCGTGAGGTTATCTGTGGGCTTGCGGTAAAGTGAAGTGCTGAGGTGACCGTCCTTGATGGAGATGAGTGTGTCCAAAAATGCAACCAATTTTGGAGAGTTGTCCATGGTGAGACTGATGGTGGGATGGAACTTATTGATGTCATCGTGTAGTTGTTTCAGTGATTCTTCACCGTGGGTCCAAAGGAAAAAAATGTCATCGATGTATCCGGTGTATAACGTCGGTTGAAGGTCCTGTGCTGTGAGGAGGTCTTGTTCAAACTTGTGCATGAAGATTGGCATATTGAGGTGCAAATTTGGTCCCCATGGCTGTTCCGTGTGGCTGGATGAAGAACTTGTTGCCGAAGGTGAAGACGTTGTGATCCAGAATGAAGCAGATGAGTTGCAGAATTGTGTCTGGAGATTGGCAGTTGTCGGTGTTGAGTACTGATTCTCTTTAAGGAGAATGTTATCAGTCTGACTCCATCTGTCCCTACCCCTGCAATTTGCTGATTGGCTTGGATGGGTCTCAAATGCATTTGGTTGGATGGTCAGTTGTCAATCATCAATGTGCAACATTATCTTGTTGAACTTTTATAATTAATATAAATGTTGCATGTGGAATTCTTAAATGTGTGCTGGAATGCAAACTCTGCACTCATCATTAAACTGGTATGTGCAGAACTCTGCAATTCTGTTCATTTGAACAATGGCAAAGCTCATATTAACTATAACATTAATTTGACCTTCAGTATAATGTTGCATTTGCTTCTAGTTAGACTGTACATGTTTCAAATCCATGCTTTCATTATTGCAAGCTGTGTGATTTTGTAATCTCAGTTATGCTTCAGGTTTTATGATGAAATCCATTTTAAAATGGATTTTAAACTGGGCTTTAGTATTTACATTAAAATGGCTAAATCAATTACCCTTTTACCTATCAGAAATAGCCAGTTCCCTTCACACAGGGAGAACGTGCAGACTCCACACAGACAGTGACCCAAGCAGGGAATCGAACCTGGGTCTCTGGAGCTATGAAGCAACAGTAATGGCAGGTAGCTAGAGAGAGTATGCTTCAAAATGGAGGTGCATGCTATCTCCAACTTTAAAATAGAAAGTGTTTTTTCAGCCAGGCCACCGCTGTGATAGTGAACCCTCTGCAGACAAGAGGTGCCTTGAAACCTGCCTGGAGCAGGCCCCCAGGGAGAACTGCTGCCAAGAACCTGCCTTCAGGCAGTTAAACTGGCTCCCATTGCCTCTGAGAACCTGGAGGGCAAGTGGAAAAATCCAGTTGGCCTCTTTCACTTTGTCTTAAGTGATTTAATCAGACACTGACTGCATGCAGGTGGGTAGCTCTGTTGCCCCATCCCAACTCCAGGAAAGTGGTTCCTTGGGTCGGATGGAGCTGGGAAACCCAATGCAACTTGGTGGCACTCTTTTAAATACCTGTCTGCCTCCATTCATGGCTCCAGCTGGCCTGACAATTTGTCCCAGGGCGTCTGCAATGGGATTTGGATTGGTGTCGATGGACTACAATGGAATTAAGTAGGGAAAACAAAATCATAATATTCTTTAAATGGTGATGACCTATTGTTATCGTTCAGATAATTTGGGTGTCCATGTACATAAAACACAAAGTTAACATGCAACTACTGCAAGCAACTAGGAAGGGAAATAGTATGTTAGTCTTTGGTGGAATACAAGAGCAAGGAAGTCTTAATGCAATTATGCAAGGCTTTGGTGACTATGGGCACGATCGTCCAGCCACGCTGAAACTGAAAAGCAGCTCGCTGCATCACAGCTTGACCGGTGAATTCGGGAAAACCCGCTCCTCCTGGAAACCACCCGGCTCGCAATGCCTCACGAGATTCAATGCAAAGATAATCCCGCCAGTTTTTGGCAAATCTGCATATCAGAGCGAGGCAATAAGCCTTACTCTAATGTGCAGATTCCAGAGGTACCTGAGGCTTTGGGATTCAATTCCTTCGGGGACCTCAGGCGAGCGCCGTTTGGTACTGGTCTCCATAAACGGGAACCAGGCAGAACGGCACTCGTGGAGGTCTCCAAGGTTACCGGAAGCCCCCAGCTGCAAGCCCTTTGGACAGGGTGGTGCCCTGGCTCCCCTGGCACTGCCAAGGTGCCTAGGGGGCACTGCCAGGGTGCCAAGCTGGCATTTTGTGCACACGCATGATTGCGTCAGGGTTTCCCACCCTGTGAGGGGGTGCAGGGACCCTCCCATGTTGCGTTCAGTTTGGGGATTTTTGTGGGCCTCGGAGGTCGGGACGCTATTTTTCAATGGCGTCCTGATCTCTTGGTACAATGGGGAGTTCCGGCAAGCAGAACTCCCCATTGTAAAAAACGGGGCTTTTGGGAAGATCGTGCCCTACATTTGGAATGCGATATAGTCTTAGTCCCCATACCCAAGGAAGGATACAATTGGCTGTGTGAAGGTGCAAAAATGATTTACTAGATCGATTCCAGGGATGAGACAGTTATCCTATGTGGAGAGATTGAGTAGAATAGAATTTAGAAGAATGCAAAGTGTGAAACATCCAAGATTATGAAAGAGTTTGACAGGATAGATGCTGAGAGGCTGTTTCCCTTGGCAGGAGAACCTAGAAATAGGAGGAATATTCTCAGAAAAAAGGAAGTCCATTTCTGATTGAGATGAAGAAACATTTCTTCACTCAAGAGGGGTGTAAACCTTTGGAATTCTCTACGCAGATGGTCGTGGCTGCTCAGTTGTTGTTGAGTATTTTCAAGGCCGAGATTGATAAGGTATCAAATGACATGGGGATCAGGCAGAAAGTAGAACTAGGTTCAAGGATCAGCCATAATCATTAAATGGTGAATCAGGCTTGTGGGTCCATCTATGGTCCATTCCTGCTCCCATTTCTTATGCTCTAATGCAAGCACACAGCAAAATTAGAATTAGAACAGTACAGCACAGAACAGGCCCTTCGGCCCTCAATGTTGTGCCGAGCAATGATCACCCGACTCAAGCCCACGTATCCACCCTATACCAGTAACCCAACAACCCCCATTAACATTATTTTTTAGGACACTAAGGGCAATTTAGCCTGGCCAATCCACCTAACCCGCACATCTTTGGACTGTGGGAGGAAACCGGAGCACCCGGAGGAAACCCACGCACACACGGGGAGGACGTGCAGACTCCGCACAGACAGTGCCCCAGCCGGGAATCGAACCTGGGACCCTGGAGCTGTGAAGCATTGATGCTAACCACCATGCTACCGTGCTGCCCACTGCCCACCAAAGCAGGAGGGTATTCGGCTCATCTTGTTTGTGATGTCTCTTGGAGCTTGCCAATTAGTTATACTCCCCCGCTCTTTCCCCATAACCCTGCAAACATTTCCTTTCCAACTAAATATCCAAATTTTGAAGAAAATTACTACTAAATGTGGTTATCAACCTTCCTTCAGGAGGTGCACTCCAGATCATTAAAACAATGTTTTAATATTTTTAATGTGGAGATGCCGGCGTTGGACTGGGGTGAGCACAGCAAGAAGTCTTACAACACCAGGTTAAAGACCAACATGTTTGTTTCAAACACTAGCTTTTGGAGCACTGCTCCTTCCTCAGGTAATATTTTTAAAACCCTCAACTCCTCGCTCATTCTGTATGCAATGATTTTGATTCTATGTGGTTATACTGGAAAATGAACTCCTACGCCTGTTTGCTATTTATCAACTTTTACTGGAAATAAACATCAACATGGTTCACACCTCAAATGAATTTCAAAAGCAAAAAAGGTGCAACTGATGCAGAAAAATAGGATAAACATCTGTGGACATAACCATATCTAACTTTAGAAGTCACATCATTAATGGTGACTCAGAATTTAGACTGGAAATACAAGGTACATTTAGACTGCAGCTAATGAGACTGGTAGATGCAGTTCAAGTTTCAGCCTGACATCAGACCACTGGAGTTCTTTTATGCAAACTTTGACACTGGGCTTTTTGCACTCCATACCAGATCAAGTTCCCTCTTCCAGGGCCTAGATTCCAGATACGTATTTTAGCACTGACAATGCAAAAATCAATTTATGCTGACACTGAGGATGTGGTGCTCTTTAGCATTGATTGCATAGAATCCCTACAGTGCAGAAGGAGCTATTCAGCCTATTGAGACTGCACAGACCCACCAAAAGAGCATCCTACCTAGGCCCACTACCCCACGCAATCGTTGGACACTCGGGGGTAATATAGCATGGCCAATCCACCTAACCTGCACATCTTTGCACTGTGGGAGGAAACAGGAGCACCCGGAGTAAATCCACTCATAGACGGGGAGAACATGCAAACTCCACATAGACAGTAACCCAAGGCTGGAATTGAACCTGGGTCCCTTGTAATGTGAGGCAGCAGTGCTAACCACTGTGCCACCATGCTGCCCAACTGTTGTAAGACACCCAAGGGTTGCTCCAGGGTGACCATTCCTAAAAGGTCACCACATTTAGTCTGTCAATGAATGTTTTAAAATTATGATATCATTAATGCAAAAAGAAAGACTCAATTTCAATCATATGTATCCGAGCTCTGGTCCTTTGATGGACTCGAATGATGAAAATGCCATTTGAGGAATATACAGTTGTTGATAAGTTTGCAACTACCAGCAAAGGGCAGGTGTAGGTCATGTGCTTACGGCTCAAACTCAGAATATAGTTGTTTTGATGAAAGAATGGAACCAATCATACGAGTTGTACAATCTACTCAACAACTAGCAAATTTAGGAAATATTCTTTTGCTTCCAACTATTGGGGATTAACTGCCAACTTGCATCGAATTGAAATAGTATGATTCAACCATCTCTTCGCGATTTGTTCTGCTCAATGTGTCTGGCAAGTGTACAATGGTGAATGGAAAATGGACCACATGGACCACACTACTGTTGTTGATCCTTACACAATGTCAGTAATTCATCCATACAAAAACTACCAACCTGTGATTTTCTCAGCAGCCCAATATCTGTCAGCTGTTTCTAAGACCCAGGCTTCTGTTCTGTCCACAATGAGGAACGTACTGTGGAATGTGTGGCGTGTAGCTCCATCTTCAAAATTATTGCCACCTTGTCCATGTTCTTCTAAAAGGGACACCATAATATCCAAGGACTCTTTTGCTGTCGTGCCTCTTTCTAAACCAAGTCTGTGAGGAAAATCCAAACACACAAAGGAGGAACTGGCTTGACATTGTATATATTGTAATATTACAACACATTCATATTTGGAATGGATTTCATTCTAAGAAGGCATTACAGACAATGTTTTTAAAAACACTGTTCTCGGTTGCATGATAATCAAAGTAGGTCTTGAAAATTAGGTTGCAGCTTTGAAATCAGGGTTTCAAAAAAAAACCCAACCACAAACATACCAGTTTATGACATTTGGTGTGTCAGAGATTTGAGATATTTTCTACTCAAAAGTTAAAGAGTAGTGAATCAGCAGTGAGCTAATTCACTTCAGACATGTTAAAACATTCATTTGTTTCATAACAAAATGGAAGGCATGAAAGACTCTTGAAATTCATTAATGCAATAATAATAATCTTTATTATTGTCACAAGTATGCTTACATTAACAATGCAATGAAGTTACTGTGAAAATCCCCTAGGCGTCACACTCCGACGCCTGTTCAGGTACACAGATAATTCAGAATGACCAATTCACCTCACAGCACATCTTTCAGGACTTGTGGGAGGAAACCGGAGCTCCCGGAGGAAACCCACGCTGGCACAGGGAGAATGTGCAGACTCTTCACAGACAGTGACCCAAGCTGGAATCAAATTTGGGACCCAGCCGCAGTGAAGCAACAGTGCTAACCACTGTGCCACCATAAAGAGACATTATAAAATAATCTGTGAATCAATATCAGGTCCTTTTTCTTAGATAACTGTGTATTACTATATCCACCAGGAAAGGAATTGTTTCTGGTTATAATTCAAATGTATTCAATGTAGCTCATGCCAGGAAGAATAAGGGAATTAAATAACAACGGGTGAAGTAATGAGAGTCAAATATTCTCTTCTTCATTGACATGCTGTTTCAGTGCCCGCCACCTGGCCTATTGGCATGGTTCTTCTCAATGGTTTTGCTTCAGATAAGTGTTGGTAAAGTAGTGGGTGTGTCAGAGACAGGTGTGGGTTGGAGGTTAAGTAGGTTCACCTTGCTGCTGCCACAGTGGCTTTTGAAGGAATTTCTATGTTTTTCTCACAGATAACACAATTCTCTTTTGCATGTTTAATTACCCATATACTTGTCAATAAATACTGAATCATTACTTCCTCCAAATATTCACTAGACAATACGCAAGTCATATGCCACCTGAAATAATGTTAATTGAAGGAGGATTAATGATCGTAATATAAATGAACTGGAAATAATATTCAAGGGGGAAAAAAGTGCTCAGAAATGTTCACAGGGATAGTATTTTGGTAGAGTACTAAAAGGGAATAAAGCAAATTAATTGGGCATAAAGGAGCTAATCGAATAATGGGAAGGTCCTAGTATCTAGGAAATGACACTTCATGGATGTACAAGGGATAAATTCCAGCCCTCGAGGCACTGTAGAGGGATTTTAAAAAACTGACCAATTTTATTAAAGACCGAAATAGGGGAAAATATCAGAAACTTTGAACCTTCCAGCCTTTAAAAGGTGACCAACAGGATAGTCAGAGTTATGTAGGAGACTAAAATGCCAAGATCCAATGTTGTACTGTCAGCATATCAATTGTGTTGCCTCCCTAAAGTGGGCAGCACGGTAGCATTGTGGTTATCACGATTGCTTCACAGCTCCAGGGTCCCAGGTTCGATTCCTGGCTTGGGTCACTGTCTGTGTGGAGTCTGCATGTTCTCCCCGTGTGTGCGTGGGTTTCCTCCGGGTGCTCCGGTTTCCTCCCACAGTCCAAAGATGTGCAGGTTAAGTTAATTGGCCATGATAAATTGCCCTCAGTGTCCAAAATTGCCCTTAGTGTTGGGTGGGGTTACTGGGTTATGGGGTTATAGGGATAGGGTGGTGTGGGCTTGGTAGGGTGCTCTTTCCAAGAGCCAGTGCAGACTCGATGGGCCGAATGGCCTCCTTCTGCACTGTAACTTCTATGATCTATGATCTAAAGTATAGTCGCCATCGTCCCAAATGACCATAGGCTGCTTTCCCCTTTTGAGAGGAAGAGATCACTGGTGGTGATTTAACCTGAGGATCCACACCTCAGGCAAGGGCAAGGTTGAGAAGGCGGGGCCTTCATGAATAACCTCAGCCACTATGGGAATTGAACCTGCGCTGTTGGCCTTGCAAGCCAGCCGTCCAGCCACCTGAGCTAAACCAGCCTGCCAATTATAATGCAGTCAACCTCACTGTTCATTGATATGATGCATCAGCAGTGGACCCGATATCATACATACTAGCTCTACTTTAAATTAGCCTGTACTGCTTAAAAGCTACCACGCCCCACACCTCTTACATCAAAGTGTCTCGTGGCCTCTTAATGTGCTGACATGTAATTTTGTGCAACAAAGAGCAATGGCTGAATATCTAAGATAGTGTGTGCAAAGATTTTGGATAATGCACTGGGGGTCTTGGTGTAGGAGGTGGAAAGGGAGAGAGATGTATTGTATTGTGGTAAGGAAGCCCTATTGACAAATGATAATGCAATGGGAACAGATAGCTACAGAGGTGATTGACATAAATCAATCTTCAGAGTTTGGACGCCATGCAGAAAGAAGTTCAGTACACTCACAACTGGACACGGTCAGTGAATGCATTATCAAATATCATATTCCCACAACAACAACATTAGCCTGAGCCACTGTTCAATGTACCACACTGCGACTCCTGCACCAACTTTACACCATCTTTATCAATCAAGACTGGTACCCAACATTCATAGCTTCACCTCACTCCGGCATGTTTTATCAATTCTACATGACACCACCCACATCACACAGCTTGCAAACATTACCAGTTATTCAACCATGCCAGCCACATCATCAAAACATATTGCACAACATTATCTCACAGGAGATGGTGGCAAATAACCAGAGACAGCAGTAAGTAACTGGAGGGAAGAGACATACCAGCATGCCCCAACCCACATGTAGACAACATGATTGGTCTTTACCGCAATGTCCACTGTTGAGGCAGTGATCAGTGGTGAGGTTGAAAACAATGGGATGATAGTATTCTCATATCTAACCCAACTTCTCACTTCCCACTTTCCCCTCATTGCTAAATTCTTCTGACACAAGAGCAGCAGATGGTGTAAACATGTAAATTTTTACTTCCTCCTCAACACAATCTTCCTCTTGTCCCTCCCCTTTCAGATATCCCAAGAGCTGCAATCTGGAGGAAGACCAGTAGTGATGAAGATTCACTGGCACTTACGTTCACACTCTCTGCCACCCACTCAGGTACTGGCATTCTGCATAGTGGATAACATAGCAGCCGAGTCTACATGTAATGAGACACGAGTCACAGAATGTGCAGCAGCCAAGGCAGGGTAAAGGATAGTGCAGACTCCTGATGATTGAATCACAAATGGGTTTTACCTCAGAGGGCTCAGATGAATACTTCGATGGACCAGGCTACAGAAATAAAATGGGTGTACACAATAAAATACTTGGTGCATTGGGATGCTTGCCAGAAAGTCTGCATTCAATGCTGGAAACATGGCCAATAGAGCACCAACTTTGAACAGGGCTTTATAGAGTTTGGAGTTCATTCTTTGCAACTTGGAACTGGTTACCAGATCACCACGCTTGTGGATTCACTCATGTTGCAACATCTGACGGTTGATGTCTCCGCTTTGATTGCAGCACAAGCAGTTTTCATCAAAAATCTGGGCCCTGCAATGAAAGCTCAGGCAGGTATCATGCAAAGTCAGCTTGCTGCCATGCAAACTCTAACTGCTGACATTACGGCTGTGACCATTAGTATTGAAAGGGGTGTACGGATTTCACAACAGTTCCTATTCTGCCTGCCAGTCAGCCACCCAGATGGTGCAGTGGTCCTGGGCCTTCTGCACACAAGAGCTTTGGAGATAGTCATCCAGAACCACCTGCAGTCTTCCCCAGGTAAAGTCAGCATCCACCATCCATGTCACAGTCACTGCGATAGCAACAAATAACAGCATTATGATTGTACAGGCACTAAGGGAATGCACAAGGGTGAATAATTAAAGCTGAATGAAATATGGAATAATTTAATTTATGAATCTGGTTGGGAATACGTACTTTGCCTTGGCTTTTATATTTACATTGTTGCCGAGCAGACAATAGGAGGGTAAGTGACAGGGGGGAGGGTAAGAGTGAGGGACCATTGGTGAATGGGAAACGAGGGTTGTATTTACTGATTTGACCTTGAATGAATTCTTCAAGTTGAGCTTGAGCAGAAAACACCTGTCTAGGTTGCAGCCCCACTTTCTCTTCTCCTCAGGCTCTGCTTCCCAACTGCTCACCCTGTAGGTAGTGGCAAAGTCCGTACTCTTCTGAAGGTAAGGTTGTGCAGAATTCAACTTACCGCCACACACAATCTGGAGACCCGAGCACTGCAACGCTCCTCTCAAATAGTCAAAGCCACACAGAATCATTGCTTAGCTGGCTAATAATTTGTTTTTTTATATTTCTTGTAGCAGCATGATTCAACTCTATATATATTCTGTGTATGTGTCGATGGGTTGTGAACTAAAATATGGACGATGTCAGTGCTTAGCCCATGTTTCCCATTAGCCACTCTTTGTTTTATTGTCTGGTTGCCACAACGGACTGTTGCCAGGACACTGGGCATTAACTTGTGCCATGCTCCCCCGCCCTGGGGGGGGAGGGGGGGGCACACTTCTCCTGCTCTTTGGGGGGGGGGGGTTCACACTCAATTGAGGTAGTGGAATTCTTTTCAGTTTTGTTACATGACAGAGTTGATGTGGCTCTTGCAAAGCAGTGTGCTTTGTTGGGAAGCTGTGGAGTCGTGGCAAAGTCACTGGGCAAGTCATCCATCTGGGACATGGGTTCACATCCCACCATGGCAGCTGGTGCAATTTTAATTCAATGAATACATCGGAAATTAAAAGCTAGTTTCAGTTATAGTGACCATTAAACCATTGTTGATTATCATGAAAAACCTATCTGATTCACTAATGTCCTTTCGGGAAGGAAATTTGCCTACCTGTGACTGCAAACTGACAGTAATCTTAAATACTGACGGAAATGGTCTGACAAGTCAATCAGTTGTAACAAACCACTACGAAGTCAATAAAAATGAAACAGGACAGACCACCTGGCATTCACCGAGGCACCAGAAATGACAATGGCACACCCTCTACGCTATCTGAAACCACTTTTGTTCTTCCTCTCCCTCCCCTCGATGACATGTAACCCATTACATGTCTACTGCGCCCCCCTTCCGTTCTGAAGAAGTTACATTCAACTCACAGGGTGGTGGTGGTGGTGGGGGAGGGGGGAGGATTTAGACAGGTGGGAATGGTGGCGGGCTGGTGAATTGGGGGGGGGGTCCCAAACAGCTTTCACACTGGCAGGATTTTCCCACTCGACTGTCCCAGCCCCCTGCCAATGACTTAAATGGGTGTGCTATCATAAAAAGTCAGGAACCCCATTACCATACATTTAATTATCTTTGGAGGGCTTCCCAATATAAGGTTTCACGCCAGTGGGATTTACAATGGGTACTGGCAAATGGTCCCTACCAGCGGCCCACAGGCAAGCAGAGCCCCAGAACGCAGTACCCTGACACTGTGGGCTGGGGGAGGTGTTCCCGTGTCCAATGGGTAGGGGGAAATGGGTCCCTTTTTAAATTAAAATCTTTTCAGATTGAGGCACCTTCCGATCTGTCAGCAGCTGAGATTGCTGGTGGTGTGGGCTCATTCAGAGCTCACCCTGCCAGGATGACGTTGCGGATCCTGCCCCTTCAATTTTTTTTCCAGAGCTGAAAATGTGATGGAAAAAGCCAACAAGGCACTGGCCTCCGCTTTTCAAGACAACAGTGAAAAAAGAATCAAAATTCTTCCCAAAGTGTTAACCGTTTCTCTTTCTTTACACAGATGATGTCAGGCCTGCTGATTATTTCCAGCACATCCTGTTTTTATTTCAGATTTTCAACATCTGTAATAAGGTGCTTTTACTACAAAACCTGCTAACTACAAAACCTGCAAACATGAGGACCAAGAGGGGCAGTTCAGTGGTCAGCAGCAGAAAAGTTCATGAGTGATTGCAACTGGATACTTGCCTTGTTCAATTGTTGCAAAGTAACAATCAAAGTAAACAGAATATTTAACTGCATTGACACAACCGAGCTGGTCACCACAAAGCTATATGGTGCTCTGGTCAAAACTGGAACACTGCATTCCATTCTGCTCGTAAGGAGAGCAGATAAATAGACAAGATATGAAAGCAATGTAGTCATGGGTCAAAAGCTGACCCCCCGCTAGCCAAAGCTGATGGAGGAAAATGGAGTCATTCATTTTAAATAGAACAAAGAACAAGGAAAATTACAGCACAGGAACAGGCCCTTCAGCCCTCCCAGCCTGCGCCGATCCAGATCCTTTATCTAAACCTGTTGCCTATTTTCCAAGGATCTACTTCCCTCTTTTCCCCGCCCATTCATATATCTGTCCAGATGCATCTTAAATGATGCTATGGTGCCCGCCTCTACCACCTCCGCTGGCAAAGCGTTCCACGCACCCACCACCCTCTGCGTAAAAAACTTTCCACGCCCATCTCCCTTAAACTTTCCCCCTCTTATATTGACATTGTGACCCCCTTGTAATTGACACCCCCACTCTTGGAAAAAGTTTGTTGCTATCCACCCTGTCCATACCTCTCAATTTTGTAGACCTCAATCAGGTCCCCCCTCAACCTCCATCTTTCCAACGAAAACAATCCTAATCTACTCAACCTTTCTTCATAGCTAGCACCCTCCATACCAGGCAACATCCTGGTGAACCTCCTCTGCACCCTCTCCAAGGCATCCACATCCTTCTGGTAATGTGGCAACCAGAACTGCACGCAGTATTCCAAATGTGGCGTAACCAAAGTCCTATACAACTGTAACATGACCTGCCGACTCTTGCACTCAATGAAGGCAAGCATTCTGTATGCCTTCTTGACCACTCTATCGACCTGCGTTGCCACCTTCAGGGTACAATGGACCTGAACTTCCAGATCTCTCTGTACATCAATTTTCCCCAAGACCCTTCCATTGACCATATACTCTGCTCTTGAATTAGATCTTCCAAAATGCATCACCTTGCATTTGTTTGGATTGAACTCCATCTGCCATTTCTCTGCCCAACTCTCCAATCTATCTATATTTTGCTGTATTCTCTGATAGTCCTCCTCGCTATCTGCAACTCCACCAATCTTAGTATCATCTGCAAACTTGCTCATCAGACCACTTATACCTTCGTCCAGATCATTTATGTATATTACAAACAACAGTGGTCCGAGCACGGATCCCTGTTGAACACCACTAGTCACCTTTCTCCATTTTGAGACACTCCCTTCCACCACTACTCTCTGTCTCCTGTTGCCCAGCCAGTTCTTTATCCATCTAGCTAGTACACCCTGAACCCCATACAACTTCACTTTTTCCATCAACCTGCCATGGGAAACTTTATCAAATGCCTTACTGAAGTTCATGTACATGACGTCTACAGCCCTTCCCTCATCAATTAACTTTGTCACTCCCTCAAAGAATTCTATTAGGTTTGTAAGACCTGACCTTCCCTGCACAAAACCATGCTGCCTATCATTGATAAATCTATTTTCTTCCAAATGTGAATAGATCCTATCCCTCAGTATCTTCTCCAACAGTTTACCTACCACTGACGTCAAGCTCACAGGTCTATAATTCCCTGGATTATTCCTGCTACCTTTCTTAAACAAAGGGACAACATTAGCAATTCTCCAGTCCTCCGGGACCTCACCCGTGCTCAAGGATGCTGCAAAGATATCTGTTAAGGCCCCAGCTATTTTGTCCCTCGCTTCCCTCAGTAACCTGGGATAGATCCCATCCGGTCCTCGGGACTTGTCCACCTTAATGCCTTTTAGAATACCCAAAACCTCCCCCTTCCTTATGCTGACATGACTTAGAGTATTTAAATATCCATCTCTAGCCTCAACATCCGTCATGTCCCTCTCCTTGGTGAATCCGATGCAAAGTACTCATTAAGAATCTCACTCATTTCCTCTGACTCCACGCATAAATTCCCTGTTTTGTCTTTGAGTGGGCCAATCCT
The DNA here is from genome assembly GCF_902713615.1 of Scyliorhinus canicula. Taxonomy (NCBI): domain Eukaryota; kingdom Metazoa; phylum Chordata; class Chondrichthyes; order Carcharhiniformes; family Scyliorhinidae; genus Scyliorhinus; species Scyliorhinus canicula. The sequence goes on from NC_052150.1 coordinate 81,500,522, forward strand.
TTCTCTAGTTACCCTCTTGCTCCTTATATACGAATAAAAGGCTTTGGGATTTTCCTTAACCCTGTTAGCCAAAGATATTTATGACCCCTTTTAGCCCTCTTTATTGCGCGTTTGAGATTTGTCCTACTTTCCCGATATTCCTCCAAAGCTTCATCAGTTGTGAATCTCAGAAATCTCAGAAACAGTTTGGATTGGGTTGCGTAGTAATTTCAAACACGACTCGGACGTGCTTCAAATCCATCGCTTTCATTTTTAAAGAGGTGGGATGAGGGACAGGAGGCCATGCAATCGACTGTCAGGAGGCAAGTCTGACACTGAAACCTTTTTAGTAAGTTAAGTGCCTGCATTTCAACTAAAATAGAAACCTTGTTCATGTCAGCCAGGTTTCCCTGGCCTTGGGAAAGCAGACAGGCGAAGGGAAGGAGAAAGGACTTTCCTGAGGCAATGCCAGTTTTTGCCATTCTAATTTTTTTTTGGATGTAAAATAATAATAATAATCATTATTGTCACAAGTACGCTTACATTAACATTGCAATGAAGTTACTGTGAAAAGCCCCGAGTCGCCACACTCAGGTGCCTGTTCAGGTACATTGAGGCAGAATTCAGAATGTCCAAATTACCTAACAGCACGTCTTTCAAGGCTAATACATAATCAATTTCTTAAAAAAGATCTGTATTCCAGCTACTACTTAGATTGCAACATCTCACTGTTTCAAAACAAGGCATTTTGTCAATTTTTCAGAGCAGGGAAAATTTTAAAAAATCAAAGGACTTTTGCTATTCTTTCCAATAATGAATTACCTGACAAGATCCATCCCAAGTAATGCTTCTGTCTCTGAGGCCGTCTCTCTGGTCACCACAGCCCCATTGCCAATACAGACTCCATGGTCGTTGGCTCCCATTTCTGCCCCCCACATCCAGGCTGATTTGCTTAGTGTTACAGCAAGTGTCCACGGTGCTTGATCAATAGCAATATATGTGCACTGCCAAGACAAAAGAGATGAAAGATCAGTCATCCACAATCCTTTAGCCTGACACAAAGGATCAGTCATTACTGGAATGCATCCTAGGTTGTGGAGGGAAGCAAGGGCTCAGATTGCAGAGGCTCTGGCGACAATCTTCCAATCATCCTTGTATATGGAAGTTCTGCAAGAGAGCTAAAGGATTGCAAATGTTCTACTCATTTAGAAAGAGTTGCACAGTCATACAGTGCAGAAAAGGCCCTTCAGCCCATCGAGTCTGCACTGACAATAACTAGACCTAATCTCATGCTAATCCCATTTACCAGCACTTGTCCTGTGATGATGTTTCAAGAGCTTATCCAAGTGTTTTTAAAGGTTGTGACCTTTCCAGCCTTCAGTATAATCTCTATTATGGTCACAAGTAGGCTTACAGTAACACTGCAATGAAGTTACTGTGAAAATCCCCTAGTCGCCACACTCCGGCCATGTTCAGGTACACTGAGGGAGAATTCAGAATGTCCAATTCACGTAACATCATGTCTTTCGGGATTTGTGGGAGGAACCGGAATACCTGGAGGAAACCCACACAGAAACGGGGAGAATGTGCAGACTCCGCACAGACAGTGACCCAAGCCAGAAATCGAATCTGGGACCCTGGCATTGTGAAGCAACAGTGCTAACCACTGTGCTACCTTCCCAGGAAGGGCATTCCAGATTCTCACTACCCTTGGAATGAACTTTCTTTTCTCTAATACCCGTGGAATCTCCCGTTCCTCATCCTAAATCTATGCCCCCTTGTGATTGATTCCTCACCAAGGGGAATAGCTGGTTCTTATTTACACTGTCCAAACCCCTCAATCTTATACTCCTCAAACATATCCCCCCTCAGTCTTCTCTGCTCTATATAAAACAATCCAAGCCTATCCAATCTATCGTTACAGCTCAAATGCTCCATCCCAGGTAACATCCTGGTGGTTCTCCTCAGTACCCCCTCCAGTGCAATCATTCCCTTCCAATAGTGAGGTGACCAGAACTACACAGTGCTCCAGCTTAACCAACATTCTATACAGCCCGAACATAACTTCCCTGCTCCTATATTCTATCCTACATTCAATGACAAGTCTGATAAAGGCAGGTGTCCCATTTGCCTTAACTATTTTATTCATCTGCTCTGCCACCTTCAGGGATCTGTGAACAAGTACCCCAAGATAGATCACCAGCCGCCAGTTACTCAAACAGCCTTCTACCACCACACTTTGTGTCCTGTCACCAAGCTAGTTTTGGATCCAGCTCGACAAGTTTCCTTGAATTACATGTGCTTCAACCTTCTCAATCAGACTCCCATGTGGGACCGTGTCAAAGGCTTTGCTAAAATCCATATAAACTACATCAACTGCACTTCCTCCATCCACACACTCGGTCACCTTATCAAAAAATTCTATCAAATTTTGTTAGCCATGACCACCCTCTGACAAAGCCATGCTGACCATTCCTAATCAACCCAGGCCTTTCCAAGTGGAGATTAATTCTCTCCCAGATTTTCTCCAGTAGATTCCCTACCATAGACACAAGACTCACCGGTTTGTAATTCCCTGGTTTATCTCGACCCTGAAAAGCGGAACAGCATTAGATGTTCTCCAGTCATCTTGCACTTTTCTCTTGGTCAGAGAGGAATTTGCATCAGAGCCCCTGCAATTTCCTGCCTCGCCTCCCAGAACAGTCGGAGATGCAATTCCTCCAGGCCTGGGGATTTGTCTATACCTGGCTATGACAGACCAGTCAGTAATGTTGGTAGTCGGAAAACTTTGACTTAATCCAGGACAAAGTTAATTGGTATTTGGAAAAGTATCAGGGAATAAATGAATAACAAAAGTACCCCAAGATAGATCACCAGCCGCCAGTTACTCAAACAGCCTTCTACCACCACACTTTGTGTCCTGTCACCAAGCTAGTTTTGGATCCAGCTCGGGGCAGCACGGTAGCATGGTGGTTAGCATAAATGCTTCACAGCTCCAGGGTCCCAGGTTCGATTCCCAGCTGGGTCACTGTCTGTGCGGAGTCTGCACGTCCTCCCCGTGTATGCGTGGGTTTCCTCCGGGTGCTCCGGTTTCCTCCCACAGTCCAAAGATGTGCGGGTTAGGTGGATTGGCGATGCTAAATTGCCCGTAGTGTCCTAAAAAGTAAGGTTAGGGGGGGGGGGTTGTTGGGTTACGGGTATAGGGTGGATACGTGGGTTTGAGTAGGGTGACCATTGCTCGGCACAACATCGAGGGCCGAAGGGCCTGTTCTGTGCTGTACTGTTCTATCTATATAAAACAAATTTATTAAATGTAAATCGAGTCAGAAGTAGTAACAGAGAGTACTGATCTGTATATGGGCTTTCAAAATGCATTTGACCTAGTGCCACATCAGGTATCTTAGCAACATAAAAAAGGACAGCGACAGTCTGGACACAAAACTGAAGCGATAGAAATTAGAGAGATGATCGCTAGATTTTCATCCTGCAGTGACATGTACTGTGTATTTCCCAGTCTCTGTGCGCAGTTTTGATATTACATTTTTTGGATAAAAACCTTTCAAAGGTTCTTTGGACTGGTTTAAAGACAGTTTCAAAATGGCTCCAAGCCACCAGACAGAACTGCGAATATCAGACTGGGTTTTCTCTTTCAAGAGGACAAATCCTTAATTTAATTATAGTTCACTGTTGCCTCGTCCAGGAGATAAAAATTTTTCACTGCCTCATTGTTGGAAAGTAAATTATGCCTTGGTCAGATGAAACGACAAGTACCACAGGTGAGAGAAGGGCTGGTTAAAGGGCTGATATCTTACTTGAGACACGATTTGGCATCTTGCACAGGTCACATTACAGCGGCCATCTTAGCTTGCCTGCTAAGAATACAGAAAGGGCAGGGAGCTGCCTACAACGCAGGCATCCATCAAGAGCCATCTTGAAGCTTTAGTCCAGAGAGAGAGAGAGAGAGCACGCAAGAGAAAGGCATCTAAAACAGCCACTGGTCTGCTGTCGAGTAACTAGGCAACTAAAAGTGTCATTCCTGCAGAACGGAAGGAATCCTTTCTCCACGCAAAACTGATTCCACTTGCTAAGCTCATCTGGTAAAGCAACCTCTAGTAATTCAACAGTGGAAGCCATCACAGCTGCAGAGACAACTTAAGACCAAAGAGAAAATGCTGGAAAATCTCAGCAGGTCTGGCAGCATCTGCACAGAGAGAAACAAGCTAATGTTTCAAGTCCAGATGACCCCTTATCAAGCTGGAGCTGTTTTCTCTCCCACAGATGCAGCCAGACCTGAAATTGTCCAGCATTTTCTCTTTGGTTTCAGATTCCAGCATCCGCAGTAATTTGTTTTTATCCACAACTTTAGATCTTTACTTCAGACAACTGAATTCTTCCAATTGCTATAAATATCGTTCCATCTAATCTTTATGTATACAATTTAAATTTAGTAACTTAATTTTTTGATGTAATTCCAGAGCATTAGAATGAAATAATCTTTCCTGGATTCTTTTTACATTGAATGAATGAGTTACTCCCAAGAGTAAAATATATACATTCGCTTAACAATACATTGTTCGTGGACAGCTTTGGGGAAACATTAAGCATCCACTTGGAAACATTGTAAACGCTGATGAGCATAACAGCAGCCTTCAGGAGACATACAAACTGGGCAGATGCAATAGATGAAATCTAATACTTTAAATTGATACATTTTAGAATGAAGGAGGGCAAAATAAACTAAATGGTGTGATGTTAAAGTGCATGAGAGAGAGAGAGAGAGAGACCTAGCAGTATATGTACATAAATCTTTGAAGGTGGAAGGACAAGTTAAGACTGTTCATAAAGCATCCAAGAATTTTTGGGTTATTTGAGCCATAGCATACAAAGTTTTTAGGCCTGAGCTACAGAAGTAAGTTCAATTTTGGGCATCATACTTTAAGAGGGATGCCAAGATCTTAGACCGGGTGCAAGAGGAGATTTTACTGGAATAGTGGGGTGAAGAGACTAGTTGTATGCAGAGACTGGAACAGGCCGCATGGCACTTCTCAGAGCAGTGAAGGTTGAGGAGAGACTTTATGTAAATATATTTACTGAATTTCAGGGATGAACAGCAACAACATCAACACACAAATGTACAGAATTTATAGGTAAAAAAAAATCAGAAAAGTGATATACACACTGAACTACACACATCAAACTATTCCCATTATAATCTAACCCCCTTAAGAGTCGACCATGTCCAGCTCTGTAAAGAATTAGATAAATGGCTGCCATCTCAGGTAGAACCTCCTCACTGAGCCCTTCATGATATATTTAATTTTGTCCAGGTGAGGGTGGCACGGTGGTGCAGTGGTTAGCACTGCCGCCTCACAGCGCCGAGGACCTGGGTTCGATCCCAGCCCCGGGTGATTCGACCATCAATTCACGCGAAACAGTGTGTAGATGTAAACTGTGGCTTTAATCAGCTAGAACAGTGCCTGCCTGCGACTGCTCTGCTACTGAGAGCCGCCGACAGGGCTACTGCTCTTTATACCTCCCCTCAAGGGGAGGAGCCAGGGGCGGAGCCCACAAAGGCACCAACATGATACATCACAGGTAATACCTTACAATGGTCCACAGGTGGAACCCTCATGGGCAACAGCGTGGTACAGTTACATATCTGGTGAATGGTTACTGCAATACGTTCACCACACCAGGTCTCTATCAGTGTGGAGTTTGCACATTCTCCCCGTATCTGCATGGGTCTCATCCCCACAACCCAAAGATGTGCAGGGGAGGTTAATTGGCCACACGAAATTGCCCCTTTTGACATCAAATCATCCAACCAAATGGATGCTTTAGGTGGTGTGGGTGATCTCCAGTTAAGCAATATTCGCCTCCCAGCTATCAACGAGGCAAAAGGTGAGAACGTCTGTCCCCATCCCCGAATGGAATGCAGGTGAGTCAGAGACCCCAAATATGGCTATTAGTGGGCAAGGATCTAAGGCCACCTGTAGAATCTTAGATATTGAATCAAAAAAGGAAACCCAGTAGCTAGCAAGCTTAGGACAAGACCAAAACACAGGAGCGTGATTAGCTGGTGTAAGTGAGCCGTGATCATACTTGTTCTCCACATTTCACATCACCTGCAATTTGACTTCATTGTCTAATGTTCCATAATACACTGTTGCTTCAGAGCTCCAGGGTCCCAGGTTCGATTCCCGGCTTGGGTCACTGTCTGTGTGGAGTCAGCACGTTCTCCCAGTGTCTGCATGGGTTTCCTCTGGATTTCACCCAGTTATCGGCAGCTCTTTTCTTTACCAGGTCCATTGGTCTTTCTATAGTTGAACCGAGTACCTTCTCATTTTATCTCCCGGTGCTCTCTGGCCCAGCAAAGAACCGGTTCCTTTTTCTTAAAATGATTGAACTTAACAATAAGTGCACGCAGGATTTCTCCAGCACGAGGTCTCAGCCGTAATGACACAATTTGGATATTTTGCCTCTGTGATGAACGGTATTAATTACTGCCATAAACGGTACCTGACCTTTAATACCTTGCCCCTTTAAGATGCTTGGAACCCTGGGGGACTCCGCCTCTGGCTACGCCCCCAGGAAACGGTATATAGGATAAGGCTCCATGTGGTGAGCACACTTCTCTCGGATGCTGTTCAGTTCTCTGTAGATTAAAGCCTTTTGATTACCGACCTCGCTCTCGCATCGTAATTGAGGGTGCCTCAGCCTCCATGAACGATTTTCCAAATCACTCAACTCAGTCCCAAGATTTTTATTAGTTTCCACCACTGATGAGAGGTCTGCTTCCAATGCTCTGACTGGATAGAGGGGTCTCCACTTTTTTTTCTTCAAATCATGGCCCCATTGTGATTCTATAAGTACACTCATATTTTCCAATTTCATGGATATATGAGCTAGAGCTTCATCTTCTGACCTCTTCAGCTCATCCGCTAAACGTAGATGATATTTTACCAATTCAGCTGCTACATTGTGGCTGACGACGGCAGCTGTCGGCAGCGTGGTCTGTGGGGAAGGAGAGCCCGCCCTCACCACCTTGCTAACAGAGTCCAGCGAAGCCCACTTCTTTTCTATTTTTATCTTTTTGGGGCATTATCTTGGGAGTTAGGGTGCTAAATATAGGGATTGAGAGAGGTAAACTTTTGCGAACAATCACTGGGGCTTAAAAGGCAACTTTTGTGCGTAGAGCCTCCTCATTTGTCTCCCTTCCTTACATTCATCACTGGAGCTCCGGTTGAGGAGAAACTAAAAACATTAATAAAGTAATATCTGTGGAAACATCCAGACTGGAGAGATTGAAGAGCTTAGTAGAGCAGAACATAATGTTCTGCAAATGTGTGGTGGCTTCCTTCAGCTTTTCAGCAAAGAGATTGAATCGCTGGGGAGCCACAATGCATCCCGTTTTACGCTGCTGGCTACTGCAAAGACATGAGACGTCTGACCACGGGCACAAACGTATCAAATCATGTCATCGTACAGTAGGCACATTTTGACAAACCTGTTGGGACATTCCAGCTTGGATAGTAAACGCCACAGACAAAGTCAATTCACACTGTCATAATCTTTAGTTAAGGTCAATGAACAGCAAAAATAGATCATTGATCTTGTTTGCCTTACTGAGACCATAAGTGCTGTCCACAGTTAGCTCTAAAATCACATTGATTCTAGGGGGACATCTTGGAGGCTGTGTAGTAGATAGCTCAATAGGATTCTTGCAAACGATCTTTCCAGCAATTGGGATGTGATTTATTCCTTATTAGTTTCCAATTCCAGATGCTATGTTGGCATGTTTGTTCCCCCATTGAACTTTCTCCCAAGCTCAGATCCTCAGGAAGCTGCTAAATTTGATGGAGGGAATCTGCTGAAATGTGGGCATCCCTATTGAGGAGCTTGGCAATGTTCTCAAGACAATTTTTCTATTACAGCTGCCTTATCAGCGATTAATTCATTTCGATCAGTTGTTGGGATCAGAGCAAAGATTGTGGGATGGACGTTCTGCAGTCTTCCAACGTATTGTTTCTATTTCCAATGTGTACATAGAAAATAGGAGCAAGAGGGCGGCATTCGGCCTTTTGAGCCAGTTCTGCCATTTATTATGATCTTCGCTGATCATCCAGCTCAACAGTCTAATACCTCCTCCTCCTCCCCCCCCCCCCCATTATATAGAAACATAACTGGTAAGGTAAAGTCGCTATAGTCCTGGATGACCATAGGCTGCTTTCCCCTTTGAGGGGGAGAGCTGACTGATGATGGTTTGACCTGAAGATAACCGCACCTCGGGCAAGGGGCAACATTGAGAAGGCAGAGCCTTCATGAATCTGTACACACTGTAGCTCATCAGCCTGTGTGTTGCACTAGTTTCACGGCATTTCTCTAGAGCTTGTGCTTAGTGCCTTTATAGACTTGATGCTTGGTCGTTGATTGTGGGGGGCTGCTAGAAGGCCTGCATGTGTAAGTTATTTGAAGAAACTGATGGTAGAAGGAGCTGAGTGTTCTGGTACATTAATCACAAAAAGTTAGAATGCAGGTACAGCAAGTGATTGGAAAACAAATGGGATATTGGCATATAAAAGTAGGGATGTTTTACTGCAGATGTACAAGGCCTTGACGAGCCCACGTCTAGAATACTATATACAGTTTTAGTATCCTTGTTTATAAAAACAATTATGTGAGAAGCAATTCAGAGAAGGTTCACTCAATTCATTCCTGTGACGGTCTCTTTTTAAGGTTGAACAGGTTGAACCTACACTCATTGGAGCTTAGAAAAATGAGAGGTGATCTTATTGAAGGTTGGTGACAGGGTCCGACACCAGTGTGAAAACTATTTAGTTAGACCCAGTTGCCGCATGGGAGGTTGAAGCCTGGGATTTCCAATATAGGATCATCAACCAAATGCTGATTCTGGGCTGTGTTATTGGTGTTGTGCCACAGGTCCTTCCACAGGTCCACAGAGTTGCTTAGCTCGGGCACATTGGTCCAGATTGGCCACCCTGAAATGAGGCATTTGCTGCGTGTCTGGATGATGCTAGCACCTTGCGGAATCCAGCTTGGTCTATGGATAGTGCATCCTCCACAGTTGGTTGGATGTGGTGTAAGATAATCCTCTCCAGCAGCTTATTAACCCATGCACAGAAGATAAATTGGTCTGTAACTGGAAGCTTCTTTCGGGTCCTTGCTGGGCTTGGACATTGCAATGATATGAACTTTCCGCCAAATGTTTTGCAGTTGCTTCTTCTGGATGATTCTTGTCAGGAATAGAGAGAACCATTTTGTCACCACAGGGCCCAGGTGCTTTAGGAATTCAGTGTAGATGAGGTCATAACCCGTAGCTTTTCCAGGTTTCAGTTTGCTGATTGGACCTCACCTCTGTTTATGGCTTTGACTGTTTGGTCTGATTTTCCCTTCTGAAGGATCTCCATACATTAGCAACATTGCATCAATGGCTATGGTGGGTTAGTGATGTAGCCATCTGGGATGGCCACTTCCAGAATACAAAATGGATGTTTGCAAAGACTATAGGGAAACATGGACAATGCTAAGAAAGCAGGCAGGCACAGAGCCTGGATGCGTATTGAGAAGGCAACTCACAGACGAGACTGAAACAGTAGGTCAATTAGCATATCGATGGCCCATCTCCGGGAACAAAGGAATAACATTCAAGTAACCGATGCTAAGGCAGCCACCCCGGCGCCAGAAAGGCACAAACAAAGCGAGGCCGGCCAACAAAGACATGCCCAGCCATCAGGGCACCCACCCCTTTATTGGTCGAGATCAATACCAGTGATCAAGATGCGGTCCAATAATTAGGTCCAAGTTCAAGGCCCGCCCAAAGCCACAAAGCCCCCTTTGGGTATAAGAAGAAGCCCCCGAAAGAGAATCGCTCTCTTGGACTCGGCTCTCGAAGCGGAGAGACCCGTCCACCAGCTGCACCAGAAGCAAGTAAGTCCAAAGTCAACTCTAGCTGTTCTCCTGTATACCTTCGCACCTAACAGCCTCAGATCCGAACAACGGCCATTGTTCCTCTGACTGAGGGGGCACCCGAAGTTAAGTATAGGCGTTAGCGTTAGAGATAGTTTAGTTTGTGGTATTTTGTGCACGAGTAGAGATTACTGTGTGTGTAAATAAATAGTATTGACTTTGAACTAACTAACTGGTGCATTGGTTCTTTGATCTGTATTCGGGTTTGAATCTTGTGGCGGTATCGAAAGATACCTGGCGACTCTAGAACGAACATAATTAGGATTAAAGGAAGGTGACCATGTTGAACGCTGTATTTATAACCAGATAAACAGAGCAACAGTGATCACCACTAGAAAGGTTGGATTGGATTTGAAGTGTGAGGCGATAGATACAGAAAAGGACTTCCGATCAGAGATCAGCCTCTTTTTCGATAACGAGTCATCAGCTAGGACCATCTGGTAAACAAAATGACAGCTGCTTCACACCCTTGTTCGTGTGAATATGTGGAATGCACATCAGTTCTACAGAACTTTCAGAACACTTGCTGCACTCTGGCCATTTAAAAGGTTTAGGCAGTGTGGCCCAGCTGGTATGTCAGCAGGTTGGATGAACTCGTGAATCCCTTCCCACACACAGAGCAGATGAACTTCATTGTTTTGCAGGTTGGAAAATCACCTGAACCTCTTCCCGAGTGAGGCTGGCTGAATGGTGTGGAACTGGTATGAATGAGCTGGAATCCATCAGGGAACACGAGTGAGAATTTAAACCCTCTCCATCTCTCGGTTATGAGGTCACTGGCATGTTTGGAAGCATGTTGACGAAGTGAATCCTTTGCCAAATGTCGTGCGGGTTATTGGCCTCTGCCGGATGTGCCAATGAATTCATAGCTTAGATGGGTAATTAAATCCCCTCCCACAAGTCCTCACATTTACATGACTGTCCCCAACATGACTGCATCTTAACAGGCCTGATGCTCGGCTGACGCCTTGTCTACAGACAGAACATGTGTATGGTTTGAACCTACTAAGAGAGTTTCCATGTTCAAAGGTCGATGGATTGAGTCACCAGCAGATCTCGACGTGATGTTTGGTTCGAGTTTCATAGATGAAAGTTTTCCCATTCTCACCTGACACTTGCCGACTTGTGGCAGCCACAGTTCCCACAATTTTGTGCCCCAGAATCCATTTTACCCGACGCACTCATTTCTCCATATGCGGAGGAGGTGAATGCTCCCAGGGCCAACTGTGGGACACAGAGTAGTCCTTGGCCCTGTGGAAAATGAAGAAGAAACTGGGAAGGGGTTTCCTGAATAGGGGAGACGCTGCATCATTGACTTAATGGTATGGTAGCCCACCAGCCTCCACTCCCGGGCCTGGTGGGTTTTTTTGTGGATGGAGGGCTGCACACAGTGTTGCTGAGGCTGCACTTGCTCCTGTATAGCTGCAGTAATGAGCCCTCAAGAGGAGCTCACAGTAGTTTAGAACATAGAACAGTACAGCACAGAACAGGCCCTTCGGCCCTCGATGTTGTGCCGAGCCATGATCACCCTACTCAAACCCACGTATCCACCCTATATACGTAACCCAACAACCCCCCACCCCTTAAACTTACTTTTTAGGACACTACGGGCAATTTAGCATGGCCAATCCACCTAACCCGCACATCTTTGGACTGTGGGAGGAAACCGGAGCACCCGGAGGAAACCCACGCACACACGGGGAGGACGTGCAGACTCCGCACAGACAGTGACCCAGCCGGGAATCGAACCTGGGACCTTGGAGCTGTGAAGCATTTATGCTAACCACCATGCTACCGTGCTGCCCGTCAGTCAGTTTTACAGATGACAACTAGGGATGGTGAGAAGCACACCTTGGGGGAGGAGGGGGGGGGGGGGGGGGGAGAAGCGGTGGTAGCTACCCCATTGAGCACAAACCTGCAGTCTGAAAGTCATTCACCTTCTCACCCTACCCCTTTGCAGTGCCCTTATTATTTCCTGTCAGTTTGCCAACCCAGTGTTCCCACCCATGCCAAAGGTAGTGTAATCCAGAGCTGATATAAAAGAGTTAGTTACTCAAGCTCCACCTGCAGATAGTCTTTGAAGGACGTCACTCAAAGTTAGCAGCCTTCCACCAGCCACCTTGCAGTGACTGGATCTGCACTGCTCAGGAACACAAGAATCAAGAACAAACCTGTACAGGTATTTGTGCAGAGCTCAGAGCCCATCTGTTGGATACCAGAGCTGGTTCAGAAGACTCATTGATAGCTCAGCAGGAGGCTATTAGGCTCAGTAGAACAATCCGTTTTTATGGGGAGCAGGAATTGACCAACTCCATCATTGTATTTGCAGACCCAACATCAATGGTGATCAATGTCTCCCCTCCTGTTGCAGCACACGCTGCTTTGAAATGTCTGGGTGCTGCACTGAAAACTCAGACTGATACCCTGCAAGGTCAACTTGCTGCAATCCAAACTCTGGCTGCTGTCACGATGGCTGTGGGAATTAGTGTTCAAAAGGGGTTTACAGGTGACACAGTAGTGAGTGCAGACATCTGTCTACCAGGAAATTAGCAGGATTGCTGAAGCACAGCTCCAAGAATTTGTGGTGCCATGGAGCAGGAACTGGTTTTATTCTCAGAATGACAACATTCGTGATCCTACCTCTGCCCATCAGTCAAGTACCCGGTGCAGCCACACAGGTCCAGATGCTGCAGGGCAGATCTGGGCCTGTTTGAGATCTTCCTCCAAGGAAATCTACTGTCTCCTCCATGAAAAGTCAGAAATCTTCTCCTAACCATGCTGCATGGGGTAGCACAGCGTAGGAGCACTAGGGTATACAAAGAGGCCACAATGCCAGACAATGGGGCTGATTACATCATGGCTGTTGCATTCAAATTTCAATTAATGTACAAGTTTGGCTTGAAATATTAATTCTGCGGTGACTTTCATTTTTGCATTGTGGTCAAGCAAACATTATGCAGGTCAGCTCCGGAGGGAAGGTGAAGTGGGAGACTGTACATGAATGAGGAATATGGATTGTTTACTGTTATCACAGATTGAGGAGTTGTTCACGCACAGTCCAACCAGAAAGGGTTACATTGTCTATTTATTTCTTCAGCTCTTTCTCTTCTGCCTGCTCCTTAGGTGCTTGTTGCATGTTGAATGGATTTGTACTCCCATAATGGAGTGTAGGCCACCAGCACTCAACATTTACTCTGCTGCGTACTACTGGGCTCCTCCATTCATATTCCTGTCAGTGCAAATACTTTTTTCGGCAATTAAGGTGGCACTTGTGGAGACAAACATCGACTTCAAAAGTTAACTATGTTTCCTTCTCCACTAGCACTTCCCGATCGGAGTATTTCTGAACTATGTCAGAGTCTAGTAAAAATTTTAAATTGCCTCCCGTCTTACTGCTGAATGTACTGAATTTCTGCAGGAAATGACTGAGACTTTGTATTGATTGAGCTATTGCAAGGTTATTTAAAAAAAACAATTCCTGTTTAAAATGTTGATGCTTTTAATAGTCGTTAAGTGCCTCTTTGTCAACATTATTGTCTTTTAACACATTCAGTAAAGTTAAATTAATGACCGAAATGTTAATGCATTTCATCAGCTACTAAAAATGATCGATCAAAGCTATTCGTTTTTATTGGTACTACAACTATTTTATATTAAATGCATGGAATTGAAAACATCTGACTTGTTTAAATTAGCAAAAACACTACTACCTATGAATATATATGTCAAAATTCAGACCTGCAGCACTAATGTTTTGTCACTAAAGTGATCTGAGGAGGTCCAAAATAGCACCACTGTATATATACAAACATTTGACGGTCACACCGCAAAGATGTGCAGGTTAGGTGGATTGGCCATGCTAAATTGCCCAAGTGTCCAAAGGGTTAAGTTGGATTAATGGGTTACGGCGATAGGGTGAAGGTGCGGGCTTTGATGGAGTGCTCTTTCCAAAGCTGGTGCAGACTCAATGGGCCGCATGGCCTCTTCTGCACTGTAAATTCTATGATAATTCTATGATTCTATGATAATCTATTTCCAGTTTTTAAGATTTCCTTTCCAATATCCACATTCCATTTTCTTTTCAGTGTATTTTTAGGATAGACAAACTGTATCTAAATTGAAGCAGTTCAATATTACAGATTCGCCTTGGTAACAATCACATTTATAAAACTTCAATTACATAATTCTATGGTACTTTTACCAGTTAATAGCAGTACCTTGTATTGTTTATGTAGGATGGAAGTGCAGCCATCTCAGATGGCCACCTGCAAAGGGCCATGGGAATTATGGCCAACCCAGGACTCAGACACACAGAGCTTGTATGTGTATTTGCAACCCAGATAGCTAAACACAATCTAAACCCCCGCTCGTTTGCATTCTAATGGCCCATTTCCCGAGAACAAAACGATTGTACTCAGGTAACCGATACAGATGAACCAGAGCCACTCCCTTTGCTAAGAAAGCCCAAACAGCCAAGGTCAATGACCGCTCAGGACACGCCCAGCCATCAAGGCACCCGCCCCTTTATTGGCCAAAATCTAAGGCAGTGATCGAACCGCCCCAAAGAGTGCGAAATCCCAGAGGGATAAAAAGAGACACAGCCATGTGATCGGTTTCTCTTGGCCCCGGCCTACGGCTAAAACCAAGTATAGCATTACAACCAGAAGACGAGTTCAAGACCAGACGGATGAGCCCAGCAGAAACGAAGCCACTTCTTCCACCCAGCCACGCAAGGTCCGAACAAAGGCCTTGTTCATCTGCAAAGAGCTGGTTGCCCTGAAGTTAAGTGTAGGTTATTGTAGTTGTTAGGTGTAGTTTAACTTGTAGTGTTTTGTGTTGCATGTCGCAGTAATCCTTGTGTGTAAATAAACTATCCTTGAACTGACTAACTGGTTGTTTGGTCTTTGGTCGATATCCAGTAAAGCTTTGTGGTGGTATCATTTGATACCTGGCGACTCTGTAAAGCAATTAACAACTGCCATATCTAGTTAATTTGGCAGCATTATTGGTGACACTGGTGGGATAAAAAGAGCAACATTATTGGTGACTCTTATTGGCGATTGGCAACAGAAGACATGTCCAGAATCCAAAATGTTATCAATAATTCAGAAGCTTAAAATATTTCTCATTCATATTCTAGGCACTCAAGTCAGCATAATAGATGACCGTTTTGTAAACTCCATGTAGCATAAAAGTAAAAATCTCAGTTCTCATGTACTCCGTTGCATGTGCCATCAGTTCTGATATTTTTACACTATGGTGCAACATAATTACATACTAGACTTGCATGAGGCTGTACTACTGTCCTCAATAATGACTAGATGCACAAATGTTACAACAATCTTCCTTTTCAACAAGCCAAGAAACATATTTCAGGTTGAATATGATTTATTAATTTTTTTAAATGCATTTGAGATGTACAGGGGCACTAATACCTAATATCTGATCCTGTTTCAGTCACATGAGTTTGAATTAGCTCAGTCTCCAAGACCCCAGAGGATTGTGACTGTACAATCTTTACAGGATGCATTCTTTAAAAGATTTACAAACCGGGGGTTCCAAGACATTGTCATGTGAGAGTACCTTTAAGAAATGGGTGTGTATATAAATATCTGTAGTGAGAGTACCTTTAAGAAATGGGTGTTTATTACTGCAGTGATGGCAGAGAGTGGGTGGAGCTGGGCTGTCAGCTTTTCACTTTTACTCTAAGCGTTTTGCTGCAGGGTGGGTTTGGTTTCATTTTAGTTTTGGAGAAGCTGCAATAACAGCAGGACGTGTGTCAATCTCTGCAAGCTTATGAATGTCCATTTGCTGATTTCAACATGGTAACTGTTCTCAGTAGTGAATTTAAACCTGTGTGCTTATGTTAAAAAGGTTTTGTTTTAAGTCTTATGGATGTTAGAAGGAAAGCTTAAAGGATTATTTAGTGTTGTATTCTTTGGGGGTTGTATTTGAATTGATGGTTGCCAAGATATTCACTGTATGCGATATGGGCCAGGGTTTAGAGAATTCCAAAGTGTATCATGGAGTTCACCTGACCCACAACTTTTAATAGATTGTGGTATGGGGAGCACATGGCTCACTCTACAGATATGGTACAGCAAAAAATGGACCAGTGGTTTTTAAAACCAAACAATGTTTATTCTATGAACTCAAGTTAACCTTTCTAAAACAAACAGTGAACATCTTAGCAACCAGTAAATCAAATACACCCCCAAAGAATACAACACTAAGTAACCTGTATTAACATCCAAAAGACTTAACAAACCTTCAAACAGGAGCACATTAGGGTTCACATTCAATACTGAGACCTTTTTACAATTCTGAGTTCGCCAAATGATCCATAGATAGTCTTTTGATGGCAGAGATCACAGCAGTGCAGCTCACTTTTAATTTCAGATTCAGCTCACTGAAAAACAAAGACACATCCAAGCTTTTTCAAACAAACTAAAAAGCAGAAGTGGAGCTCAGCTCCACCCATACACTGACACCACTCCAGTAACATGAGCAGCTCCATTTCTTAAAGGTACATTTCTTAAAGGGTACTCTCACATGACAATGTTTGAAAAAGATTTCTGCTCTACTACACCTGTAAAGTGGGCTGTGTGCTCCCCATACCACAATCTATTAAACATTGTCGGTCAGGTGAACTCCATGATACTTTGGGGTTCTCTAAACCCTGGCCCATAACAACATAAACGTCTGCTGTGACCCATGACAGAATCTCAGAAGAAACAGTCATCTTTAGGATGTTTTACCATCAAAAGGAGGAAAGATGCTCGTTTTAAGGGAAAAGTGCAAGGGAAAGAGCAAATTGGATGCCTTTGCTATAAAGGGAAGGCATATTAGGAAATTCAAGGTAAACAATGAGCTTGGCTCTGGAAATTTCCATCCAAAAAGTGCTGGTGGAGTGGTGAACCTCCAGTGGTGACATGTAGGACAAGGTCACACATAAGGATCACTTATTTGAAGAGGCAGAGGCGCTCGTGAAGGCAGAGGGACTCAGACTGAACGGAGAATGGTGGAAGTGGTTTGAAGAAACTGCAGAGACACTGACAGGAATCCTCTCTAAAGTTTGTTGGGAGGGAATAACCTCATTCTTTCTTTCTGAATGTTACACCCCAGGCTAAAATTAGGCAAAGTTCACTATTTCTTCAAGATAAAATAAAATAAGCACAGTAGTCCTCAAAACTGTCAGCCATCAGCCTTAGCAGCTCTCCCTGTTCAGGAGTGACCTCGAAGCTTCCAAGGAAAGGATGAATATCTGCAGTGAAACCCTGTTGAAAGTGGATCGACCTATCAAGAAGGGCGGTCAACAGATTTACTTCAATTACGAGCACCTTGTGAATAATGGATGAGCCAAGTGTAGATATGAAAAATACAGTTTTTAATTTCCCCTTGTTTTGAGATATGTCCAATGAAATCTGGAGCTCAATCTTGGCTGTACTGCATGAAGGCAACAACGATACTGAAATCAGTAACCTAGGGTGAGTCAGCAGCTCCCTAGTCGTGTAAAGCTGCTGAAATAATAAGTAATCTCCACGGTGCCTGATTCATGGGCCTCCATATTAATTTGCCCTGGTTTCACCAGCACAATCTGAATCCAAAGTTGGCTTCATGGCAGGAAACTAAGAGTAATGGCCTAGATGACTGTTACCAGTGGAGTTCTGCAAGACTTACTCAGTTCCTTTCTTTTTGTAGTTTATGTTGATTATTTAGACTCAAACAGTGGACACAATACAAATGAATCAAACATTGGGCTGTGTGGTCAATGGGGGGGAGGAAGGTTTTAGCCTGAAGGAAAATAAAGATGGTCTGGGCAATTGGCAAAATGGAATCTAATCTAAAGTCAGAGGTAATGCATTTTGGAACATGGGACAATTCAGAGGAATTCAGAATAAATGAGAGGTTACTGAATAGTGTGGAGGGAGAGAGCAGCCTTTTAAGTGCATATCTACAGATCCTTAAAAATAGGTGTGGTATAAAGGGTCCAGCAGAAACAGGGCTAACATGGGATTGCACAGTTTCATCCACACAGTAATGCAAGAAGGACATGGCCCAGACCCAAGGTCAGCTTAGTGTTGAGCAGAGACAAGTTAACATCGAAGCATAGAGATAGTGCTCCACACCCGTACTTACTTTACACACGCAAATAGTTCTACTTGCTAATAAAGACCTAGTTATCTTAGACTATTAAGAGGCACCGCTGAAACTACACCAGCCCAACATGATGGCAGCTGGGCATCAAAAACCCTCAACCTTGCTAAAATACTGAAACAAGCCAAGAGCTTGGAGCGAACGAAGCGTGTGTGAGGCAGTAAGAAGTGTTTGTTCCCGATTGAGTTTTCCACCATCACTCCTGCCATTAAAAAGACAAAAGGTAAGACTAAACATTTTTTCATAAGACAGTTTTTATTTATCAGAATACCCCCTCCTAAAGTGGGTACTACTTCCAGGGGTTATTGTTAAGTGACATGGGGAGGATGGCTTGGCCAGGGATTAAATGTGAGGGGGCTATGTAGTTGGTGAATGCATTTGTGATTATCTACCACTTCCTAATTCCTAACATTTGCATTAGATATATCCAGAAAAGACTTATTTACATTTGATTTTTGTGTTCACACATATTTCGCAGCAAATAAGGAGCGTCGGCATTGTGAGAATTCTTGGGGTTCCTTGAAGCACTTGGGTGGTCACTGAGGGTTCCACGGCTCGAAACGTTTGGGAAACCCTACTCTACTCCATCTGGGCCTGATTAAAACATTCTGGGGAGACCTAATGCTAACCTAATTTAAGAGCAAATTAATTTAATGCCAGATACATCCGAAAAGCTGAAGGAGCTTGATCATGTCGGCACAGGCAGACGGCTGATGTAACACAAATACTAAAATTGGCCTACAAACAACAAATTCCCAAACAAACATTCGTAAGTACAATGGGCCCTATTCCGAGGTTATTTAAAGGGCTAAGTGCTTTTGACTTGTGCTCAAGCAAAACTGGTGGAAGCAGAGAAACACATTGCTTGGTATAAATATGGGGGAATTGGTTGCAGTACCACTTACTCTGCACCATGAGTAAGACATACAGAGTAGGAGGCAGAGTGGGGAAGGTCTCGCCTCACCAATCTCTCACAGGAGTACCAGCTCTACATTGGAATGAGCCCGGAGCAATTCCTCAGCAGACATTGCTTCATTAATGGAGGTAGCGATGGAGTTGTGTCATCTCCTTCCCCATGACCTGGAACCTGAAACCAGAGCGAGAGTGGCCCCCCAGTGTCTATGATTTTCCCATCACCCTTTGTTTCTCTGCAACAGCTCTTTCCAGACAGCAGCTGGTAACATCAGCAAATGTCACAAATCACTGCCCCCTAGTATCCGGGAAGTCACAGAGACACAACGCAGGAGGAGAAAGATTCATCCTCTTCTTCCTGAAAAGGGAAATCCAGGAAGAGAGAGCATGTGGATTTGTCAGGTTAGCGAGCCTTCTAACAATGCAGGATGTCAATGACGGCACACACATGGCAGGCATAGTGGGCCTCCCAGGTCAATGAAAACAATACCGCAACTGCAAAGGCTGTCACTCGACTAATGTGAAACAGGTGGATGCCTACACCAATAAATTTATCTTGGTGAATATATTCTACCTTTGCAGCACAAATGATGTCATTATCCTGCGATTCAGGGATTCCACCACGTTTGGCCTCCAAGACAGACCATAGGATGGTTGCCAGTGACAGCAGGTATCCCTTTCAAACATGATCCCAAAGTATCCCATCAAAAGATCATAGGGCTTTCAATGAGAATGAGGAGCCACCCGCAACACCATAGAGCAAGCCATCAGTCTTCCGAAGCAAGGTTTTCCAACTCACCACTCTTGAGGGTTGGTATGATCTCTGCAGCACATGCCCAAGAGACCTCCGTGTGGTGCTGAGGGCCCAGCCACTATCCCCTGGGATCCTGAGGATGGAGGAAGAGGAGGAGGAATGGAGAGAGGAAACTGCATGCACCTGACAGTGTCAGAGCTGCATAGTAAGGCTTTGCTTCAGTTTAAATAAGCTTCACCATCCTCAACATAGACTCCACCATTCCCTCTCAGTACCATATATTTCAGACTCTCCATCACAAATTGCCCCTTGACCAACATCGCTCACAAATTGCCAGCAACAAAAACCTGCATACAATAACTTTACCCATCAACAACACATCAATAACATTAAAGAACCACCCTTGTGCAACCTCTTCACCTCTGTCCTGCAGATAACCTTGCCTATCCTGACCTGTTGCTGTATGTGGCAGACCCGGTGGGGGGGAGATGCCGGAGGTGATGAGGATTCTTAGTGAATTTGGGGGCTTTTCTGGGTATAAGCTCAATCTGGGTAAGAGCGAGTTGTTCGTGGTGCACCAGGGGGATCAGGAGGAGAGGATTGGTAGGCTCCCACTGAAGCAGGCAGGGAAGAGCTTCAGGTACCTAGGAGTCCAGGTGGCTGGGAGCTGGGGGGGCCCTGCACAAGCTCAACCTCACAAGGTTGGTGGAGGAGTTCAAAAGGTGGGATATGTTACCGCTGTCACTGGCGGGGAGGGTGCAGTCCGTTAAGATGACGGTGCTCCCGAGGTTTTTGTTCCTGTTCCAGTGCCTCCCCATCCTTACCACAAAGGCCTTTTTTAGGAGGGTCAACAGGAGTATTACGGGATTTGTGTGGGCGCATGGGACTCCGAGGGTGAGAAGAGTGTTCTTGGAACGGAGCAGGGATAGGGGGGGCTGGCGTTGCCCAACCTCTGTGGGTACTACTGGGCGGCCAACGCAGCGATGGTGCGTAAGTGGGTAATGGGCGGGGAAGGGGCAGCATGGAAGAGGATGGAGGTGGCGTCTTGTGTGGGCACGAGCCTGGAGGCGCTGGTAATGGCGCCGTTGCCGCTCCCTCCAACGAGGTATACCACAAGCCCGGTGGTGGCGGCTACCCTCAAAATTTGGGGGCAATGGAGACGGCATAGGGGAGAAGTGTGGGGCACGATGGAGGCCCCGATACGGGGGAACCATCGATTTGTCCCAGGGAGAATTGATGGCGGATTTCTGGGCTGGCACAGGGTAGGGGTTAGGAGGTTGAGGGACCTGTTTGTGGAGGGGAGGTTCACGAGCTTCAGGTACCTAGGAGTCCCTAGTAGCCCGGCGGAGGATTCTTCTTCAGTGGAAGGATGCGAGGCCCCCAAGCGTGGAGGCCTGGATCAATGATATGGCGCGGTTCATCAAATTGGAGAAGGTGAAATTTGCCCTGAGGGGATCAGTTCAAGGGTTCTTTAGGCGGTGGCAGCCTTTCCTGGACTTCCTGGTGGAACGGTTGGGAAATAGGCCAACAGCAGCAGCAACCCGGGGGGGGGGGGGGGGGGGGGGGGGGTTTGGTTCAGTGGGAGGGAGAACTGTGTACATGGGTTTGTGGGATGTGGCGGGTGTTATCTCTTTCCCTTTTGATGTTTGCTGTTTTTTTCTTCTTTGTTTGCAGTTGCTTTTGTAGTTGGGTGGGTGTTGTTCTTGGGTTTTTACCATGGTTGTTTTGTTAATATTGTTTTGTTGTTTATATTTTGTGAAAATCTTAATAAAATCTTTTTTTTTTTTTTCAAAACCTTGCCTGCCTATCCTAACATTTCTTCACAGAGAGGGGTAAGAGGTGCAGGAAGTTGAATGCAAGGAAAGCAGAACATCCAGAGCCAGTCTATCTGCATTTTCCATTTCATGGCACCTTTGGATTAGGATGAGGAGTTAATGGAGAAAGTATGAGGCAGCAGCTTGATGTCATCCAGGATGGCCCTGGTAATGCTGGGTGCCTGTGACCCACGTGGACTATCTGTATGAGGGCACTGGAGGCATCGATCCTTGGTGGGACTGCACCCATAACTTGCCTCTCCCACATGTTGTGGGCCATCTGATCCTTGGAGAGAAAGGGCAGAATGTCAGTGGCTGTGTGCCTTGTGCGATTTGGTAATGTGCCTGCCATAGCTGAGTAACTGTAGGTTTGTCAGTGTGCTCACAGCTGGCATGATTGTTAGATGCTAGTAGGTGAAGTGCAATATAAGGATGCTAGGGCTGAGTGTGAGTGAGACATGTGCAAATACATTCGTTCACCTTGACAAACCAACTGAGATCATTAAACCTCCTTCTATGCTGCTCTCTCGTCCTGGGGATAACATAATGGGCATTCACTGCACCTACTGGAAATAAGGCTCTTTTCTGGCCTGGAATTCTTAGTGCATGCAGGTCAGCATCACAAAGTCCAGGGCCATCTCCTTCCCTTGTGGTGACATTTCTTCTCCAATGGTGAAAAACAATTTTGGCAGCCTGCAGTGCATTGCTGAAACGTTCCCTTTTTAAAAGGGATGGTCCCTTTTAAAAAGGGAAGGCTGCTGGATGAATGCGGTTTCTTCAGAAGATGATTTGCCCCCCTGGAGTGTGCAGTAGATGCTGCACTGAAATGGATGCTGAGGTACAACATTTGTGGCCACACCACAACTCGCAGAAATGAGTTTGGTAGAAGAATTGTGCGTTTTACCCATCTCCTGTCAATGGGCATGAACCATGGTCCCTGCGTCCAAATATCCACAAATATTGTGCACATCCTATTCTGTGGTGTTGATCTTCTCTAGAATGAATAAATATGATCCTTTCCTCAGTGTCCTCAGTAGTCAACAACTCCATGATTTTCATCTTTTCCAGCTCTCCTATTTGGAGGAAGGGGTCTTAATTTGATCCTTCGATCTTCTATAAAAGCAGGTGATTTTAAAAATTGGGATAGCTTCAGAAATGTCATTTGCTTTCGACACCAGAAAGCACAAGTTAGGTTTCGAGGCAAGTTTGTATTTCAGTTAAGAGCAAAGATGAATTTTGCAGCTCCGTTTTATAATTGTAATGGACCGGAGCTTGCTTCAGTTAGGAACGACCATCTTAACCGTACAATTTCAGCGAGGAATGGACGGGTAATTGCTCTACTGTTGCTAAATCATCACCCAACACCGAGCTCTGAGTCGGACAAACCACAATTAACCATTGTGCCCACCAGACTCCATTGCCGTTGCAATACTACGGTTGGAAATTATAGAACATTTGCAAATATTCTGGACTAGCCCCATATTCCCGTCATATTGATCTCAGGAAGTCAGGTCCATCTGTTATCTCTTTATGGTGCTTCACATAGAAGTATAATTGAAATATAAATAGGACATCTGCCCGATTTCATTGGAGTGAAACACTGGGAATTGCTTCCATTATTTTTTATCGTGATCTCAAAACTCCCATGTAAATATTGGGTAATTCAAGAGTTTTCCTTAGTTTAATCCTGGTTAAGATTCTCACCATCTCTTAACTATCTGCATATCATTAAAATGATGGGTAGAACAAGTGGTTAGCACTGTGGCTTCACAGGACCAGGTTCCAGGTTCGATTCCTCGCTGGGTCACTGTGCAGAATCTGCACGTTCTCCCCGTGTCTGCGTGGGTTTCCTCCGGGTGCTCCGGTTTCCTCCCACAGTCCAAAGACGTGCAGGTTGGGTGGATTGACCATGATAAATTGCCCTTAGTGACCAAAAAGGTTAAGAGGGATTATTGGGTTAGGGTGGAAGTGAGGGCTTAAGTGGGTCGGTGCAGACTCAATGGGCCGAATGGCCTCCTTCTGCACTGTATGTTCTATGTTTTAAAATCACATTGGTTGTCATAGGTCAATGCTCAATGCTTTGTCCGTGCATTTGAGCACATTACTACACAGTATTCAAAAGTGAAAAGGCAGCTGTTTGTATCTTTGAAAATGACACAATGTTGCGTTCTGGTATAAAATAAGAAGTCACATTCTGTACTTCACAAGACGGATGTCTTGCTGGCATCATTCTCAATACTTTCTCCTTCCTTTAGAATTAGACCTAGCAAAAAAAAATGACACAATATTGCGTTCTGGTATAAAATAAGAAGTCACATTCTGTACTTCACAAGACGGATGTCTTGCTGGCATCATTCTCAATACTTTCTCCTTCCCTTTAGAATTAGACCTAGCAAAAAAAAAAAAAATACTTGGATGCAGGGCTATCCCAATATTCAATTAAATTAAAGAACTTTGCTAAAATGTGTGACTGAAATTTGCTTCAACATTTGTAGACACGCGCAGAAGTCCATCTGTTCAAATCTGTTTTTTTATAAATGTCTAGGCTCACACAATTAGGTTATGCTACCACTTTACTACTCATTGAATATGCAATTTTAAATGCTTCATACCAGCATTTGTTGGCAGTATAAGTGTAGTTACAGTGGCTGATGCATTAAGAGCACAGCTGACACCTGCCGATCATTTAACTGCACCAGCACTCGAGATAATCCACTTATTTAGTAATGTCACAATGTGGCACATCAACAATTGATGAGAACTGGTCCAGTCAGATCAGACTCTCGTATCTAATGCCAAGAACAGCATTATTCCAAATTAAACACCAGAATGTGTGCAGATTTCCAACAATTCTATATTGTACAAAGTTCTGTACTCTCAACTGAACCTAATATTATTTGCGGATCATTTAATACAGAAACTTAGCAACTTGAAAAGAGCTTCTGGTAATTATTATAAAATTGATTTATAGGGAGGAGAAAATTATTTTGAAGTAATGGACCATTTTTGTTTATTTAAATGTCAAGGGGGGGGTTACCTGATGTGATGAATCAATGAGCAGTTGCGTTTTTGTGAGCGCTAGTTCTGCTCATCTTTTAATCCTTTAGTTTCTCTTGTGAATATTTCATCAATGTCTTTTTTTGAGGTACATGCTTGGTAACATGCCCCTGACTGAAGTATTGCAATGAGGCGCTGAGTGAAATGGAGAGCGAGGCAATTGGAGTTAATTGGGGTGGGGTCCAGCTTGCAGCGGCGTTGTTGCTGATGAGCAGGCCTGCACCTCGGCAGTGCAGTGGACATCGGGATGATGACCACCTCGGAGCGATGTTCTGGATGGCGATTCCAGTTCTGGGTTGCCGGTCTTTGGAGCTTACCTTGGTTAACCGCAAGGCATCCTTGGTAGAACAGCAGAAGTGCAGGAGAAAATCTGTGCATTCGATGAGCACTTTTCCTGGTCAAGGCCCACCTTCGGTTTGTTGAGATCTGCTGCATGGTTCGTCACATATCCTGACTGTCTTGGGATGCAGAGGCCAGACAAGGATCAGTGTCCGGTTTCTGGCATGAGAGGCGAGTTCCTGACTGAGTTTGAAGATTGGTTGCCATGCTTTAGTAATCCGGATTTGGAGGCAGGTTTAGCGGAGCAGTGTATCCAGTCTTCAAAGACCTGTGGTGGGTTGGGGCCCCTGTCCACTGGTCTTATATTATCCTGTTTCTGACGATCTTTGAGAGGGGATGGAGGTGGCTGGTTGTATCAAGTCACCCTGCTCCCACAACTAGGTTGCTTGGGCACCGCAGCGACGACTTCTGCGGAAGTTAAAATGCTTCATCCTGAGAAGCGTTCAATGATCCGGTCATGGCTTGTTCAAGCAACACTGACGGGTTCATTATCCTGCAGTTCTTCAATAATCCTGGATGTTGCTTCCTTGTGATCATGTTTGCTGATTATTTGTTGTCTTTTCTGCTGCTAAGAAGGTGTGTGAGCATGAGGGATAAAGTCACCTGCTATCCTGCTCTAGCAAATACCATAGGTGATTTGTGCACAATTTTACTCATTTATGGGGCAGCACGGTGGCCTAGTGGTTAGCACAACCGCCTCACGGCGCTGAGGTCCCAGGTTCGATCCCGGCTCTGGGTCACTGTCCGTGTGGAGTTTGCATATTCTCCCCGTGTCTGCGTGGGTTTCGCCCCCACAACCCAAAAAAAATGTGCAGAGTAGGTGGATTGGCCACGCTAAATTGCCCCTTAATTGGAAAAAATAATTGGGTAATCTAAATTTATAAAAAAAAAAAAAAAAATTTTACTCATTTATTTTTTATGTACAGTTATCCTTGCAATTATGGGAAGGAAGTATGTTTTGGACTCCCCTTGTCTTGTTAATAGTGCAGATGAGTGGAGCCACAGCAGGGTGATGGTTGGTGTAGAGTTAGGTGATAGTTAAGTCCACAGTGAGATTGAGGATAGTCCTCAGTTAGAGCTAATCGTACTGGGTTAAGTTATTTGAATTTAAGAATATGTGCCTATCACAAGTCAATGGCAGATTACATATCCTGGGGAGGATTAGGTTCCTCCTGATTTTTCCTTTGAGGTTGGTGTGCTTTGAAAATGAGTAGTAGCACATGCGGAGGTGGATCAGTTAATCCTCAAATAACGTGTTGACTGTTCCTAGGTCAATTTGGCATGTTTTCATTAAGTTTTTTTCTCTTCATCAACAGTAGTGTGCTGTTCGGTGGAGAGGTGTCGCACTGGCTGAGGCATAGGTTTTGGGGGAGCTGCTTTTGAATCGTCAGAGGGTGTCTGGCTAGGCTTGGTGCTGTGGTTGGTATGCCGTTTCCCCCTCGGAGCTTGGGATGTCGCTTCTCGAAGGCATTTGTTTGGGACATCCCGAGAGGACTCTTCTGTGCACAGGGACCTGGACTGAGCAGAGTTCTGTACTTTCATTGATATTCTGTTGCCCCCGCCCCTGTGGTTGGGACACCTCTTATTTGTTTGAGCAGTAACGAGGGTCGGCGTGTGCTGGGGGGGGAATTATAAATAAATAAAACACCTCTTTAGAACTGGGGTTCTTGTAAATTTTGTTTTTTTGGAGGGTGGGGGGTGGAATGATAAATCCTGCAGGGGTACAGAAGGTTCTGGTATCCAAGGGAAGGACATAGTGGTGTGTCATTGGTGTCTCTGCCGCTGCTGCAGTTGAGCGAGATGCATTCCCGAACATGGCGCACAAAGCTTATCCTGAATTCTTGTGGTAATTACAAGCAATCAATGTGTGCGAAGGTGTGCCCCACATGGCTTTATCCTGTTTGCCCTCCTTCTCTGGTGGGGCTTTAAGAGGGATCAAGTTGTGTATAATAATTCTGCATTCATGGATGTTGATCCTTTACTTTTTCTTGTAGTGCTGGACCATTCCTGTGGTTTTGTTGCTTTACTTGTTAAATTAGGTTTATGGAGATTAACTATGTGTTTTTTTTTAAAGACACTGTCCTCTATTTCTTTCATTTCATTCCTCAGCAACGGGCACTAGCTTATCCCATGTGGAAACTCGCAGTTGCTCCATCTCCACTGCATTTGTTCGGTTGATGCAAACTTTCACACCAGCATTGGAGATTCTTTTCCTCAGAATTTCCCCTCCTGGATGTCTGGAGAGCTTTCCTGGTCTTCCTGGCATGTCGGACCCTTGCCTCCATTGTCAAGGGCACAGATGAATAAACCAACATTTATTATCCATCCCTAACTGCCCTTGAGAAGGGGGTGGTGAGCTGCCACCTTGAATCTCTGTATATCACGTTAAGGAGAAAATTCCAGGATTTTGACCCAGTGACAGCGAAGGAGCAGCGATAGATTTCCAAGGCAGGATGGTGACCAGCTTGGAGAGGATCCTCAGGGTTGTGGTGTTCCCAGGTATCTGCTGGCCTTGTCCTTCTAGATCAGTGGTTCTCAACCGGGGTCCACATGGGGGTCCATGTAACATTACTGGGGGTCCACACAAAAGAAATACCGAATTGGGGGTCCAAGGTGATATTTTAGTGGTCCATAGAGCAATTCTACTTCAGAACAATTGTTATTACTGAGAATTAAATTTTTACAGTAATCTACGCCATATTAAAATACTAAAAGTAGAAATATTCATGTAGCTATGAATTTTTTATGGCAATCAAGTAGAAGAAAAAAACTTTACATTTGACAGTGTGGTAAATTTAAAGTTACCTAGAACAAACGGAGGTGAAAATCACCCATCGTTTCTCCTTGACAAGTTTAATGAATGATTTATAACAGTAATCACTAGAAACTGTGTAGATTTGATATGAATTTGTTATTTTTAGAGTAATTTAATTCAATTTGGTCAGTAAAAAGTTTTTTTCATTACTTTTCATATCAGAATAAGTTTGGCACCCTACGAAAATACCGCTAATCCGTTTCCAACCCTCACGGTAAGGTAGATGGGCTTTAGTCATCGGACAAAATATAAGGATTAGTTTACCACGCATATAAGAAGCTTTTTTTTTCTGTGGAATGGCTAGGGGGGTCCACAAAAAAAAATTAAGAGGAAAAGGGGTCCATGGGTTAAAAAAGGTTGAGAACTCCTGTTCTAGATGGTCATGGGTTTGGAAGATACTATCTAACGAACCGAGTTCCTGCAGTGCATCTTATAAATGGTGCACAATGTTGCTACTGTTTGTCGGTGGTGGAGGGAGTGAATGTTTGTGAAAGGGGTGCCAATCAAGCGGGCTGCTGTGTCCTGGATGATGTCGCACTTCTTGAGTGTTGTTGGAGCTGCACTCGTCCAGGCAAGTGGGGAGAATTCCATTACACTCCTGGCGTGTTCCTTGTAGATGTGGACAAGCTCTGGGGAGTTAGTAGGCGAGTTACTCACCACAGATTCCTTCCTTCCGACCCGCTCTTGGAACCACAGTATTTGTATGGATTGTCCAGTTCAGTTTCTGGTCAAGGATAATCCCCAAGTTGTTGATAGTAATACCATTGAATGTCAAGAGGCAGATGGTTAGATTCTCTCTTGTTGGCAATGGTCATCGCCTGCCGCTTTTGTATGATGCAAATATAACTTGCCACATGTCAGCTCAAGCCTGGATATTGCCCAGGTTTGCTCCATTTGTATGTGGAGTTGCGAATGGTGCTGAACTGCAAACATCCCCATTTCTGACCTTATGACAGAAGGCAGGCCATTGATGAAGCAGCCAAAGATGGTTGGGCCTAGGAAACTACCCCGTGGAACTCCTGCAGTTAAGTCCAGGAACTGCTTGTGCTAGGTATGGCTCCAAGCAATGGAGAGTCAAGGCAGCCACCCTCATCTCGTCTCGAGTCCAGTTGTTTTACAATCTGCTGCATGCAGCAAATGAACATAAAAGGTGCTTCATGGTTTGTATTAGTCTAACCTTTAACATGTTTTTCTGTCTTCCTTTTGAAAGATTTGATAATTGTATGTGCTGAAGATGCAATATCCTGTTCAGGTAATCTCTGTTACACCATCTGAGTTTGGCAAATAGATAACTAAATATAGGACAGTTCAGGCACACCACTGAAAGTAAGATTCTCGGATCATTCATGGGAATGCCAAAGAAAGTGAAACTTTTACAATCAATTTGTTGAGTTCAGACTTTCAGTTTTACTAAAGGCTGGTGGATCTCAGTGGTGCCACTCACAATAGGCAAGAGGAACTGCTGTTCCACAAGGCTGGAATGATTGATAAACTGAACCATTGCGAGCATTATTAAATAAAATATGACAGAGCAGCATAAGAAATAGTGGAGCCGATAATAAAAGAGTTGTCAAAGAGGCAGGTTTTGAGTAGTATCTTAAAAAAAGAGTTGGAAGAGTTTTTAGGGAATGAATTCGATAATTTATATATCCGTTGCAGCTGAAGGCATGGTCACCAATGGTGAAGCAATTAAAATCCAGGATACTCAAGAAGCTAGAATTTGAGGAGCCCATGGTGCGCACATTGCGGGGGCGGAGAAAGATGGCGGCACCCACTGATCGCTCGTGGCCCCGGGAGCTGCGGACGGCGGGGCCCATTGTACGATCGGCTGGGGAGAGGGGGAAGAGGTCGGGCGCGATAGAGGCAACAGCGCGGGCCTGACACACCGCTGCAAAGTGGCCTTTCTTGCCACAAGATTTGCAGGTCGCGGCGCGGGCCGGGCAGCGCTGGCGGGGGTGCTTCTGTTGGCCGCAGAAGTAGCAGCGGGGACCCCCAGGGTGCGCGGTATGACAAGTAGCGCAGGCATACTGCGCAGGAGCGGCCCCAGTCGGGGGGGTCAGTAGCGGGGTCCACGAGGGGTAGGATGGGTGGGCCGCGCAGCAGGCGGGGTAGGACTGCATGTTACGGGAAGTGGACGTCATAGAGAGCGCTAAAGTCTTTGTCGCTGCTAAATCGAGCGCGGCCCCTTCCAGCATCGTTGCCAGATGGGGTCCGATGCAATCCCCGTCACAAAAGCATCTCGCATGAGGAGATTCGAATGTTCCGTAGCCGTGACGGCCTGGCACTTGCAGTCCCGTACTAGAGGGATAAGGGCCTGCCAGAAGTCCTCAATCGACTCACCCGGTTGCTGGATGCGAGTGGAGAGTACGTGCCTCGCAAACAGTGTTCGTCGACTGGACATAATTTTCTTTGAGAAGTTCCATAGCACGGGTGAGGTCGCGTGTCCTGTATCGGCGGGAACACGCTAGAGCTCAACCTTGAGTAAAGTAGTTGAATTTTCTGAGCTTCCGATGGTGCAGGGTCCGTGGAGGTGATGTAGGCCTCGAAGACAGCCAGCCAGTGGTTAAAGTCTTTCCTGGCGTTCGGCGATTGCGGATCCAGCTGCAGGCGGTTGGGTTTTATTCTGATGTCCATGATTAGGGAAATCTCACGGTAATAAATTGATGCGCTAACAATTGCACACAGAAACACGAAACGGTACAAAAGAGGCTTTATTACCGTGAGATGTTATTCCCTCAAGTGGAGCTGTAAAATGGCAGCTCAGGAGACCTCATGGATATTTATACTGCTCCTGTGGGCGGAGCTAGCCGGCAGGGGCTTACCAACAAACTATGCAGGGGCTTACCGACAAACCTGTAATAGCAGGTACTATTGTACATCCCCTAATAGAGGCACACACATATATATAGTGGTATTACCACATCCTGTACAACCATAGTCCCAAAACATCCTTATTTATATATTCAATTCCCTTTGCGATTTCATTTATTTATGTTATCTTAACAACAATTAATTTGTTAGTTAAGCCTTCAATAAACTGAAAAAAGTAAACTTAAATGTGACACATCACAATACTACAATTAAGGGCACAGTAAGAACTTCTTACTGTGCTCACCCCAGTCCAACGCCAGCATCTCCACATCACATTTAATGGCAACATGGTAGCACAGTGGGTAGCCCTGTTGCTTCACAGCTCCAGAGTTCCAGGTTCGATTCTTGCCTTGGGTCACTGGCTGTGTGGAGTCTGCACGTTCTCCCCATGTCTGTGTGGTTTCCTCCGGGTGCTCTTGTTTCCTCCAACAAGTCCCGAAAGACATGCTGTTAGACAAATTGGACATTCTGAATTCTCCCTCTGTGTACCCGAACAGGCACCGGAATGTGGTGACTAGGGGATTTTCACAGTAACTTCATTGCATTGTGAATGTCAGCCTACTTGTGTCAATAAAGATTATTATAAAATGAAGTTGAAATGTTTTCAAAGCAGCATTTCTATTTGAATAAAGTAGAAATTCCTCTTGTCATTGAGCTTATGCTTGCCTACTCAAACGTGCACGTTGTTGATATGAGCCTCCTAGTTTTGGTCTCTTAAAAAACAGGAGGATGAAATAAGTCCAATTTGCATATCCTTAAGTGGTTTGAATTATGTAGGAATCTGAAGTGAAGTCATGGTATCTTCTTTTTCAATGGATTGAACAGACAATGGCTTATTTTGGAAAAGGCAAGGCTGAGTGGTGACCTGATAGAAATCTTCAAGAATGTGAAAAAAATTGATAGGGTAAATGTAGAGATGTATCCACTTGTTGGGGTGACATGAGCTAGGGGCCACGAGTACAAGATAGTCACAAATAAATACAATTTGTAAGTCATGATAAACTCATTACCCTGAGTATATAAAATGTGGAACTTACTGCCACTGGGAGTAGGTTGACTAGCAAAGATGCATTACATGATGCGAGATAAACACAAGGGAGAGCGGAATAGACAGATATGTTGATGGGATTAGGAGACGGTCTGGGAGGAGACAGGAGACGGTCTGGGAGGAGACATAAATACTGCCATAGACTTGTTGGGTTGAATGACCCGTTTCTGTGCTGTAAATTCTATGCGTAGAGTGTGTTCCGTAATCTCAAGTTGTCCCAAAACGCTTCACAGCCTATGAAACACAAAACCCAAAATCACATAGCAAGTTCCACAAACAGCAAGGAATAAATTGAAGATTGAATTTAAGAGCCGTGAGGTGATGATGCAGCTGTACAAAACCTTGGTAAGGCCACATCTGGAGTACTGTGTGCAGTCTGGTCGCCTCATTTTAGGAAGAATGTGGAAGCTTTGGAAAAGGTGCAAAGGAGATTTACCAGGATGTTGCCTGGAAAGGAGAGCAGGTCTTACAAAGAAAGGTTGAGGGTGCTAGGCCTTTTCTCATTAGAATGGAGAAGGATGAGGGGCGACTGGATAGAGGTTTATAAGATGATCAGGGGAATAGATAGAGTAGACAGTCAGAGAATTTTTCCTTGGGTGGACAAACCATTACAAGGGGATGTAAATTTAAGGTGAATGGTAGACGATATAGGGGGGATGTCAGAGGTAGGTTCTTTACCCAGAGAGTAGTGGGGGCATGGAATGCACTGCCTGTGAAGTAGTTGAGTCGGAAACATTAGGGACCTTCAAGCGGCTATTGGATAGGTACATAGAGTATGGTAGAATGCTGGGGTGTAGATTGATTTGTTCTTAATCTAGGACAAAAGTTCAGCACAATATCGTGGGCCGAAGGGCCTGTTCTGTGCTGTATTTTCTATGTTTATGTTCTATGTTTGAAAAGGAACAGGCTGGCCCCAGAATAACAATATTTGGGCTAAATTCTCATTGCCGCATGATACAAAGAATTAAGTACCTATTAAATGCAGCAAACAGTATTTTGGTGCTTTAGTATCTGCATTGCAGATACTAAAAACATTTTTTTTAGTATTCAAGTCTTCACTGACCTTGCAATAAACAACCTGGGGCAGTGATGACTGTAAAACCAGAAAGAAAACTGAGCCCACTTGCTTTGCTGGATAAAAAGATATGGGAATAGAATGTATAGGTGGGGTTAAGACATGTGGGCTTGTGTGGGAATAGGCATCAATGTGATCTGGCTGGTTCAAACAACCTGTTTCTGTGTTATGTTTCCTTTGATCCTTTGCCATTTATTTGCATTCCTTTTCTAGATTTATTTTTGACATGTATTTCTGTAGTCCGAATTACCCCATTGGCCAAAACAAAGTTGCTTTTAAATTAATCTACACAGCGGAAGCAGGTTTAAAAAGGATGCTTTCTGTTTACTGATAACTGGAGGAGATCATTAGTTGCTTTTTGCCATTCTTATTTGCAGTGAGTTCATTCAATGCCAGGAATGAAGACTTTTAAATGGAGATCTGTGTAAAAATAGAATTCTCTACGTTAATTGGAAAATATTTTATTGTATTTGATCTTTTTGGCAAAATGTGAACCAATCTCTTTCAGTTTCAAATGAGCGAAAATCGCATCATATTTGGCAGGACAGAATTATACTCTGGTAGTACAGGGCAGCAGATGTGCAGTATTTGGGTATTAAGTGCTGGGAAAAGTGTTAGGTCTGTCAGTAACATAAATCTACTTTTCATGGTGTAAAATAAAATCGGTCACCGTTTGCCATCATGCAGTTTTTAAATCCCATATATTTTCAGTGAGTCAGTGGAATATCAAAGGCAGTAATTGATGCACCTTTCACGTATTAGGGTATTGAAGTCTTTCCCACTCTGGTGAAGCATTATTTTTTAATTCATCGGCTGGAAACAGGAATTTAACATTTAAAAGGACAGACTTTGTTGAAATAGATTTCAACTCACAGCTCAAGATGGCCACCCCTAATTTACACGACTGTATGTTCCACCTTCCAACCCTAATGCGACTGAGACAGCAAATCCGCAAACCCCACCAACAATAATGAACCGCCCCCAGCCACCATCCCGAGACCTCAAGCTACAAAACTGACGTTCTGATATATGTTCCCTTACAAATGTATGTGTTTTTTATTATTTTACTTCTATCGGTTTAGTTTAACAAAAGTAACCTTTTTAAAGTCAAGAAAAGCTGTCCAATTGGTCCTATAAAAAGAAAATCACAGAATGTAAGCAATCAAGTACTTACAACTAAGCCCATGTTATAGTCGATCAATGAGGGGGAAGCCAGTCGACCCCTCCGCACCCGGTCGTAACATTTGTTAAAATTTGATGAAGGCATCAGTGTAATACAGTATAACTGGATATAAAGCCCTATGAGGGGTGGTTGATGATCATACAGTTTCAATAGTGTGGAAGGCTTTCTAAAGTTTTATTAGCAGAAGCTTCATCTTGATTATGATCAATATTACACGTGGCCTGGGAAGTTGGATACCAGGGCACATAAAATGGAAAATAGGCTATCACACAGCAGAAAAATCTGAATCCAAACTTCATATTTGGTTTCAATTTGACTGCATTGTCTAATGTTCCATAATACAATTCAGAACGTTTTTTTTGGGAGTGAAATCTCCACACTTCTTAACCAGTTAGGTATGTACATTATACCATCAATAAATGAATAGATTTTGCATTTATACAATTTGTTTTCAAAGATGTATTTCCGGTTTTGAAAATATAACTGTCACCACCCTCATTTCAAATATTATGGCTCAGCTGGTCTATTAACATCAGACCGGTGATTTTTTGATTCATTCACCAAAATAAGGAGCCAGACCTTCTGGGGGTGAAACTAGGATAAAGTTCCACATACAAAGGGTGGTAGAATTTTGGAACTCATCTTCAATTGCAATTGAGGCTTGATCTATGTCTATTTAAAATTGGAGATTGGTAAGTTTTTGTTATTCAAAATGTATTAAGGTACATTGGGCAAAGTTCAGTCACAGATTGGCCATGAACTATGGTGGAACAGGCTAGAGGAGCTAAATGATCTATACCTGACCCCTATTTTACTATGAATGCTTTCCACTTTCCTCGATGACCATTTCCTCTGGAAGAGTCTATTCCCTCCATGGAATAATGAGATTTCCCAATTTAAATTTTTAAAAACAAAAAAAAAATGTTTAAAGAATACTTAAATGAATGCTCATGTATGTCAGCAACCCCCAATACGTCCAAGTTCATCAGGTGAGAAATTAAACTTGAATTTACCTGGATTTTACAACAGAATTTTTAAGGCACTCTTGGTATCTAATGTAGGACAATGGTACTTAAAACAACCTAGAAATGATAGACATTAAATACAGCATTTCAGTGATGAGCCGAGCTTAAAGCAGAAACACTCAAAAGGAACATAGGGCCATAATGTTGTATATTAAAAGGATAGTATATCCTGGTGCTAGTGCTTTACACTTTGCATTAGATGAAGAGAGAGAGTTATCCACTGTGAGAGCTTTTCACGGACAGAATCTCATCCACATTCTGCTCAGCGCTGAAGTGGATGCCAGATGTCAGCATAATACTACACCATGATCTGCAGCCTTTGAATGCTCTGACAGCAGGGAGAGTATAAAACCCATAATTGTTCAGGTAATGGGCCAGCCATTTCAGAGTTTAAAAATAACAAACAAATGTCATGTCATCTCAACTTTCTTATTTGTTGAAGCGGAAGCTGGAGGGAGAATATTCCTCAAGGCAACTTTGCAAATGGATTTCTAGGGTTATTTTAAATAAATGATTTCTGAGATATGTTACAAGTTATTGCAAAACAAATAAATTAATCAGTGTATATTTTAATGCTGAAGTAAACGGAAAATAACTATTTGCAGATGAAAAAACAAACTATTTCTCACCTGAACCTTTGATCCTGGTTCATGAGAAGCGGCAGAAAAATAAATGACTTCTTGAACTTCATTACCAGGCCTTGCTGAATTTTTTCCAAATATCGTATATGCACCCTCGGTGGTTGGTTGCAGAGCTGCAAAGCAGGAACTGGAAGGTGGCATGGCCATTCTAAAGATTGAGGAAAGTCAACAGGATCATTACCAAGTATAAATTTGCCATTACTTGCCGTAGTAGAGGAGGGCTGGTTTAGCTCAGTGGGTTAGACAGCTGGTTTGTGATGCAGAACAAGGCCAGCAGCACGGGGTTCAATTCCTGTACCAGCTGAGAATTCTGAATTCTCCCTCTGTGCACCTGAACAGGCTCCAGAGTGTGGCAACTAGGGTCTTTTCACAATAACTTCATTGCAGTGTTAATGAAAGCCCTACTTGTGACAATAAAGATTATTTACATTTTTATAACAACATTTGCCATTAATTAAACTTACCCTTGTTCATTTTAAAAATTGTGCACTTGCTAAGTTGTTGAAAGCAATAGCTGATAACAGCAAGTGAGACAAGACTTCCTGAGTCTGAATGACGAGAGAAAGGTTACTTTATCCCCTGAAGGATTGGGAAATTAAGAGTACAGAAACATCAATTTGTATTTATATAGCGCCGTCAAGCTTGTACTTCACCAATCCTTTTCTTTTGTCCCATTGGGCAGACGCAGCATGGGTACATAAAGGGCAGGTTATGCCTAACTAATTTAGTGGAATTTTTTGAGGAGATTACCAGTGCGGTAGATAACAGGGAGCCAATGGATGTGGTATATCTGGATTTCCTGAAAGCTTTTGACAAGGTACCACACAAAAGGTTGCTGCATAAGATAAAGATGCATGGCATTCACGGTAAAGTAGTAGCATGGATAGAGGATTGGTCAATTAATAGAAAGCAAAGAGTGGGGATTAATGGGTGTTTCTCTGGTTGGCAATCAGTAGCTAGTGACATCCCTCAGGGATCAGTGTTGGGCCTACAATTGTTCACAATTTACCAAGATGATTTGGAGTTGGGGACCAAGTGCAACGTGTCCAAGTTTGCAGAAGACACTAAGATGAGTGGTAAAGCAAAGTGCAGAGGATACCGGAAATATGCAGAGGGACTTGGATAGGTTAAGTGAATGGGCTAGGGTCTGGCAGATGGAATACAATGTTGACAAATGTGAGGTTATCCATTTTGGTAGGAATAACAGCAAACGGGATGATTTTTTAAATGATAAAATATTAAAACAGGGAGACCTGGGTGTGTTGTGCATGAGTTGCAGAAAGTTGGTTTACAGGTGATTAAGAAGGCAAATGGAGTTTTGTCCTTCATTGCTATAGGGATGGAATTTAAGACTAGGGAGGTTATGCTGCAATTGTATAAGGTGTTAGTGAGGCCACACCTAGAGTATTGTGTTCAGTTTTGGTCTCCTTACCCGAGAAAGGATGTACTGGCGCTGGAGGGTGTGCAGAGGAGATTCACTAGGTTAATCCCAGAGCTGAAGGGGTTGGATTACGAGGAGAGGTTGAGTAGACTGGGACTGTACTCGCTGGAATTTAGCAGGATGCGGGGGGGGGGGATCTGATAGAAACATATAAAATTATGAAGGGAATAGATAGGATAGATGCGGGCAGGTCGTTTCCACTGGCGGGTGAAAGCAGAACTAAGGAGCATAGCCTCAAAATAAGGGGAAGTAGATTTAGGACTGGGTTTAGGAGGAACTTCTTCACCCAAAGGGTTGTGAATCTATGGAATTCCTTGCCCAGTGAAGCAGTTGAGGCTCCTTCATTAAATGTTTTTTTTTAAAGGTATATTTATTCAAATTTTCAACGATTTTCAACAAAACACTCCAAACAGAAAAAGGAATAAAGCATAAAACAAGCAAAAATTATACATGGGATTTCCAACAAAATACAATAACCCCCATTTAAGAAATAAACACGCCAGTAAGACTCGTCCTCTTCTTGCGCACGGCTCAGCTTAATTCAGCTGAAGGTGCTGCATAGGGCGCACATGACTGGGGCCAGGAACAGCCGGTTCCTTGGGGGGGGGGGGGGGGGGGGGGGAGAAAGAGGACAGGTGCGGCAGGTGTTCAGGAGGCCCGGTGAACCACACCCACATGTTTTGGGCATGTCCGGCGTTGGAGGGGTTTTGGAAGGGGGTGGCGGGGACTTTGTCCAAGGTGGTCGGTTCCAGGGTGGAGGTAGGCTGTGGGCTCGCGATCTTTGGGGTAGCATCGGAGCCGGGAGTGCAGGAGGCGAGAGAGGCCGGTACCCTGCCCTTTGCGTCTCTAATAATCTGGTGTAGGATTCTCTTACAGTGGAGGGACGCGAAGCCCCCGAGCCCGGAGACCTGGATCAATGACATGGCCGGGTTCACCAGACTGGAAAAGGTTAAGTTTGCACCGAGGGGGGGCGGTACAACGGTTCTTCTGGCGGTGGCAGCCCTTTCTCGATTTCCTGGCGGAGAGGTAGAGGGTGGTCAGTCTCAGCAGCAACCCCGGGGGGGGGGGGGTAAGTTTGGGGTTTGTTAAGGGGGATTGTTTTTGCGAAGGTGTGTTTGCTATTTTCTTCTTTCTTGTATTGTTATTAGTTATTAATTTATTACTTTATATTGAGGGGGGGGGGGGATTTCTTTTTCTGTTTCTTTACACCTTGTTTACTTTAACTGTTGGGAGAAAACTTGTTGTTGAAAAATTTGAATAAAAATAATTTTTGTAAAAACACGCCAGTAAGGAAAACGCCCCACTCTAATCTAAACAAAAAAGAAAAACCAACCCCCCCCACTCCCCCCCCAAACTGGGTTGCTGTTGCTGTTGACCTCCACCTAACGTTCCGTGAGAAAGTCTAGGAACGGTTGCCACCGCCTGGAGAACCCCTGCACAGACCATCGCAAGGCAAACTTTATCCTTTCCAGCTTGATGAACCTTGCCATAGCGTTAATCCAAGCTTCCACGCTTGGGGGGCTTCGAATCCCTCCACATTAGTAGGATCCTCCGCCGGGCTACCAGGGACGCAAAGGCCAGAACACCGGCCTCTTTCTGCTCCTGCACTCCCGGCTCGTCCGATACCCCGAATAATGCTATCCCCCAGCTCGGCTTGACCCGGGTGTTCACCACTTTGGACATAGTCCTCGCAAAGCCCGTCCAGAACCCCTCCAGCGCCGGGCAAATAAAGAACGTATGGGTGTGATTTGCTGGGCTCCCAGTGCACCTCACACACCTGTCCTCCACCCCAAAAACCCTACTCATCCTCATCCCCGGCATATGCGCCCTTTGAACAACTTTGAACTGTATTAGGCTGAGCCTTGCGCAAGAGGAGGAATTAACCCTACTCAGGGCATCAGCCCACAGATCCTCATCCAGCTCCGCCCCGAGCTCCTACTCCCACTTGCCCTTTAACTCCTCCACCGAGACCTCCTCCACTTCCTGTAGTTCCTCATAGATCGCCGAGACCTTGCCTTCTCCAACCCATACGCCCAAAATCACCCTGTCCTGAATCCTTCGTGCTGGGAGCAGCGGAAATTCCCTCACCTGCCGTCTCACAAACGCCCTCACTTGCATGTACCTAAAAGCATTCCCGGGAGGTAACCCAAATTTCTCCCCTAGCGCCCCTAGGCTCACAAAAGTCCCATCGATGAATAGGTCCCCCATTCTTTTAATCCCTGCCCGATGCCAGCTCAGAAACCCCCCATCCATCCTACCCGGAACGAACCTGTGGTTCTCTCGTATCGGGGACCAGACCGAGGCCCCCACCTCACCCCTATATCGCCTCCACTGCCCGCAGATCTTCAGTCGCCGCCACCACCGGACTCGTGGTGTACCTGGTCGGCGGGAGGGGCAACGGTGCCGTCACCAGCGCCTCCACACTCGTACCCACACAAGACGCCACCTCTAGCCTCTTCCACGCCACCCCCTCTCCCTCCATTACCCACTTACGGATCATCGCCACATTAGCTGCCCAATAATAGCCACATAGATTCGGCAGCACAGCTCTGTCTCTGCTACGCTCCAAAAACACCCTCTTCACCTTCGGGGTCTTATTCGCCCATACGAATCCCATAATGCTCCTGCTTAGCTGTTTAAAAAAGCCTTGGGGATTAGGATGGGCAGGCACTGGAACACAAGCAGGAACCTCGGGAGGACCATCATCTTGACTGACTGCACCCTACCCGCCAGGGAAAGTGGCAGCATATCCCATCTCTTGAAATCCTCCTTCATCGTTCCACCAACCGTGTAAAGTAGAGCTTATGCAGGGCCCCCCAGTTCCTAGCTACCTGGATCCCCAGGTATCGAAAGCTCCTCTCCGCCCTCTTCAGCGGTAGCTCGTCTATCCCCCTTCCCTGGTCCCCCGCATGCACCACAAAGAGCTCACTCTTCCCCACGTTGAGCTTATAACCCGAAAAGTCCCCAAACTCCCCAAGGAGCCACATAACCTCCGCCATCCCCTCCACTGGGTCTGCAACACGTAACAGGTCATCAGCATATAATGACACCCGGTGTTCCACTTTCCCCCCCCCCCACCCCGGACCAATCCCCTCCAGTTCCTAGACTCCCCCAGGCCAGCGGCTCAATTGCCAGTGCAAACATCAAGGGGGATAAGGGACACCCCTGCCTCGTCCCGCGGTACAACCTAAAGCACTCCGACCTCTGCCGGTTCGTAGCCACACTCGCCACTGGGGCCCTATATAACAGCCTGACCCACCTTATGAACCCTTCCCCGAACCCAAACCTCCGAAGTACTTCCCAGAGATACTCCAACTCCACCCGATCGAAGGCCTTCTCCGCGTCCATGGCCGCCACTACCTCCGCTTTCCCCTCCACCGAGGGCATCATGATCACATTTAAGAGCCTCCGCACGTTCGTATTTAACTGCCTGCCCTTCACAAACCCGGTCTGGTCCTCATGGATCACCCCCGGGACACAGTCCTCAATCCTCATAGCCAAAACCTTCACCAATAACTTAGAGTCTACATTGAGGAGCGAAATCGGCCTATACGATCCACATTGCAGTGGATCCTTGTCCCGCTTCAAAATCAGTGAGATCAATGCCCGGGACATTGTCGGGGGCAGGGTCCCATCCTCCCTCGCCTCATTAAAAGTTCTCACCAGCAACGGGCCCAGCAGGTCCACATACTTTCTGTAAAATTCAACCGGGAACCCGTCCGGTCCCAGAGCCTTCCCCGCCTGCATGCTCCCCAATCCCTTAACCAGCTCCTCCAGCCCAATCGGCGCCCCCAAACCAGCCACCTGCTCCTCCTCCATCCTCGGGAACCTCAGTTGATCCAAGAATCGCCGCATCTCCCCCCCCCCGGGGCTCAGACCTATACAGATCCCCATAGAAGTCCCTAAATACCTTGTTTATTCTCACCGCACTCCGCACCGTATTCCCCCCTCTATCTCTAATTCCACCAATCTCCCTCTCCAGCTGATGTGCTAGCATCCTGCTCGCCTTCTCCCCATATTCATACACCGCCCCCTCCATTTTCCTCCACTGCGCCTCTGCTTTTCCCGTGGTCAATAGATCAAATTCCATTTGGAGGTTTCGTCGCTCCCTAAGCAGCCTCTCCTCGGGGGCCTCTGCATAGCTCCTGTCCACCCTTAATATCTCCCCCACCAATCTCTCCCTCTCCCTCCTCTCTCTCTTCTCCCTATGGGCCCTAATGGAAATTTGCTCTCCCCTAACCACCGCCTTCAAAGCCTCCCAGACTACCCCCACCTGCACCTCCCCATTATCGTTGGCCGCCATGTATCTTTGAAGACACCCCAGATCCGCCCGTACACCTCTTCATCTGCCAACAGTCCCACATCGAGGCGCCATAATGGGCACTGGTCCCTCTCCTCCCCCAACTCCAGCTCCACCTAATGCGGGGCATGGTCCGAGATGGCTGTAGCCAAATATTCTGTTCCCTCCACTTTCGGGATTAGTACCCTACTCATTATAAAGAAATCTATCCGGGAGTAGGCTTCATGGATGTGGGAGAAAAAAGAAAATTCTCTGGCCACCGGCTTGGCAAACCTCCACGTATCCACTCCCCACCCCCCCCCCCCAAATCTGGTCCATAAACCCCCTGAGCACCTTGACTGCAGCCGGTCTCTTACCCAGCCTGGACCTGGAATGGTCCAGCGTGGGTCCAGCACAGTGTTGAAGTCCCCCCCCATTATCAACCTCCTGGCCTCCAGATCCGGGATCCGACTCAACATACGTTTCATAAATCTGGCTTCATCCCAATTCGGGGCATAAACGTTCACCAGTACCACCCGCGTCCCCTGCAACCTACCACTCACCATCACATATCGGCCTCCATTATCCGCCACAATACTCATCGCCTCAAATGACACCCGCTTCCCCACCAGTATCGCAACCCCTCTATTCTTTGCATCCAGCCCCGCGTGAAAGACCTGCCCTACCCATCCCTTTTTCAGCCTGACCTGATCTGCCACCTACAAAAGTGTGTCTCCTGAAGCATGACCACGTCTGCCTTCAGTCCCTTTAAGTGCGCGAACACCCGGGCCCTCTTGACTGGCCCATTCAGGCCCCTCACATTCCTTGTTATCAGCCGGATCAGGGGGCTACTCGCCCTCACCCTCGTCTTCACTCTCGCCCCCCCCCCCCCCCCCCCCCCCCCCCCCCCCCCCCCCCACTGCCAACTAGCCATCCCCTTTTTTAGGCCAGCCATGTGCCCACGCCTCCCGCACCCTCCAGTCGTCAGACTCCCGCCCCGACTCCCTCTTCTACCTCCAGCTCACCTTTGGCCAATACAGCAGCAACCCAGTTTCTCCACCCCCCCCCCCCCCCCCCCCCCCCCCCCCCCAGCCAGACCACCGTCCAGCCATTCTGCTCCCCCCATCACGCTCCCGTAAGTCAGCTGACTCCTGCTGACCCCGGCCACTCCCGCCATTCCAACGACCCCCCAGTGTGGGAATCCCCCCCCGCCTCCCCCTGCCTATCAATATGTGCTCTCCTCCAGCACCGCCCTTTCCCCCAGGCACCGCCCCTCCCTTCCTTAGCACGGGAAAAAGCCCACGCTTTCCATCCGAGCCAGCCCCGCCCCCAATGGCGCAGCTCCTTTTTCTGCGACCTCGCCCCAGCTCCCCGACCCCGGGCCTCCTTCATCAGCGGGGACCTGCCCCTACAGTACCGGTGCCCACACTCTCACACAGCCCCCACATCATATCCACTCATCCCTTCCCATGTCCTCTCTTCCCAACCCGAAACCAGAAGAACAAGAACACCCCCTACAATACAGTAAACACCCCCCCACAACAAACCCTCAGTTCAAGTCCAACTTTTCAGTCTGAATAAAGGTCCACGCCTCATCTGGCGTCTCAAAATAGTGGCGACAGTCCTAAAACGTAACCCACAATCGCACTGGCTGCAGCATTCCAAACTTCACCCCCTTCCGATGGAGAACCGCCTTGGCCCGATTAAAACCAACCCTCTTCTTGGTCACCTCCGCACTCAGTCCTGGTAGATACGGATCTCCATATTCTCCCACCTGCTGCTCAAGTTCTTTCTTCGCCCATCTCAGGATACAGTCCCTGTCCATAAAGCGGTGGAACCTCACCACTACAGCCCTTGGCAGCTCGTTGGCTTTGGGCCTCCTTGCCAGGACTCGATGAGCCCCATCCAACTCCTGGGGCCTCGGAAAAGCTCCCGCGCCCATCGGCGTATTGAGCATTGTAACTACATATGTCCCAGCTTCAGATCCCTCAGGAGACCCAGAATCCGACGATTCTTCCTCCTCGACCTGTTTTCCAGGTCCTCAAACTTCTCCTGCCACTTCTTGTGTAGTGCCTCGTGTGCCTCCACTTTCACCGCCAGGCCCAAAGTCTCATCCTCGTTCTGAGGCCTTCTGCCGCACCTCTCGAATCGCTGCCCCTTGGGCCTTCTGGGTCGCCACCAGCTTTTCTATCGATGCCTTCATTGGCGCCAGCATTTCTGCTCTCAGCTCCGCAAAACAGTTTTTGAGGAACTCCTGCTGCTCCCACGACCACTGCGCCCACGCTGCTTGATCTCCACCTGCCGCCATCTTGCTTTTCCTCTCCCACTCTCTTCGCTGCTCCAAAACCACTTTTTTTGATCGCTCCACTCCTGGTCCACTCCATACAGTGCCGGGGGAACCTTACTATCACATTCCCACACTGGGAACTATCGTACAAGTGCCGTTGGGGCTCCTCAAAAGGGCCCAAAAGTCCTTTCTTGGCGGGAGCTGCCGAACGTGCGACCGAGCTAAGCAGGGCCACAACCGGAATCATTAAATGTTTTTAGATAAAGATAGATAGTTTTTTGAAGAATAAAGGGATTAAGGGTTATGGTGTTAAAAGTGGAGCTGAGTCCGCAAAAGATCAGCCATGATCTCATTGAATGGTGGAACAGGCTCGAGGGGCCAGATGGCCTACTCCTGCTCCTAGTTCTTATGTTATGTTCTCACATATCTATAAAAGCTGCGATCCAAGTGGATAACCTTATGTTTATACACATTATACTGCATCTGCCATGCATTTGCTCACTCACTCAACTTGTCCAAATCAGAATGAGGGACCTCTGCATCCTCCTTACAGCTCACCCTCCCTGTCCCCCCAGCTTTGTCTCATCTGCAAATTTGGAGATATTACATTTAGTTCCCTCATCGTTAAATAATTATATACATTTTGAATAGCTGGGGTCCGAGCACTGATCCTAGGTATAGCCCACCTGCCATTATCTGCCACTTGGGAAGTAAAAATGTTATTCCTACTCTTTTTTCCCCCATCTGCCAACCATTTTACTATCCATCTCAATATACTATCGCCACCCCCCCCCCCCCCCCCCCCCCCCCGCCGTCAATCCCATACGCTTGAATTTTACACGTTAATCTTGTCATAATATCCACTCATGTATATGATGAGATGCAGACAGGCAGTGATTGACACATAGGATGACCAATGAACACTGAACACACAACACAGAACAACCAATCACCAGACAGGACACCACCACTATAAAGCTCTCAGGGCATTAAGACTCCTGCTCTTTTCGGGACCCAGACGCTGAGACAGTCAGAGTGCACAAGTCAGTGGACATTATTGCCATGTGGTAGCTAGCAAGTCTGGTCGAGCCAGTAAGAGGTCGTCAGTAGGATTAGTAGAGTGTCAACCCACAGCTGAACATGTACAGCCGTTCATAGTGTAAATAAAACCGTGTTGGATCATCTCCGGCGTTAGACGTTTGTTTCTAGCTTCCCTGCATCCAGTTGCAGTCAACGTCAAACCAACCCGCCTAACACATCCA
Source organism: Scyliorhinus canicula (assembly GCF_902713615.1). NCBI lineage: Eukaryota > Metazoa > Chordata > Chondrichthyes > Carcharhiniformes > Scyliorhinidae > Scyliorhinus > Scyliorhinus canicula. The sequence continues at coordinate 81,545,448 of NC_052150.1, forward strand.
ATCTCTTATGTGAGAACATGTCAAAAGCCTCCTGAAAATCCAAATAAAACACATCCAACTAGTTACACCCTTGAAGAATTCCATTTGTCAAGCACAATTCCGCTTTCATACATCATGCTGACTCTGTCCAACCCCGCCACTGTTTTCTAAGCGCTCTTCTATTAAAATGTTTTATAATGCACTCCAACACTCTATCTCCCCCCCACTCCAAAGACTGACGTCAGGTTGATTGGTCTATAATTCCGTTTTGTCTCTACCTCGCTTTTGGAGTTATATCAGCTATGCTCCAATCCACAGGAACTGTTCCAGAGTCTATAGAATCTTGGAAGATGACCAGCAATGCACCCACTATTTCTAGGGCCACTTCCTTAAGAATTTTGATATGTAGCTCATCAGGCTCTGGGGATTTATTGGCCTTCAATCCCAAGTTTCCCAACAGCATTTCCCTACAGTACTAATATGGATTTCCTTCAGTTCCACTCTTTCACTAAACCCTGTGCTCCCCAAATTATTTGTGTCCCCCTTTGTAAAGCAAAACCAAAGTATGTATTTAATTGGTCAGCCATTTATTTGCTCCCTGTTTCTGACTGGTCCAAAGTATAAATTCCCCCGTTTCTGATTTGGTCTTCACCAATCCTTTTCTTTTCACATACCTATAAAAGCTTTTAGTCAGTCTTTATATTCCCCACAAGCTCTCTGACTCTAGTTTCCCCTAAAACATTTTATTGAGGTATTTGTGATTTTGTAACAATAACAGAAGAAACAGTGTACATACAAATATAAACATAGTGCAAAGGCCGTCTTCCTCCCTCACAGGTTCCACCTTTCTTACATACTAATCTAAACTAACCTCCCGTCAATTCAAATTTCTCCTCCAACTCCCTCAGGCGGGGAAAGCTCCCCTCTATGAACAGTTCCCATCTTCTCGATCCCTGCTCTTTGCCATCTCCAAAACCCTCCATCAAGTCTCCCCGGGGCAAACCGATGATTATTGCAGTCCAAACCGATGCTCCCTCTGCTCCCACATGTTTCCTCCATTTCCCCCAGACTCTCAGGGCCGCCACCACCACGGGGCAGGTGGAGTACCGTGCCGGCGGAAACGGCAGATATGCCGTTACCAATGCCCCCAAACCAGTGTCCTTACATGATGCCACTTCTACTCGCTCCCATACCGAGGTACTCCAAATTTATTTATTTAAAAAAAATTTTTTTTTAATGTAACCGTTCCCATTCCCGTGCCACCTGGATGCCTAAATACCAAAAGCTTCCCCCTACCGCTCTAAACGGCAACTCCCCAAGTCACTACTCCTGAACCCTTGCCTGGATCGCGAACATCTCACTTTTCCCCATGTTCAATTTATAACCCAAAAACCGTCCAAATTCCCCATGAATCCTCATAATCTTTCCCATCCCCTCTAGTGGGTCAGGAATATATAGGAGCAGGTCATCTGCGTGTAGCGAGATTGTGTGTTCCACCCTCCCACCCCCCACCCAGAACCAGCCCCTTGAGGCTCTCAGCGTAATTGCCAGTGGCTCTATGACCAGCGCAAACAGCAGTGGGGAGAGGGGGGCTAAAATAGCCCGATGTCAACCTGTTCGTCCGTACACCCGCCAAAGGCGCCTAATACAGCAGCCTAACCCCGTCGATGAATCCACGTCCAAACCCAAACCGCCCGAGCATCTTTGGGTTGCTAACTACAGGGAAGGCGGTGGAGCAGCCGAGGAAAGTGAGGGGGACAATTATATGAGTATGGAGAGAAGGCCAGCAGAATGCTTGCACAGCAACTCAGAAAGAGGGAGGCAGGTAGGGACGTTGGGAAAGTGAAGGACAGAGACGGAACTTGGTCGGAGATTCACAGGGGAACAGGGCGTTTAAGGAGTTTTATAGCAGGCGACATGAGCCGGAACCCCCAGCTGGGCCAGAAGGAATGAGGCAATGGCTGAAGGCCATGCAGTCGGGTAAAGCTCTGGGGCCGGACGGGTACCCAGTGGAGATTTACAAAAAGGTCTCTGGGATGCTGGGGTCGCTGCTGATGTGAACATTTAAGGGGCAAAGGAGCGAGGGGTGCTTCCCCTGACAATGTCACAGGCCACGAGATGCATCTCCTTCTCCCTGTGGGTCAGTATTGGAATCAGCTCCCATCTGACCACTGCCTTCAGCGCCTCCCAGACCATTGCTGCCGAGACTTCCCCCGTGTCAGTAACTTCCAGATAGTCCTGGATGCATGTCCTCACCCGCCCACACACCTCCTCATCTGCTAACAGTCTGACATCCTCACAGCGCCAGGGACCCAGGTTCAATTCCAACCTTGGGTGACAGTTCTCCCATGCCTGCGTGAGTTTCCTCCAGGTGCTCTGGTTTCCTCCCACAATCCAAAGATGTGCAGGTTAGATGATTGCCCCACTGTGTCCAAAAGGTTAGGTCGGGTGCTCTTTCAAGTGCAGACTCGATGGGCCAAATGACCTCCTTCTATACTGTAGGGATTCGGTGATTCTATGATTTATTATACAATACCCACTCGAGGATGGCCCGTTCTCCAGTTGGTTCCTCAACATATTGGTCCAGAAAACCATCCCATACACACTCCAGGAATACGTCCTCTAAAGTACTGTTACCAATTTGAAAAGCCACCCATTTACAGATGTTCCTTTATCGTATGTCTCTCCAATTTCCTGTTTAATGCCACCCCCAAGATCACTACTATAGTTTGAAGGTCTATATTCAACCCCACCCCCTTGGTGCTTCTCAACTCTACCAATACAAATTCCACGTCGGAGCCAATATCCTTCCTCAGTACTATTACCAGCAATGCAACCTCATCGCCTTTTCCTTTTTATCTGGCCTTTCTAAATACCGAATCCCCCTGGATGCTTCCATCCCTGATCACCCTGTGGCCATGTCTCCATAATCCCGACCATATCACATCCATTTATTTACAGGATCAATTAATCCACCTTATTGCGAATACTCATACATTAAGGCACAATGCCTTACGGCGAGTCTTTTTAATATTCCTTGTCCCGTTCCCATTATTTTTCACCGTGGCCCCATTGGATTCTAGCCTTGGTTTCTCTATGTATCACTTTTCTTATTCCCCTTTCTATCTTTTGGTCTTCTCCTAGTTTTCTCCTCCTCGGACTCCTTGCATAGGTTTCCATCTCCCTACCATTTTAGTTTAAACCCTCCCCAAGCACTCTAGCAAATACTCCCCCTCCACCCTCCATCCATCAGTCTCGGTCCTGCCCAGGTGCACCTACCCAATTTGTAAATGGTCCCCCAGAACGGTGCCAATTTCCCAGGAATCGGAAACTTTTCCCCTCTGACCATCTCATCAGCCACATATTCATCGGATATATCTGGCTATTTCTGCTCTGACAGCACTGGTAGTAATCCAGAGATCACTACTTTTGAGTTCCTACTTTTCAACTTACTTCCCAACTCCCAAGATTCTGCTTTTAGGACTTACCCCTTTTTAAAAAAAAACCTATGTCCAATGTGTCCACGACCACTGGTTGTTCACCCTACTCCTCCAGAATGCCCTGTCGCTGCTGCGAGACATCCTTGACCCTAGCACAAGGCAGGCACTCATCATTCTGGAGTCATATCTGTGGCCACAGAAACACCCATCTATTCCCCTTACAATTGAATCCCCTATAACTACTGCATTCCCACACTTTGTACTCCTCTCCTATGCAGTAGAGTCAACCATGGTGCAACAAATTTGGCTGTTGCTGCTTTCCAGAGAGGCAATTTCCCCCTACAGTATCTAAAGTGGTATATCTGTTTTGCAGGGTAAGAAGTCTTACAACACCAGGAGTCCAACAGATTTGCTTCGAATCACTAGCTTTTGGAGCACTGCTCCTTCCTCAGGTGAATGAAGGAGGTGGGTTCCAGAAACATATATATTGGCAAAGTCAAAGATGCAATACGATACTTTGAATGGGAGTCTTTGCAGGTAAACTACTGGTTAGAACCAGGCAAGCTACCTGTTCTAACGGTGCTCAGTTCTCAGAGAGAGAAACCTGGTTGGATCAGATCTTTGCTGCCTTAAAAATATTTACCGAGGAAATGTTATTTCCTTCAGACTTCATGGAACATTCCAGTGACACAGAATAAAGAAGTCAATGATTGCCGGATTTCAAAATGGCCCAGAGACTGGACACAGGAGTCACTACAATAGATGGACAAGCAGAATTAGGATGGAAGCATCTTTAGCAGATCTAGCTATTGCAGAAAATATAACGGCATTAACAATAACAAAGGGTAGCATGGTGGTTAGCATAAATGCTTCACAGCTTCAGGGTCCCAGGTTCGATTCCCGGCTGGGTCACTGTCTGTGTGGAGTCTGCACGTCCTCCCCCTGTGTGCGTGGGTTTCCTCCGGGTGCTCCGGTTTCCTCCCACAGTCCAAAGATGTGCGGGTTAGGTGGATTGGCCATGCCCGTAGTGTCCTAATAAAAGTAAGGTTAATGGGGGGGGGGGGTTGTTGGGTTATGGGTATAGGGTGGATACGTGGGTTTGAGTAGGGTGATCATGGCTCGGCACAACATTGAGGGCCGAAGGGCCTGTTCTGTGCTGTACTGTTCTATGTTCTAAATGAATGAATATGAAGCAAGTTCCAAGGGTAGGTAATACTGGGGTGATTGAAGCATCATTATGCAGTGAACTGTCTGAAAATGAGAGACAGGGTCCTCAAAGTGGCAGTGAATTTTGATGAATGTATTAGTCCTGGATTCATTAACTGTAGTACTAGATTGTACTTTTAGTTACAATGTTACTTTGATTCATGAAGATTCTATTTGTCAAAGGTTAAAAATAACTTGCTAAAATATACAGGCGTGGTTGATGGAGGCGAATTGACAAGATTAGTAATAAATGTAATACCCAAGGAAAAATAACCAGAGGACAAAACCACGTTCTATTGGAAGCCTTCTATTGTCAGAAGACTTTTAATGAGCTAGCTGTTGCTACGGATCTAAAGGACATTCTGTAGACTTCGGGACCAGATTTAGGCTTCTTACGATAATACTTAGAAAGGACAAAAGTGTTGATAGGGAAAAAATCATAAGAAAGGGATATGGACTAGGCTTGGTGCAGTGACAAACGTTCAGACACAAAAATATAAACATCTTGGTCATGAATAAAGCAGCTGAAAGTTTCTGGTGATGAATGTAGAGATTTCAGATATACTGTATTATATGTATTTGGTGCAGTAAGGGTTAAAAATATTGCTTCATATGCGACAATGGCATCATGTTTTTAAATATCCTGGTTTGAAAGTCAGCTACGCTTTTTTTTCCAAGAGACAAGAGGTGCAATTAAAGCATCATAAAAGTAAGATAATTCATTCCATTCATGGATATTGTTTCCTGAAGTTGGATGGAGTTTTGTTTAGATTAAGAGGGTTCCCGAGGGAACAGATAATAAGATACATTGTATTTAATTTTAGCAAGGTGTAGTTAATGGGAGGAGCCACGGGCTGAATCAGTGAGGTGTTGAGTTTCACGGGTTTTTTCAGTTTAGTTTTAGATTGGGATGTAAACAGACAAGAAGCTGTGCTCTCAATACAGTTCATTTAAAGATCTGTCTGTGAGCAGACCAGTAGTTTCTGACAAAATAGTCAGTTTAAAGATTTGACCAGCAAAGATTTTACCTGTGAATAGAACATAAGTTTCTGAAAAAGCTGGCAATTTAAACTGTAGTTTGATACAGGCAAGAATCTGCAGCTGGTCCCTGAAGGATCACTCTTTCTCAAAGTGGTTTCTCCAAGATATTGGTTTACTGCAAGTATTCCTGGGTAGGCTAACTTTAATTAAAACTGGATTGTGACCAGAGATGGGTTTTGAGAGACTGGCGATAAAGTTCATTGTATTGATAAGCATTGTTTGAATGGTAATTAAATGTGATTTGTCTTTGTGAGATTGAAGTTAGTAATACTGTGTTAAACATTGATGTTTAAATATACCATATCCCGATGTGTGTGTGAAATCACTCAGAGTGAAGCATCCTTTCCTCTGTCTTAGAAATTAAATTAAATATTGGAATTTCTGCCCAGTATCTTAGCAACTGTTGGGCTTTGATCCAGGATTATAATACTCTGTAAAATCAACTGTTCAGTGATCAATGAAATACTGCATTAAATTTTAGTTGATCAATAAGAATGCAAATTGACAACCCACCTGGCATGGGAATTCATGCAAAGAATTCACTCCAATGATTGAAGATATAGCACATGTCAATTAGTCTGTCAGCAAAATTTCAAGTTCCTTATGTGCTATCCAAAAGTTGCCCTCTCCTGAAGTACTTCAATTAATCCCATTTCTTTCTGCACATTTGAACACTTTATGCAGAGAGGCAGGTTTTCATTGATGCCAAAATCGTCGAGTAAATTCAGAGCGCACTAAGACAGCAGATAAATTCTGTCCCAGATGAGATGCATGCAGGAGATTTTGTGTATAATAAAAGAGGATAAAAGAGTGTCGCAGAGAATGACAAGGTCCTGGCAAGGGAATAGGTCATTATGGTAAGGTAATACTAATCAAACATGGCAAGTTCCTCATGCTGAATTGAAATTAATTAATCTTAAATAATTAAAAATTAAGTCATCTTGGACTCCAAGGAACTGTTTGAAATAAATGAGGCACCTTGAACCTCAAATGCTCAAGTGCTTTATGGTGAAGTTACTGAGTAATGAAATATGATGGATCAAGGGTTGCGTGGTGGCAATGCGAGTGATCATAGCACACACAGCTATCATAGCAAAAGGCCAAAAGGCCAATTCCCAGAATAGTTATTTAGGTGACATATTCCAGAGGGTGGGGTATGAAACTGGAATGTGCTGAAAATGCTACTGACAGACGGACCATGTTGTCTGTTTTTTTTGGGTGGGGGGAAACGCCATTAATGTATCTGCTTCCACAACCTCCCCTGGCAAAACGTTCCAGGCATTCACCACCCTCTGCACAAAAAACCTGCCTCGCACATCTTTTCTAAACTTTTCCCCACGGACCTTAAACCTATGCCCCCTGGTGACTGACCACCTTCAAAGATCTGTTCGCCCAGATCTCTGACTTTCTATGTTCCCAAGAATTTTACCATTTACGGTATATTTCCCCTTTATGTTAGACCTACCAAAATGCATTACCTCACATTTGTCTGGATTAAACTCCATTTGCCAATTATCTGCCCAAGTCTCCAACCGATGTCCTGCTGTATCTTCTGACAATCCTCAACACTATCTGCCACTCTACCAACCTGGGTGTCATCCATGAACTTACCTACTGTAAATATGGCAGTCAATGTGGTTGCCCTCCTTCCTTTGGATATCTATATTCTAATGCTCAGAGTTGCCAGGTATCAACTGATACCACCACAAGGTTCAACCGACTATCGATCAAAGAGCCAAACACCAGTTAGTTAGTTCAAGTCAAGGGTACTTTATTTACACACACACAATTATTCATGCAACATAAACACTATTAGTTAAACTACACCTATCGACTATGACACCTGTACTTAACTTCAGGCACCCGGCTTAGGTCAGAGGAACCCGGGGCTCCAGGTCCAAGAGAGACCGAACACATGGTGGACTCTCTTCTCATGCTTGGGCGTTTTCGTGCTCTTTTGGGCGGTCCCTCAGTTTGGACCCGACTAATTGGATGATCTCTGATCACTATGTTCGAATCGAACCAATAAATGGGCGGGTGCCTTGATGGCTAAACGTGTTGCAAGCGGTCATTGACCCTGTTGTTTACACTTCCCTAGTACAGGGAGTGGTGCCAAACATCTGGAACTGTACCGGTTGCTCAAGTACCAGTCCTTTGTCTGGTGGAGATGGGACATCAAATGCCAATCAGTTGGAGTTTCGATACTGTCTGGATTCCTCACTCGCAAATATATATTTCCAGGCTCTGAGCCTGCCTGAATCTCGCATTGACCATTTTTCCCGCTATGCTTTGTGACCCTCACTGTTCCTGGTTGTAAGTGGCCATCCCAGATGGCGACAGAACTTACAATCATTTTCCTTCAAATCACAAACAACAGAGGCCCAAGCACCGATCCCTGTGGAGTTTATTTAGAAGTATAAGATAATGAGTGATCAATTTTATCACATGTGGATTTATACTGAAAAAGTTCTGGTAGATAGAATATATTAGGACAAGGTGAGGTTGGTCACTAGGATATTTCACATGTTGAGCGCACTCTTCCACAGCTGGAAAAGTTATCTTATCTTTTTTATCTCTTTTGGTCATGAGAGTGTAGAACAATTAAACACAACTTTCATTTCCATAAGTTAATACTTTTGTGGGGGAACTATGGAAACCAAACAAATGCATCTATGGCCTGAAAGATATTTCCTGGATGTGGCATTTTTAGCAAGATTTTTTTGTTGAAATGATATCAGGCCTGATTCAGTGGCCTTGTTTTATTTGAGCGAGAGTGCGCCGAGGCCAGTGACTAGCGGGAGACCTAAAACGAGAACCTCGCCAGGCACCAAACCGTTTGTGATGCAACTGGCCTTCTCCCGTAGCCAAAATCGGGATCCCGCTGTAGCGTGGTGAGAAACCAATCATCACCACTTAAACCCCATTGCCATACAGGAGCCACCCCATATCCAACAGCTTCCATGATGCAGCCACCTCACCAGCAAGTGGTCACGCTGGCGCTGATTAGTACTTCTTTTGAAAAACGTGAACCTGGCAAAGCTTTCTCAATATTGTGGCCTACCATTTGTCTTCACAGATCTGCATGCCTTTTGCTTTAATTTGATATCACAAACATTTTAGCTAGCCATAGATGGTTGCATTATTCTTGTAGAGTCTTCTTCCTCAATGGAAGAGATCATTTTCTACTCTCTTCCCTTTTAACCTACTTTCCAATTCTACTTTAGTGTACTTGTCTTCATACCTGCATAATTGTCTTTCAGTCACTTGTTACGGACCCTCATTGCTCACTCTCAATAGAATATGAAATTTGATCATAGTGTGATCACTGTTGCCTCAAGGGTCTTTTAATAAGAGGTCTTCAATTAATCCTGTCTTATTATACATTACCAGCTCCAAAGGCCCAATGGGTTCCAGAACAAATTGTTTGAAGAAATTGTCCCAAATACACTATGAACTCATGCTCCAAACTACCTTTGCTAACTTGAGCCTATAAATTACTTCCACCAGTGACTTCTTTCGTTTGCTATTTCTTACCTCCACCCACATAATTCTACTTTGATCTTCTGAAGTATTGATCTTCTGAAAGAAGATTATTCCTTATTATACTGATCTCATCCTACCACCTTTCCCTTGCCTCCTGTCCCACTTTGGCCTGTCATGTCTGAACAAACTCTCCAATTCTAAATTGTCTTTTTACCATTTTGCCCACTTTGACCTTCATTTGCTGGTGCACTTATGTTTTTACACCCCTTCCTGTCACACTCCAGCTATTATTGTATCATTACCTTGCACTATTACCTCACCCACAACTGTTTAGTTTAAAGTCCATCTCTGCAGCCCTAGTTTTACAATTTGCCAGTACCCTGGTCCCAACCTTTCCTCAGTGCCAGTGTTCCATCAATGCCAACATCTCTCTAATGTTGCCCATGCTCATGCAATTCCTCTAGCCACTACTGGAATAAAATAAAATTGTATTTTCAAGCACAATAACTAAGCTTCGGGCCACAATTCATTGCAGTACTCCTGTAACTATTGAAACGTTCAATATACTGTTTCACTTTTATTGTTGAAACTGACTTCCCAAAACCATGTCATTGTATTTGATTCCAAACTAATTTTTCTCTCAAGACTCCTAATCTCTATCACAAATATCACTTACTTTCATCTCCAGCAATACTGCCAACGCTCTCCCTGCCTCGGCCCATCTGCTGCCAAAAACATCTTCCAAGTCTTTATCACCTCCTAGCCAAACTGCTTTGATGTGCTCTCAGTCAGACTTTGATATTCTTCATCTCATCCAAAACTCTTTTGCCTGCAGCAAATCCCATTCACCCAATTTTCTTGTGCAGCAAGGCCAATTTGTTCAGATGCACACACCCTTGAAATTCTTTTTGCATGTCCACCTATACTCGGTAACTTTAAAGGAACCAATTTGTGCGCATGGTCTGTGTAGAAACGGAAGGCTGCTAAGTAGCCACGTGTAGGAATGTCCTACGCAGATTCCTGGTCTACCAAAGTCTTAATTTTAAAATGCTCAAAAGTGTTCAAATGCCTCTATGATCTGGTTTTGTGACCATATCTCATCTCCTCCAACTTTATAATGCTCCGAGCTTCATGCCCTCTAATGCTGGCCTATCCCCCATCCATTTAACCCTTCCAACAGCTCTGTGCCTTCAACCATCTAGTCCCCGAGCTCTGAAATTTCCTCCATAAACCTCTCCTCCGAGTCCTTCCTCAAAATCTAACTCCTTCACCTAGTTTTAAAATCACACCTGGTATTTCCTCCTCGGCTCAATGTCAAATTTTAACAGTTTATATGATTACCGCCCACCTCAACTTTAAATCAACCTGGTGTGTATTTTCAGTATAGTATCTTGTTTGCAATGAAGGTGAAATTCAATGTAACTGTTATTTAGTTTATATGTCTCACATAGTATGGAAGGCAAAATGGTAAATTTTAAATGAATGAAAAGTGTCCAACATAAACATTAATCAAGTTTCATAAGAGGAGATCAATTTATTTGTAGTGCTTAAAAATTGAGCTGTTGTACTACTGCAAACAAATCCATTACTTAACAAAAATAAGCGTCACCATGATCCTTCACAACATGTGCTCTTTTTGATTGATTTGAGTGAAGGTTTTAAAGCTACAAGGTGCATAGTTTATTTGGCACACTGAAAACAAAACGCAGGAAGACTCGTTTTGCTCCAAAAGATCTTGTGCTTGAACAATTTGTATTGCCAACCAATGTCACATCATGCACATAAATGATAAACAAAATACTCAGCACATCGGTCAGGATCAATAGAGAACTCGTTAACTTTCCAGGTCAGCTCACTGACTCAAAATGTTAACTCGGGTTCTCTCTCCACAGATATTGCAAGTCCTCTGAATATTTCCAGAATCCATAATATTTTGCTGTTAGGTAATAGAAGGCCAAGGCAAAAATATGGAATGGTGATTGATCGATCTGTTCTGATATATGAACTGTACGTCATGTTTCATTCAAAGTGGTGATAGGCATCTACAATCTAGATTCGACGCAGTCAATAGGAGCGGAATCGAAGCTTAGGGGAAACTGGCAGGCATTTGCGGTTGTCATATCCACGGTACCAAAACAAGGGTGGCGCCGATTTTCAGAGTGTCGGTAGATCCGGGAGTCCAGGGGGCGAGAGAGGCTGACATTTTGGCCTTTGCCTTCTTGGTAGCCTGGAGACGGATATTGCTAGCATGGAGGGACTCGATGCCTCCAAAATCAGGGGTTTGGCTTAGTGACATGGCCGGGTTTCTCAGACTTGAGAAAATTAAGTTCGCCCTGAGAGGATCAACGTTAGGGTTCGTTCGGAGGTGGCAGCTGTTTATCGACTTCTTCGGAGAAAACTAAACTGACAGCAGATTCAATAAGGTGGGGTGGGGGTGGGGAGAAAGAGAGTTAGGCAATCTTGTGTTTAGAGTAAGCGGGAACAATGGGAGATGGAGGAATGTGCTACGCACTGTACATTTGAATACCTTAATAAAATGTCTTTTTTTTTAAAATAGGAGCGGAATGCAGGATGGGAGGCAAAAGGAATTTTTTAAAATCTGCATTACAAAATTGATCACTGAAACTATACTAATTGACAGGATTACACATCCTGTAACTGCAAGAAATAAAAAGTTTTCACTTCAGTACAGTCTTGCTCAATGATTTTGACGATCCGCAAAATGATAAAGGGCATAGTACTTGGTCAGTTTTGTGACCACTGATGTCGAAGTGTACTCAAGATGCCCTTTGATATGCATAATTGACAAAGTTTTAAAAGTTTAATATTGCAGCATTTAGCTCACGCAAAACTGCCCTCATGCCATCTGGATACAAAGTGGCACTTACTCAGCAATCCTGTCCTCACGGATCTAGATTGGCTCCCTGTCCACTGCCTCCCAATTTAAAATGCTCACTTTCATGTAAAACTTCAATCAAGGCCTTGTCCCTCCATCAGTAATTGCCTTCATAACTCTCTACTCCTCCAACTTGTAGTACCAGCACAGAAGGATACCATTGAATCAATTCCAGCTAGCTCTATGTACAGCAATCGCAGCAGCCTATCTGTTTTTTTCTTCTGAAATTAATAATGTCCACTTCCACCACCCTCACAAGGCAAGGAATTCCAGGTCTTTACCACTCTCTGCATTCAAAATATTCTTCCTCACTTGTCCCCTGCATCTCGTTCATCTTTAACGATGGGAAAGCCCACTCCACATCAGTGCCAAGTGGATGATCCATTGCAATGTTATCCAGAGGTCCCGAGCATCATAGATACCAGCCTTCAGCCAATCTGGCAGCTGAAATGGAGAGAGAGGGGTCCAGAGGAATCTGGGTGTCCTAGTGCATGTATCACAAAAAGCTAGCATGCAGGGACAACAAGAGAATGTTATCATTTGTGAAGGGAAGTGATTACAAAGATAGGGAGGTTATGCTTCAATTGTACAGGGCACTAGTGAGACCACATCTGGAGTACTGTTTACAGTGTTGGTCATCTTATTTTAAAGGAAGGATGTAAATACCTTGGTAGCAGCTCAGAGATTTACCAGACAATGCCTGGAATGGGTGGGTTGTTTTAATGAGGAAAGGTTGGACAGATTTAAGCTTGTATCCGTTAGGGTTTGGAAAGAGTGAGAGGTAACTTGACAGGGTGGGTGGGAGAGGATGTTTCCTCTTGTGGGAATGTAAAACTAGATCACCATTTAAAAATGAGGAGAATTTTTTTCTGTGTCTTTGGAAGGTGCTCAAAAAGGTGGTGGAAGCAGAGACTTTGAATATTTTTAAGGCAGAGGTGGATAGATTCTTGGTAAGCCAGGGGTGAAAGTGCACTGGGGGTAGGTTAGATGTAGATTTGAGGTTACTATCAGATCAACCAAGATCTTATTAAATGGAAAATCAGGCTCAAGTGTCTGAATGGTCTACTCTTGCTCCTTGTTTGTATGAAAGCATTGGATACCGTGAGGGCCATGGGCCCCGGCAACATCCTGGCTGTAGTGCTAAAAACCTGTTCTCCAGAACTAATCATGCTCACATTCAAGCAGCTCCAGTGCAGCTACAGCACCGATATCTATCCTACAATTTGGAAAATTACCTTGCCACATCCTTTCCAAAAAACCCAGGGCAAATCCAAACCGGCTAACTATTGCTCAGGTCTACTTTCAATCAAAGTAGTGTTGGGGAGGTTAAAGACAGTGCTGTGAAGTAACACTTATAAGCAATAATCTGCTTACTGATGCTTAGTTTGGGTTCCACTAGGGTCATTTGGCTCCAGATTTCATTGTAGTTAAACATGGGAAAAATAGCTGAATTTCAGAGAGGAGATGAGGGTGACTTTCTGTGACATCAAAGGCAGTATTTGACTGAATACGGCATTAAAGGAGCCCAATCAAAATTGAAGTCAATCAGAATGAGGGATAAACCGCTCTATTGGGTGCAGTCATACCTAACACAAGAGATGGCCTGTGGTTGTTGGAGGCCAAACATCTCAGTCCCAGGAGTTTCTTGTCCTGAGTCCAAATAATTCACCAATGACCTTCTCTACACGAGAAGGCCAGAAGTCAGGATGTTTTCTGATGATTGCACTAAGGTCAGCGCCATTCGTAACTTCTCAGATACTGAACGCAGCAAGACCTGGACAACAGGGCTGATAGGTGGATGGTTATATTCACGCCACACAAGTGACAGGCAAGGACCATCTCCAATAAGAGAAAAATCTAACAATCTCCCCATGTTATTCAACTGCTCACCATCACTGAAACTCCCACTATTGCAATCCTGAAGATGAACTCCTTAAACCACAAACTTAACTGGACTAGGCACTTAAGCAGTATGGCTACATAAGTAGGTCAGAGGCTAGGAATTCAGCAGCAAGTAACTCACTTCCTGACTTTTCAAAGTTTTTAAAATCCTATACAAGGCACAAGTCAGCATGTGATGGAATACTGTGCACATGCCTAGATGAGTGCGGTTCCAACACCACTTAAGAAGCTCAACACAATTCAGGACAAAACCACCTTAAATATTCATTCCCCCTGACTGTAGTCACACTGTTCCAGCAATGTGTATCATCTATCTGATGCACTGGAGCAACTCGTAAAGGTTCCTTTAACGGCACTTCAACCACCTAGAAGGACAAGGGCAGCAAACGCATAGGAATACCACCACCACCTGCATGTTCCACTGCCAGTCACACATGCCTTCTAGACTTGCTCTTTCACTGGGTCAACATCCTCAAACTTCCTGCCTATCAGCACTGGGGGTGTAACAACATCACATGGACAGCAACATTTCAAGAGGTGGCTCACCAGCAACCTCTAAAAGGCAACTAGAAATGAGCAACAAATGCTGACCTTGGCAGTGACACTCATGTCCTGCAAACATTCAAGTCATTCTTCAGATTTCCATTAATCTACATACAGGGAATCACATTGAAAAATTGGAAGGTTGGCATCATTTTTACTGATCGACCCACCAGATTGTCTTATCTTTCAAGTATAAGATGTGTGATCATTGCTCCATTTTAAAAGTGACAGAAATGTCAAAATAGCATTGCAGCTCTGCATTTACCATCACATTATTTATACTCAAATACATTTTCAGCCAACTGAAGGCTAACACCAAGATGCTGATCCACAGTTATACATTTGACAAATAGTTTGTGGCACATTACATACACACAAACCATAGTACATGAGTTCACAATTTTCTCCTGGTATGTTTTGACCTGTAAGCAGGTGCCACTAGACCACTGATGCTCTATCCAGATATCCATTTGTCAGGTCAATGTAAACAATGATTTCCAGGAGACTATTTGATCATGTAGAGCAGCAAAGCACTGCAAGGTTTATCACCAAAGGCAAGTCTGCTTTACAAAAGTAATTGCTAATAATAGATCGGTGTGAAGAATTTCATTCTCACTCCCACTTTCAAAAAAGCCAGAGCCTATTGCGATCACCAACTGTGGCTATTTTCATAAATGAGGTAACGGAATAGGAATTCAACTGGGAACCTTGTGGTCCGGTTACATAATAAACTAAAGGGTGCCCTCATTCGTTCATCATATGAACCCAAAATATTGAGTGAAGTGGTCAAATATTGGCAATTTCATATTTTAATATATTTTCTCCCACATAAACATAACCTAATGATATATTGGAGATGCAGATTTATCTGACAAGACCGGTCCAAACAAGAAATGAAGCATCAAAATTCTGATAATTTCTTACAGGTCCATTTGGTGAATCAGGGTACCATATTTATTCATTGGTTTTTGTTTTAGTGTTCTTTCAAAATTATTTAATGGGATGTGGATCTTGCTGGCTAGGACAGCGTTCATTGTCCATCGCTAATGCCATTGGAGAAGGCGGTGGTAATGAGCTACCTTCTTGAACCGCTGCAGTTCATGTGGTGTAGGTGCACCCACAGAGGGTTGGTAGTATTGTTTCAAGTTAGCATGGTGTTTGGCTTGGACAGGAACTTGCAGGTGGCATTCTCTTGTACTTCAAAGTGAGAGAGGTCACGGCTTTGGAAGTTGTCAAAGAACAAAGAACAATACAGCACAGGTACAGGCCCTTCGGCTCTCCAAGCCGGCGCCGACCATGGTACCTACCTAAACTAAAACCGTCTGCACTTACGGAGTCCGTATCCTTTCATTCCCACCCTAGTCATATATTTGTCTAGATGTCCCTTAAATGCCATTATCGTCCTTGCTCCCACCACCTCCCCAAGCAAAGTGTTCCATACATTTACCACCGTCTGTGTAAAAAACTTGCCTCACACATCTGTTCTAAACTTTTACCCACGCACTTTAAACCTCTGCACTTTGTCGAAAGGGTTTGCTGAGCTACTGCAGTCATCTTGTAGATGGTACACAGTGCTGACACTGAAGTGGTAGTAGAAGAGGTGCCAATCAGACAGGTTGCCATGAATTGTATGTTTTCAATAAGGAGTTAGATATAGATTTTGGGGCTAAAGGGATAAAAGGTTGGGGGGGGGTGGGAGACAAAGCAGGAATGGGTTACTGAGTTGCATGATCAGCCATGCTATGAATGGCAGAGCACGCTCAGATGGGTTATGGTCCTAAAATGTTGTTGGAGCTGCACTCATCAAGTGGAGAGTATTTCATCACACTTCTGATTTGTGCCTTGTCGATGGTGGACAGGTTTTGGGAAGTCAGGAGGAGAGTTACTCATCATAGAATTCCTAGCCTCTGACCTGCTCTCATAGCCACAGTATTTATTGAGGTGGTCCAGTTCAGTTACTGTACAATGGTAACCACCAGGATGTGGGGGATTCAGCAATGGTAAAGCCATTGAATGTCAAAAAGAGATGGCTGGATTCTCTTTTCTTGGAGATACCTGCACTGTGGGGAACCCATTTTCTTGGCAATTATTAGCCAAGCCTGAATGTTGTCCAGGTCTGCATATGAACATGGACCGCTTCAAAATCTGAGTCCTTGTGAATGGCAAACAATCATCAACAAAAAACACCTCCACTTCTGATCTTATGATAGAGGGAAGCTCATTGATAAAGCAGCTGAAGATGGTCGGGCCTAGTACACTAACCCAAGGAATTTCTGAGAGGGTTGAACTCCAAAACCTCAACCATCTTCCTTTGTGCCAAGTATGGCTTGAACCAGCAGAGAGTTTCCCCCCAGATGTCCAATTACTCCAGTTTTGTTAGGGCTTGTTCATGTCATTCTCAGTCAAATACTGCCTTGATGTAAAGGCAGACTCTCACCTCTGGTGTTCTGCTCTTTTGTCCATTCTTGGATCAAGGCTGTAATGAGATCAGAGTGGAGCATTATGGAGGCTAGTGTTGAGTAGTACTTGATAGCACTGTTGGCCACATCTTCCATGACTTTGCTGTTGATTGCAAGCGTGGTGGCAATTGGCCAGGTTGCAATTAAGCAGCAACGGCAGAAAAATCTTTGCAAAGTCTTTGATCATGGAGTAATTGTTCTGGTAGCACAGAGAATCAGTGTTCTGCAACAGTGATTCACAAGCATTCCTTACTTGGATCAATTCCACATTTGCATTCTCAAAGACAGAATCTGAAAAGATGAATTCATCAGATGTTATCTTATTAATACATAGGTCCAATACCAAAAAATAGTAGCACTGTGAGAATAATGACCTTTGAACAATTTAGGGCGGAAAAAAAAGATCTCAGCTGGCTCTACTTCCATCCATCAGGAGTTACAAATACATAAAAGCAAAGTCCAGCAGATGCTGGAAATCTAGAAACATAAACAAAACAAAGAGCTGGAAATACTCCACCGATCTGGCAGCTTCTGTGAAGAAAGGAACAGTTAATGTTTCAGGTCAATGATATTTCATTAGAACTGGGAAAAGTGAAGAGATGGATGGAAATCAGGAGAGATTAATGACAAAATGGCTGGTGTTGTAAGGCCAAAGGTAGTGGTCATGGGACAAGAAAAGCAAGATATGTTGAAAGGGGGTGTGAATACCAGGATGCTGAAATGCTTCCACGCTTGCTGCCCTACAAAAGCAAAATATAGAGAGAAAAACAAGAGTAAAGCCCAAACCAGCAAGTAAAAGGGAAAGAAAATGAGGGAGAGGGAAATTGTTGAACTCAGTGTTGAGCTTGGCAAATGCAAAGTGCCCGAACGAATGAAGAGGTGTTCCTAGAGATTGCATAGAGGCCAAATATGCAGGAGGCCGAGGTCAGAGATATCCAATCAGGAGCAGAATGAATTAAAATAACAGGCAACCATATGTTTTGAGGTCATGCTTGTGATCTGAACAAACGGCTACCCAGTTGTTTGCATTTGTTTTCCGCAGTGAAGCAGGCTGCATTGTGAATTGTGAATACAGTATACCAAATTGAAAACACATGTAAATTGCTTTTCACATGGAAGGAGCATTTGTGGCCTTAGATGCTGAAAAGGTAAAAGGGCAGGTGTTTCATCTCCTGCATTTGCATGGCATGGTGCCACGGGAAGGTGAAGAGGGGGATTACGGTTAGGGTGTTGAAGAGGAAATATTTGCTTCAGAATGCGAAAAGGGAATGGAGAGATTTGTGGTGACATTACATAGTTGGCGGTAAACATTGCACAGGATGATCCATTGAATATGAAGGTTGGTGGTGTGGAAAGCAAGGATGAGGAGTGTAGAAATGAGAGAAGTTGCACAAGAAATGGAACACAGGTGCAGGAGAGACCTGTCAGCCATGAAGAAATCCTCAGTTTGAGAGAAAAGGAAGACTTAATAGCTGCATACCATCAGAGCAGAGGGAGAATGTAATGGGAGCCCTTGCAGGAAACAATATGAGGAAGTGCAGTTGAGGAACCTGTTGAAGTCAGTGGGCTTATAGTAAAAATGTGTTGACTCTATTTAGCCTACCCCCCAGCAATGGAGTCAGAGAAGTAAAGGAAGGAGAGTCAGAGATGGACTATCTGGAATGTTTGAAGGAGGAAAGACGTTAATGAAGCATTCCACTTCATTCTCCCTTCACCTGGACATGTCACTCTGGCCTTCTGCCCACTCTAGATCGTTTCATGGAGATCAGCTGACATGATATTGACTGCCTCAATTTCTCGGCTCTCCTCATTCATAATTATGCCCAGTGAAGGCATGTTCTATTCATAACTTCAAACATGGACTCATAAGGAAGCTTCTGGAACCATCTTTCGTTTATTTTTTTAAAAATAGACACTGACAAGGTGGTGAAGATAGTTGCCAAATGTCAGCTGACTTTTGCAAAAACACCACAAACTACCTTAAGCTTCTGGAAAAGTCTTAATTGAACAAACCTGCTGGGGTTCTTCTCCTTGAATGGGCATGTCCTGACAGCATCCCTCTGAGGAATTCAGACCTGTTGTTTGAGGTTTACTTTTATTCAAGTTGAACAGACTTCACATCTCCAAGATTGAAATTCAACAAACAACAGAATACCAGTTAACCACAAGTGGATGCGAAGCACCATCACCTATCTCCATTGATAGCAATGCTTTCAGCTTTAAGCCATTCTGGGGTGAAGTTTAACAGTTGATCAGGTGGCCAAAACTTGCTTCTGATAGCAAAATCCAACATCATCCAAAGACCCAGGCAGACTTGGGCAGTCTCCAAAGAACACTACTGCAGAATATCAGCTGCAGACTAAAGCAGCAACACTGGTGCTTTTTTAAGCTCATAGGTTGCTACATCGTAAAAAGCATCCCAGCCAAACTCCTAAATCATAATCCAGCTGGGAATTAATTTGACCTTCTGGAACAAGGGTCACAAATATCTAACTTTGTGACCTGCTGAATATTCATCGCTTTCTGGGAATGCTGCAAAAATCCTGATATTCAACATCAATTATCTGAATTTATCTAAACTACGAAGTGAGAGTAATTGGCACTCATGGCTACAACCTTCCACGATGGGCAAAACCTATCAACCAGTTAACTATTCTTTTGTTCACAACTTGTAAAAGTTCACTATTCCTGCTAACTGCAATTTCCTGTGTGTGCATCTGGTGTGTGCTTGCACTGAATGAGTGACGTAGCATTCAGACCGAGGAACAAATGCGTGAATAAATAATCTCTTTAGATAGTCTATTCAAATTGACCGGAAAAGTCTATTCAAATTGACTAGATTATCTGACTAGATAGAGTCTAAGAGACAACGCACACTTTCTTTTCCAAAACCTTACAGATAGCTTTGGGAGAAAGCGTACAAGACGTTCAATTCACTCCCGACCCGGTCTGTAAAATTTACCCTAACTCGTCTCCTCATGAATATGTTGTACTCCATTTTCTGAGATCCAACCTTGCTAACAAAGTCTGGTGAACCAACCTCTCCTCAAACGCAACTCTCCTACACAACCTCCACCTCCTGGATCATGACCCTACCATATGAACATCAAGGAATCGTGTCCGATCCATCATAGACCATACCTTCACTGAGATTTTCCCTCCATGTCTTCCAACCCGATGATATACCAATCCTGTATCCTTCACCCACCATTTGTACCTCAAGATTCACAACTAGTACCTGGTAGATTTGTCTGTTCCACTGAACCAATTTCTTTCTTTTTTGCCTCTATTTCCTCTCCCTTTCCGCAGTCTCTTCCAAACTAAATCCATAACTGTTCCACTGCCCTCCATCACTTTATTCCTGGCCCTAAGCATCTCCTCTAGATATCCGATTTCCCTCCACTCCCATCTGTCACCAAGATGATCTGAAAGTTCTCTACTTTCTTGCATGAAGGCCCAAACAGCCCACTCCATCACAACCCTTCTCTTTTTGGTTGAACGCCCATCACCACCCTTCTCTCCTGGCTGAACGTATTCTCATATCAAACAGCTTCCCCGTCAAGCGAATTCAGTTTCTCCAAATAAAAGGTATTGCTGAAGTAACCACATGGGTCCCAGGTATGCCTACCTTATGTGAGACATTTGGAACAGCTTTGTGACATATGGAACAGCTTTGTTTGAGTCGTTCACCTCTTTTTTCGCTAGATTGATGACTGAAATGGTGGCATTTCCTGCTGTCACTCCAAATTGGAACTTGCTTCCAATTTCCAATCTTCTCTCATCTTTATCACCAACTCTTCCTTTCTCCAGAAAAAGACAACTAAAGGGAAATCAATGAATATTTGCTACAAGCCCATTGACTGACTCCCAACACGCCCTGAAGTGCACTTCCTCATATCCTGCTTCCTGCAATGATTCCATTCTCTCAAGTCCTCTGTCACTGCCGGAACTGTTACGATACAACCTGATGTGTCTTACTTTTGCCACAACCACAACCAAAGATCCCCTGCACTGTGCTCAACAGGGCCTTCGAATGTGTTGGCCACCCTCCATAAATCTCCAATGTCCTTTTTAAAAAAATATATAAAATATACAATTTTCTTTTCCAATTAAGGGGCAATTTAGAGTGGCCAATTCCCCTTTGCTGCATATTGTTTTGGGTTGTGGGGCGAGACCTACACGGACACAAGAAGAATGTGCTGACACAAGGAGAATGTGCAAACTCCACACGGACAGTGACCCGGGGCCAGGATCGAACCCGGATCCTCAGCGCCGTGAGGTAGCAGTGCTAACCACTGTGCCACCCTGTATTGTACCCTTTGGGTATTCACAACCTTTCTTTCAATTCTTGAATACTGCAGGTTACCCAACATTCTAAATTACAAAGCCCATGTAGCTATACGTTTTGGATTATCAAGCCTTTCTCAAGTTGCTGAACTTCTTTAGTGAGAAAAATGCTTGAATCTATCATCAAAGAGAAAATAGCAAGACATTTGGATAGAAATAGTCCCATTGGGCAGACACAGCATGGGTTCATGAAAGGCAGGTCATGTTTAACTCATTTACTGGAATGCTTTGAGGACATTACGAGCACGGTGGACAACGGGGAACTGGTGGATGTGGTGTATCTGGATTTCCAGAAGACATTCGTCAAGGTGCCGTGCAGAAGGCTGCTGCGTAAGATAAAGGTGTATGGCATTATGGGATTGAATTAGCATGGATAGGATTGGTTAACTAACAGAAAGCAAAGAGTGGGGTTAAATGGATGTTTTTCTGATTAGCGATTTCTGGCTAGTGGTGTGCCTCAGGGATCAGTGTTGGGACCGCAATGGTTTACAATTTACATAGGTGATTTGGAGTTGGGGGACCAAGTGTAATGTGTCAAAGTTTGCAGAAGACACCAAGAGGAGTGGTAGACCAAAGTGTGCAGTGGACACAAGTCTGCGGAGGGATTTGGATAGTTTAATTAAATGGGCAAGGGTCTGGCAGATAGAGCACAATGTTGGTAATATGTTGCCATCTATTTTGGTAGGAATAACAGCAAAATGGACCATTATTTAAATGATAAAAAATTCCAACTCCAGTTTTCCGATTTCAATTTCCTTTTTAGAAGCCCTCTTTCCTTTTTGTCCGCCATTGCCTCTCTCCTGGTCTGTTTTTTCTTTGCTTTTAATTCAAATTTAAGGGCTCTCAGTTCTATTTGTTTTTTCCATCTTTTCCCTGCTTTCCAATGATTTGATTTGTAATTGAATTTGAGATAACAGCAAAATGGACTATTATTTAAATGGTAAAAAAATTGCAGCATGCTGCTGTCCAGAGACACCTGGGTGTCCTTGTGCATGAATCGCAAAAAGTTCAGGTGCAGCAGGTAATTACGGAGTCAAATGGAATTTTGTCCTTCATTGCTAGAGGGGTGGAATTTAAAAACAGGGAGGTTATGTCGCAGCTTTATACGGTGCTGGGTGAGGCCACACCTGGAGTACTGTGTACAATTTTGGTCTCCTTACCGGAGAAAGGATTTACTGACACTGGAGGGGGTGCAGAGGAAATTCACGATTCTGGAGTTGAGAGGATTGGCTTAGGAGAGACTGAGACTATACTAATAATAATAACAGTAATAATAGTAGTAATAATAATAATCTTTATTAGTGTCACAAGTTAACACTGCAATGAAGTTACTGCGAAAATCCACTATTGGAATTTAGAAGAACGAGGGAATGGATCTTATAGAAACATAAAATTATAATAGAAGCAGGGAGGTTGTTTCACTGGCAGGTGAAACTAGAACTAAGGGACATAGCCTCAAAATAAGGGGGAGCCGATTTAGGACCACGTTGAGGAAGAACTTCTTTATTCATAGCTTCAAAATAAGGGGGAGCAGATTTAGGACCGAGTTGAGGAAGAACTTCTTTATCCAAAGGGTTGTGAATCGGTGGAATTCCCTGCTCAGCGAAGCAGTTGAAGCTACCTCGTTGAAGATTTCTAAGGCAAAGCTAGATAGATTTTTGAACAGTAAAGGAATTCAGAGTTATGGTGATCAGGCGGTTAAGTGGAGCTAAGTCCACAACAATAATCAGCCACGATCTATTGAATGACGGAGCAGGCTCGAGGGACTAGACAGCCTACTCCTGCTCCTAGTTTTTAATGTTCTCATGCAAGTGGTTTTGAAACTCGGTCGTGACATGTATGGGTTGTATATTACATGTATTTCACATATTGAATATTTTAGAGCATTCGAGCTTTCCACACTTTCCAATACTGAATAACAGAACAAACATTGCACTTTGTTCTATGAATAGCTCCATATTCACAGGTCAACGTGACAGTCAATGAAATTTACTGCCAAGAGCTCCTCCAACCTAGAATCATTCTGATCCCTTCTTAAAACAAATATTTTGAGTTCTGAAATGCTATTTTCTGACACTGGGTTTAAGTATTCTATAACTTATCTTCAAATTTAAAAAAAAGTAGAGATTACAAAAAGTAGGTCTTACTGCTGAGGCTCCATCAGCAATTACACAAAGCAACACTTCCAAAGATCATAAAATACTTACACGAGGAAGGACACTTCTTCCTTCTTGCCTCCAATCAATTCAGAAATCCACTTTAAATGTTGATCACTCTGATGGAACCATCAATTCACTAGACACGTGCTTTAAGATATGAACAGTGGTTTTAATCTACTTACTACAGAGCCAGCCTGTTACCCGTTGAACTCTCGATGAACTGCAGGCTGGCTCTGGACAAGGGTATTTATACAGTAGTCCAGGGGGAGGAGTCGTGGGCGGAGCCAAGGTGGAGCCCTGTACAAACTCCTGAGCATTCCCAGAGCTACTCCCCCTAGTGGTCGGATAACGCTATTGCGCTTACAATGGTATTGGTAACTACAGTGTGAATTACTAAGTTACATTCACCACACACTCTGTATGAAAAATCTTCAGCCCTACTGCTGTCTTTTAATATTTTAAACCCATGTCAAACTTGGTCCAACACCGAGTTAAATTTACAGTAATAATCCTACAACATTTTCCATACCATTTACTATCTTATCCAAAGATCGCCTTTTCAATCCCTTCTTTCCAGGCTGAAAAATCCAAGTCTGTCTGGCCTTTCCTCACAACTCAGACCCAATACTGGAGCTCTTCTTTTGAATGCCTTTATTGTTTTCAAACAACCAGATCTGAAGAATCAGTCTCAAAGTATCGTTACGTTTGATCGCCATTGCATCGGAAATGTACTGGTTTTGTCCATGTCGTGCTACGTTCGCTGGTCTTTGTTGATTTCTGCTCTGCACAAGTTGCATAGGAATTCTTTGCAGCTTTTGGAAAGTATAAGTTTCCTACCTATAAAACGTGAAGTAATTTTGTATATGCAATAAACCAATGACAAAAAAAAAGTCACCCTGATCATTTAGCACATATAGACGCTTTTTTTGGTTTAAATGGGACCGCTTTTCTGTGTTTCCACTCCTACCTGTTCCATTGGAGCCAATACATCTCCATCAACAGTTCCTCCTCACAGCAAAGCGGTGGATAAGTTAAATGTTCTCCTATTGATTTAAGTCGACCAAGGATATTATTTTCAGCTCTCACCAGAAACTCTTCTCCCTTGCCACTATCAAATCACATCACCCCGACTACTTGCGCAGGCAAAACTAGACTCTGCAATCTTTGGCAACATATTTGTTTTCAGGCTTTATCTTATTAATTGCCAACATCTTCTGACTTCCCCCTCGACCGTACCTCCATTGTCTATAGACTCTTCTCCATGATTCAGCTTCACTTTCTGATTTCTAATCTCCACTTTAACTTGCATCAGCACCCACCTTCACTGATCTGCACTGATTCCCGAGGGGGAATGGGACCCTCAATGACCGGTAGCCTGGGGATGCGTGGTTCATTAAAAAATTGATCTTTGGATTGTAACTGCCAGCTGGTTCCAATGTACCCACTTAATTGTTTGGATGCCTGAGTAACCTATTTGCTGCAATTTTGACATTAATTACTGCCACAGGGAAATTACTGAGGTGTTAATTAGGCCTTTTTAAATTACATTTCATTAAACGTTAAGTTCAGCATCTCCAACATGGGTTTCCCCCAAGGCTCATTAGTCTCACCAGTGAAATAAGAGTAAGAGCCACAGTTCTCCAGGGTACTAAAATTGTGATTTCCCTTTTGAATAAAAGCTCCATAATTACAGGTGTTTTAGTGCTTACTGGCAAATATTGGAGTTTTCCAAGCAGGTGAATTCAGATTGGAAGGTGTACCGGATGTGTTTGACAGCACATCAGCAGATGAAGATCAACACCATCCAGAGTAGCAACAGTATGTTTTGGTGAACGAGTAAGTGCACAGGCAGCATTGGGAACCAGTTTAGCTCAGTTTGCTGGACAGCTGGTTTGTGATGCAGAACATGAACAATAGTGTGGGTTCAATTACCGTACCAGCTGATGTACCGGCCTTCTCAACCTTGCCCCTCGCTCAAGGTGTGGTGACCTCAAGTTAAATCACCTCTATTGTGTTGTGACCGGGGTAAAGATGCACACACAACATCTAGTTCCTTAATATAGTTTATCAACAAAATGAACATGTGGAAAGATAACTAACGAACTATGATACAAACAGTAACAAATAAATGAATTCTCCTGGAGCTACTTCTAATGCAACTATCCCCTAGTACGACTTACTACCAGATATCTCGAGTCACATGCTGGATTGCCATCGCCACCTGCTGGTTGGAGGTTGTATTGATAACTATATACATTAATAGATAACCATGTACATTACTCTGTATATGCATACCACCACAACCACCAGTCAGTACTCCCCCTCAAAAGGGGAAAGCAGCTGAATGTCATCTGGGACTCGGGTGACTTTTACTTACTTACTTACTTAAGGCAGCAATACACGTGTATTAAAGTATGCAAACAGACACAGCTTCCTTTAGCTCTCAGAAGAGCAGTGCCTCTGCAGGCTAAGATTGTCCCATCAAGAAACCATATACCTAAGTGTCCTAGAGGATCTATTTGTTGGACAGTGGTCATATATTACGAGTAGCTGTGAAATTCACTACCACCCTCTGTGTCATAGAATTTACAGTGCAGGAGGCCATTCAGCCCATCGAATCCGTAGCAGCCCTTGGAAAGAGCACCCTACCTAAGCCCACACCCCCACCCTATCCCCATAACCCCATCCAACCCAACCTTTTTGGACACCAAGGACAATTTAACACGGCCAATCCACATAACCTGCACATTTTTGGACTGTGGGAGGAAACTGGAGCATCCAAAGGATACCCACGCAGACAGGGAGAGTGCAAACTCCACACAGACAGTAACCCTAGCCGGGAATCGAACCTGGGACCCTGGCAGCAACTGTGCTAACCACTGTGCTACCGTGCCCCCCTTTCAAGTGTGCTACTGGAGACAGAGTTTTGCATCCTAATCCACATAAATGCGTTACGCCATTTCCCAGGGCTGTAACTTTCCTGTGGTGACAAAGCTCAGAGACTAGATTCCCACAGCAGAAGGAGTCATCAATTGCACTAATTAAGCATTACCAAAGCAACAAGGATTTTTTTGAAACATCAAGGGCACACGGTAGCATATTGGTTAGCACAATTGCTTCACAGCTCCAGGATCCCAGGTTCGATTCCCACCTTGGGTCACTGTTTGTGTGGAGTCTGCACGTTCTCTGTGTGTGCGTAGGTTTCCTACGGGTGCTCCGGTTTCCTCCCACAGTCCAAAGATGTGCAGGTTAGGTGGATTGGCCATGCTAAATTGCCCTTCGTGCCCAAAATTGCCCTTAGTGTTGGGTGGGGTTACTGGGTTATGGGGATAGAGTGGAGGTGTGCGGTTGGGTAGGATGCTCTTTCCAAGAGCCGGTGCAGACTCGATGGGCCGAATGGCCGCCTTCTGCACTGTGAATTCTATCAACCACCAGAAGTATTTTTCAATGCGACCAACGATTCATGGAAGATGTCCTGATGCACTAATACTATAGTAGGTCAACATTCCAGACCTTCTTTGTTCCAATGGGCTGGCTCACGGGAGATCCATGGGCTCGCTCATAGGAGCCAAGAGATTTCCCCTTTTAATAGTGAGGAACTGGTCAATGGAGGTGCAAGATCACAACAATCAATGCCAAATTACCATCATGCACATCATGGAACAAATCATCAGAAATGGGGAATTTTCACTTCAGACTTTGACTTGGAGGCACCTATCAGCATTCACCAGAGGAGGGGGAATCTGGACAAACAGTGGTGCACAAACCCCGGACATAAATAGATTGGAAATGGAGGAGAATTAATAAATTCATCAGGCATCTTCAGATCAGGACATTGTTAAAAAGGAACATGAAAATACAGCAACGTACACATACACTGCTACCCAAGTTGCCCAAATGGCTCGAAGTTTCAGCATGGTGACACACAGGAAACAAACATTAGAAGTGAAATTCTCCACTCCAGTCCACTCCACTGTCCTTTAATGACAATCAGCTCAATGGATGCTGTCATGTATTGGCATTCATCATAAAACAAATAAAAGGATGAGTTACCATTTGTGACAGAATAAGCAAGGATGTGGAAGTGGTGCTAAGCATAAATTGAGTGTTTTATAAGAAAACATGTGCATAAACTTTCTTACGCTTCTACATGATGAATATTCTGTGGTTTCAGCAGAGGTAGATGCAGGGTGCTCAAATCCCTACTGCCCAAGAATCCCAATGACAGCACAACGAGTTGTCTATGGAGAGATCAGCCAGAATTTGGGTAGTCACTTGGCTATGGCAAGAGCGGAGAAATGAGAGCACTTCTGACATCATCCCTCTCTTGGCTCCAATATCACATAATTTCCACTTGTCTGCTACAGGCCAGCTTGGTGAATATCAGCGACACATAAGGCCATGGACAAAGTATGTCATCTAACTTAAGGCGACACATGTTGACATCCACAGTTTGCAAGGTCGTGCAAATGGCCTGTGTGCATGAGTCAATTTGAAGCTTCACAAAGGGGGCCCACTATCTCCGAGGTAGACATTCTTAATGCCCTGTATCAATTCACTAGTGATCAATTGAACTCTTCCATCCTCTTTGCCACTGTGGCATGTCTGTTGATACCTGGTTACAATTCTGATGCACCTAGAGCATTCTCCTTCTCAAGCAAAATCATAGTTGAGTGTGTCTCTTGAACAGAGCTTGGTACGAATTGCATCACCCTGGTGGAGGCACCGCACATGCAATGTGGAATATTACTCATTAGCTTCAAAATCTGCTGTAATACCTTAGATTGTTTTTTAAGGAAAGGAAACATCTAGAACGGCAAAGAAAGTTTTAAAATGGTTGTCATCACCTGACCTACAGATCGGCCAAGTTTCTAGATACCCCTGAAAGTGGATTATCAGGGGACATGGCTAGCCAGTTCCTTTGATGGACTTCACATCTGTCATTGTCTGATCTCAGGACAATGGACCAAACTTCCTGATTTCAGAAACAACCAGGAACAAGAAGGACTAATGAACCATGATGCATGGAAGGTGCCAAGGATTTTGCATCTGTTTCAATAGTATCTTGAAAACTTTGACCTTGGAAGCTTCTTTGTTAATATTTTGTGGCAAATGATCAGCCATTTGGGTAAAGCTATGATCATAAACTTATAGAATTGAGTGCAGAAGGAGGCCATTCAGACCATTGAGTCTGCACCGACCCTTGGAAAGAGCACCCTACTTAAGTCCACCCTATAAACTGTAACCCAGTAATCCCACCTAACGTTTTGGACACTATGGGGCAATTTAGCCTGGCCAATCCAACTAACATGCACATCTTTGGACTGTGGGAGGAAACTGGACCACCCGGTGGAAAGCCACGCAGACACGGGAACTTAGTTTTAAACAATAAAAATAACACCTTATTTGTTAATTCAAGAGATCTGTCTGGCTTATTTTTCATTAGCTTTCCAGAAAGTCAAATAGATATTGAATTGTAAAAAACAAATTACAATTTTATAAAAATGTAAACCCTGTAGCCAACCTCAGGATTGGAAGATTCAGGAATTTAGTCACCCGTCCATACTTGGTTGCAACAGGCTACCCCTGCCAGTGTCTGCTCATATTCACTTGTGAAGTGTAAATCCAACTGCTTTAACCCACCGAAGTGCAGGTAACTATGCTGGTGCATAGCTATATGCCCTCTAACAGTGCTTCCTTAGAGGATCGAGGTCTTCAGAAATTGTCTCCACACATGCCCAACAACATCCGGTGAATGTATGAAAGACAAAAAGAGATATGGATTGTCCTTCGCAAAAATCACAATATTGACATTCACCATCTTATCAAAGTGCAATTGTTGATGAAATAAAGGCAACACATGTAAGAGAAATATTTATAATTCTGTCACCAGCAATGAGAGTTCCTTGGTGTTGAAGGATACGATTGTGCTGCTTATCCCCATGGCATCTTCTTCTGCATTTATCCACCTCCATTTCCGCCCCCACTTCCATTCCACTCCACCCTCCCCCCCCCAAACTCATTTTTCATTTTACATTCTCTTTTACCAAAAAGGTCAAAATAAAAATGATCTTTGAATGACTGAAGGTCAGTTATTCATCCTATGGAGGGCAGGCAAGTGAAGGCTCAAACACGAGTGCGGGCAAGATGGTGGACATGTGGCAAGTCAGTCCCATTAGATGAGATGGAGGGTTGTGTAGCACTGGAAGTGAGTCCGCAAATGTGTTCACTTTTCCTGACCCGTTAAGTCACGTCATTACAATAAACCACTTCTTGTTGTACCACTTCCTAAAACTACCCCCTTTAAATGGAAAACTGACTGCGCATTCTATTCAAAAACCAATAACCAATATATTTACAACACTGCTGTATATCTGCAGGAGCTGCATTTGATCCAAGCACCAGACATTCAATGACCCTACAGGGGTGATTTTCAGCCCATGATCACAGTCAGAGAGAACAATGCTGCAGGCAGAAAATTCGGACAGACATCGCAAACGCAATTGTCTCTCGTCTCCGGAGAGATCAAGGACTGGATTCACCGATTTCCAACGTCGAAACCGCGTTCAGCCAGAGAATCACATTTCACGTCCAAATCGGGGGAGGGGGGGTCGCTTTTGTGGCACTCCGCCCCCTCCAAAGTGGCATACTCCGAGAGTACGCTGCGCAAGATATTGACAGCCTCAGGACATTTGCCTGAGGCCCAGCCCCCTCCGATGCTCTGCCCCCGACCTGTCCAGTTCCCGATGGCGTGGGTCTCTCATGGTTTCATCCGTCAGAAGCTCAGCATGGCGGCTGCGGACTCAATCCAGCGCCGCCACAGTCAGAGGAGGGATGATCCGCGGGAGGGGGTGATCCAGAGTGCGCAAGATGGCCAAAGGGGCATTATTTAGTGGGCCGGGTCCACGAGAGGCCGGTGCCATATAACACAGCGCGGCCGCTGTAGGGCTCCACCATGCACATGCGCAGCCACGGTCTTGGCAATTCTCTGGGCCATATTGGCAGCTAGAGCCAGGGGCTATACGCTGCCTTGCTGCTAGCCCCCAGCCAAACGGCAGATCGGTGGCTGTTTTACACCATTTGTTCTGTCATAAAATGCCACCGTTCCCACGCCGGATTTTAATAAATTTAAATATCAACAGACCCCCCCCACCGGCCACATGATCATTAAATATGCATAATGTCACGTGTGCAAGGTTCATAATAGGTTTGCCAAAAGGAAAAAACAGTCAAGGGGATCTCCCGCGGTGGGGTCTGGGTCATCTGAAGAGGAAAACTGGTCTGTGCAACTGAAGACTCGCACACCAGGGTCTGGATTCTCCGCTGTCGGGATGCTCCGTTTTGCCGGCAGCCCAGGGGTTTCCTGACGGCGTGGGGCTGCCCCACAGTGGGAAACCCCCATTGACCGGGCGGCGAAACAGAGCATCACGCCCTTGGGGTGGAAATAAAAATGTGGCTCGGCGGGGCGGTGAATTCAGCCCCAGTTTTCAGTCTGAGACTGCCACTCTGCCAAATTCTGGAAGGATTCTGCTCTACATTTCCCTGTGTGGTGATCCACCACTGTGTAATTGTGTGTGTGCCTGTATTAGGGGATGTACAGCAGTACCTCTATTACAGGTTCGTTGGTAGCCCCTGCCGGCTAGCTCCGCCCACAGGGAGCCATATAAATATGTATGATTTCTCCTGAGCTGCCATTCTACCAGCTGCAGTCGGAGGTTAAACATCTCACTGTAATGAAGCCTCTCTTGTGCTGATTTGAGTCTTTAAGTGCAATTGATAGCACATCAATTTATTACAGTGAGATTTTCCGCATCATGGACATCAGGATAAAACCAGACCGCTTGCAGCTGGATCCGCAATTGCCAAACGCCAGAAAAGACTTTAATCACTGGCTGGCTTGCTTCGAGGCCTACATCAGCTCAGCAGATCCCGCACCGACGGAAGCTCAGAAAATTCAACTTCTCTACTAAAGGTTGATCTCCAGTGTGTTCCCGCTGATACAGGATTACGCACGCGCCATGGAACTCCTTAAAGAAAATTACGTCCAGAAGACGAACGCTGTTTTTTTAAAAAACATTTTAAAATAAATTTAGATTACCCAATTATTTTTTCCAATTAAGGGGCAATTTAGAGTGACCAATCCACCTACTCTGCACATCTTTGGGTTGTGGGGGTGAAACCCACGCTAACATGGGGAGAATGAGCAAACTCCACACGGACAGTGACCCAGAGCCGGGATCGAACCTGGGACCTCAGAGCCGTGAGGCAGCTGTGCTACTCAGTGTGCCACCGTGCTGCTCGACGAACACTCTGTTTGCAAGGCATGTACTCACCACTCGCGTACAACTACCTGGTGAGTCGATTGAAGACATCTGATGGGCCCTTGTCCCTCTAGTACGGGACTGTAACTGTTAGGCCGTCACGGCCACGGAACATTCAAATCTCCTCATGCGTGATGCATTCGTGACGGGGATTGCATCGGACACCACCCGGCAACGACTGCTCGACCTAACGGCGACAAAAACTTTAGCGCTCTCCATGACGGTCACTTCTCGTAATGTACAGTCCTACCCCGCCCGCCGCGCGGCCCACCCATTCTAAACCTTGTGGACGCCGCAACCGACCCACCCGACTGGGGCCTCTCCCGCACAGTATGCCTGCGCTGCTCGCCACACTGCGCACTCTAGGGGTCCCCGCTGCTACTTCTGCGGCCAACAGAAGCAGCCCCACCAGTGCTGCCCGGACCACGCCGCCACCTGTAAATCCCGTGGCAAGAAGGGCCACTTTGTGGCGGTGTGTCAGGCCCGCGCAGTTGCCGCTATCACGCCCGACTTCTCTCCTTTCCGTCAGCCGCTATTCTCTGCTCCCGGGGCCACATGCGACCAGTGGGTGCCGCCATCTTGCGCTGCCCCCACAGCGTGCGCACCATGGGCGCCGCCATCTTCAGCCCCCCCAGGTACACGTGCGGCCAGTGGGCGCCGCCATCTTGCCCCGCCCTCAACGTGCACACGATGGGCGCCGCCATCGTGCCCCGCGCCCGCAACGTGCACTGCATGGGTGCCGCCATCTTTTTCCCCACAGGTACTTGGACGCCGCCATTTTGTCCTCCCCTCAGGACTGGACCGCGGGACCCGGGTCGCTGCCGCTCCTCGTCCTCACAACCTGGCTACCACTTCGACGACGGTGCTCATCAACGGCCACGCGACCTCCTGCCTACTAGACTCCGGGAGCACCGATAGCTTCATCCACCCGGACACGGTAAGGTTCTGCTCCCTCGCAGTCCATCCCGCCAACCAGCGATCTCCCTGGCAGCCGGATCCCACTCTGTCCTGATCCGGAGTTTCTGTATGGTCAACCTCACCGTACAAGGCGTTGAATTAAGCGGTTTCCGCCTGTACGTTCTCCCCAACCTCTGTGCTACACTGTTACTGGGCATGGATTTCCAATGTAACCTCCAGAGTCTCACCCTCAAATTTGGCGGGCCCCTACCCCCTCTCACCATTTGCGGCCTCACGACCCTCAAGGTTGACCCTCCCTCCCGGTCTGCCAATCTGACTGCAGGTTGCAAGCCCGTCGCCACCAGGAGCAGACGGTACAGCACCCAGGACAAGACCTTCATCAGGTCCGAAGTCCAGCGGCTGCTTCAGGAGGGTATTATCGAGGCCAGCAACAGCCCCCGGAGAGCCCAAGTGGTGGTGGTTAAAACTGGGGAGAAACACAGGATAGTCGTGGACTACAGCCAGACCATCAATCGGTACACGCAGCTCGACACATACCCCCTCCCTTGCATATCTGATACGGTCAATCAGATTGCACAGTACCGGGTCTTCTCAACGATTGACCTTATATCCGCATACCACCAGCTCCCCATCCGCAAATCGGACTGTCCCTACACTGCTTTCGAGGCGGACGGTCGCCTCTATCAATTTCTTAGGGTTCCCTTCGGCGTCACTAACGGGGTCTCGGTATTCCAAAGAGAAATGGACCGAATGGTTGACCGGTACGGACTCGGGCCACGTTTCTGTATCTGGACAATATCACCACCTGCGGCCATGACCAGCAGTACCACGACGCCAACCTTGCCAAATTTCTCCACACCGCATCTCTCCTCAACCTCACTTACAACAAGGAGAATTGCGTATTCAGCACGAACCGCTTAGCCATCCGCGGCTACGTAGTCCAAAACGGACTCCTGGGGCCCTACCCGACCGCATGCACCACTTCATGGAGCTTCCCCTTCCCCACTGCCCCAAGGCCCTCAAACGCTGCCTGGGGGTCTTCTCCTACTATGCCCAGTGGGTCCCACAATACGCGGACAAGGCCCGCCCACTGATATAGGCTATTCAATTTCCCCTCACGGCCGAGGCACAACATGCCTTCGACTGTATTCGCTCAGACATAGCCAAGGCCGGTATGTGTGCAGTAGACGAGTCACTGCCCTTTCAAGTAGAGAGTGACGCTTCAGATGTCGCCCTTGCCGCCACTCTAAACCAGGCAGGCAGACCAGTGGCATTCTTTTCCTGCACCCTCCATACCTCCGAAATTCAACATTCGTCTGTTGAAAAGGAGGCCCAGGCAATCGTTGAAGCAGTGCGGCACTGGAGGCATTACCTGACCGGCAGGAGATTCACTCTCCTCACTGACCAACGGTCGATAGCCTTCATGTTTAACAACACGCAGCGGGGCAAGATCAAAAACAATAAAACCTTGAGGTGGAGAATCGAGCTCTCCACCTATAATTACGAGATCTTGTATCGGCCCGGCAAGCTCAACGAGCCCCCAGACGCCCTCTCCCGAGGTACGTGTGCCAGCGCACAAGTGGACCAGCTCCGTGCCCTGCATGACAGCCTTTGCCATCCGGGGGGTCACTCGGTTGCACCACCTAGTCAAAGCCCGCAATCTGCCCTACTCCGTCGAGGAAGTACGGAAAGTCACCAGAGACTGCCAGGTCTGTGCCGAGTGCAAGCCGCACTTCTACCGGCCAGACCGCGCGTGCCTGGTGAAAGCGTCCCACCCCTTTGAATGCCTCAGTGTGGATTTCAAAGGGCCCCTCCCCTCCACCGACCGCAACACTTATATCCTTAGTGCAGTCGATGAATTCTCTAGGTTCCCATTCGCCATCCCCGGATATGACGTCTGCCACCGTCATCAAGGCCCTCGATTCCATATTCGCTCTGTTCGGTTTCCCCGACTATATCCACAGTGACAGGGGATCCTCATTCATGAGCGATGAGCTGCGTCAGTTCCTGCTCAGCAGGGGAATCGCCTCCAGCAGGACGACCAGCTACAACCCCCAGGGAAACAGGCAGGTAGAGGGGGAGAACGGGACGGTTTGGAGGGCCGTCCAGCTGGCCCTAAGGTCCAGAAACCTCCCAGCCGCTCGCTGGCAGCAGGTCCACCCGGATGCATTGCACTCCATCCAGTCTCTACTTTGCACTGACACGAATAACACGCCCCATGAACGTGTTTTTACCTTCTCTAGGAAGTCTACATCCAGGGTGTAGCTCCCGACTTGGCTCGCAGCTCCAAGGCCGGTCCTACTGCGTAGGCATGTCTGACTCCACAAGGCAGACCCTTTGGTGGACAGGGTACGCCTGCTCCATGCAAACCCCCAGTATGCCTACGTGGAGTTCCCCGACGGCCGCCAGGATACGGTCTCGCTCAGGGACCTGGCTCCCTCGGGTGCCGATCCTACTCCCACACACCTCCCCAACCACACGCCACCCTCCACTCCCCCGGCGCTCCCAGCATCAGCCCCACCAGGTCCATCCCTCCTTTCCCTGCCCACGCTAGAGGACATGGAAGATTTCGGCACGCTCCAGGAGTCATCCAGCCATTGGCCAGCACCAAACCACCAGCACCAACACCACCAGCATTGACGCCGACACCGTCTGTACAGACGTCGCCACCACTGTTGCGTCGCTCCCAACAAACCGTCAGACCACCGGACAGACTTAACCTCTGACGGGCACCGGTTGCAAGGTGGACACTTAATTTTTCCCCCTTCCCCTCTGTAAATAATTCACGGATTCTCTATGTAGTTCCACATCACCCCCGCCGGACTCATTTTTAACAGGGGGTGAATGTGATGATCCACCACTGTGTAATTGTGTGTGCCTGTATTAGGGGATGTACAGCAGTACCTGTATTACAGGTTCGTCGGTAGCCCCTGCCGGCTACCTCCGCCCACAGGGAGCCGTATAAATATGTATGAGTTCTCCTGAGCTGCCATTCTACCAGCTGCAGTTGGAGGTTAAACATCACACTGTAATAAAGCCTCTCTTGTACCGATTCGAGTCTTTAGGTGCAATTGATAGCACATCACCCTGCAAGCTATAAAGCCATAAATTACCTCAGGTTGTATACATCAACTAACAATCACGATATTTGATTGGGGTGTGGTTAGAGAAGGGCAACAGTGCTAACTGGGGGGGGGGGGGGGGGGGGAGAGAGAGAGAGAGAGAGAGAGAGAAAGGTGTGAGAAAGGGGCACCTGCGAGTTGAGCAGCTGGGGAATAACGAAGGTCAGGAAGACACAGTCAGACGGCAATGAGGAATATGTCCAACCATTCGGTTTGGACAAATCCTCTTCTTTCCCCAGGTTCCGCCCGCCCCTCCCTCCTCCCCAAACTCGAGACACAGAAAACCTAAAAAGACCCTTCGCAGCCCGTCTGCTCCCAGCCGCTCTGATCTTAAAGAAAAGTCAAACCTGGCTCCCCAAGGCAGACAATAATATCCCCCGCCCTCTGGGCTGGATTTTGGACGGAGAAGGTACCGTCAGTTTATAGCCGCCCCGGGTCCAGCTCCTTCCCAACTGGCAAGCAACCACCGCCCCACCCCGGCCAAACATTCCCGCCGGGGGAAAGGGAGAAAACATTTCATCATCCGCCCCCCCACCCACTCAGTGAGGACCGCCACTTACCTGAGTGAGCGCCGATCTCTCGGTAGCGGCTGGGCTCCTGCTGATGTGACCGCAGCAGACAGGGCGGAGATCACTCACACAGCAGAATAAATGGTTCTCTCCTTGATTGAGTCGGTGCCCGTTAAATGTTACGGTGTCCATCCATTGGTGCCACCACTCGGCGTTCAAGGGTTGACAACGCCGGCGGTTTGCTCCTGTCTGATAGGCAGCAACTTGTTCACATTGCTGCAGCGCCGTCTGCTGAACATGCTCCACTTGGAAAATCGAAAACTCAGGCAAGCCAGTGTATTTTCCACCCGCCTTTACATTGCCGGGTCTTTGGAGTCATACAGTCAAGTGTAGAAGAGGCCCTTCGGCCCATCGATTGTGCACCGACAAAACCACTACATCTACACTAATCCAACACTTGACCAGCAGCCTTGAATGTTATGACATTTCAAGTGCTTATCCACCTAGTCTGAAAGACGTGCTTGTTAGGTGATTTAAACATTCTGAATTCTCCCTCTGTTTACCCGAACAAGCA
Organism: Scyliorhinus canicula; assembly: GCF_902713615.1. NCBI lineage: Eukaryota > Metazoa > Chordata > Chondrichthyes > Carcharhiniformes > Scyliorhinidae > Scyliorhinus > Scyliorhinus canicula. The sequence continues at coordinate 81,582,347 of NC_052150.1, forward strand.
CCGGGAGTGTGGCGACTAGGGGATTTTCACAGTAACTTAATTGCAGTGTTAATGTAAGTTTACTTGTGACACTAAAGATTATTACTTTTTAAAAAGGTTGAGGTTTCCTGCCTCTACTACCCTCCCAGGCTATGATTTCCAGACTCTCCTCTGGTTGAAATTTATTTTCTTCAAATAGTCCTTTCCCTCAGTTTAAAATTATGTCCCCCTCATTATTGACCATTCAGCAAAGGCAAACAGCTGCTTCCCATCTACGCCTCAATCAGGTGTCCCTTCCCCCGCTAGCCTTCCCTGCTCTAAAGAACCTATCCAGCTGCTCTTCATAGTTCAAATGCTCCATCCGAAGCAACATCATGGTGAATCTCATCTGCACCCTCTCTAGCACAATCACATCTTTCCTATAATGAGGTGACCAGAACTGCACACAGTACCCCAGCTGTGGCCTAACTAAAGTTATTTCGGAGCTGTATAAAACTTGCCTACTCTTTAGTTTGGTGATGCTAGTTTCAATATCATCCAGGAAAGTTAGCATCGAAAAGGAGGCTGGGACCGTCAAAAGTAAAAATACTCAACAGGAGGAGACCTCATTTCAGTGAGTTGAGGGAGGATTGAAGTTGAAGGGGGATCTGCCTCAAGTGAACTCGGACTGGAACCAAAAATTGGTTGAGAAATGAGAACCTTTCAAAGAGAATAATTCAGGTACAATGGCATACATTTCCACAAGGGGGTTCTGTTTGGACACGTCTTCGTCTCACCCAGTGGAGAGAGGGGATCCCAGTGAGGACTTTCATGTTGTGGATCCAGACTGAACAGTGTTGCAAAGAGCAGTTCTATTTGGCAGGCTTTTAATCCACTTCACACACTTCATGCCAAGATGATTGAGTTTCATATTTATACCAGGTGTGAGATGCTGCTAACCCTGTTGTGTTTTTAAGGGGTTGCTCTTCATTTTTTTTGGCTCTACTTTACTTTCAGCTCCTGATCTTTGACTATTCAATGCAGAGAATGGAGGGAAAGGTGGGGAGGCTTCTCTGGGGGAAACAAGATGGCCACCCATGGGTCCAGGTTGATCATTGTCATCTGTTTGCTCATTCTGGTTGCACTGACTTCTCTTCAGCTGCCTTGTTCATACCAGGAGGCACTGGAGATGTATGCTTGAAGCCATCTATAAACAGTGGGCACCATAGGAATTGGAGATGTTTAATAGTCTTACCTTAAGCATCAAAGTTACAAGCTTACTTCCTTTGACTTATTTCAGCGAGTTGTAACCCTTAAAGGGGGAAATATTGTTTGAAGGCACTGCTGGTTAATTAAAAGACATTCCTGCCAGGGTGTCAAGGGCATCCAAAGTTAGAGGTCCCTAGATGACTAACGACATCATCATCACAAACTGGGAAAAAAATAGAGCTTTATGATAAATATAATTCAGTTGAGAACCAAGTTGAATACAGAAAATATGAAGGACAAGTAGGAAAGAAATGATAGAGACAAACAATGAGAATAGAATAACAAGGAACATAAGAAATAGGAAGTTGCTCTGCATTCAATATAGTCCTGGCTGATCTCAATTCCACTTTCCCATCTGTTCGCTATATCCCTTGATTCTCAGAGACCAACATCTGTCCATCTCAACCTTGGAACATCTGCAACCCATTGGGGCAGAAAATTCCAAAGATCCAAAATTCTTTTGGGCAAATAAGTTTCTCCTCTTCAGTCTGACATAACCAAGACCTTACCTGGAGATTGTGCCCATATTCTAGATTTCCATTGCCAACAGGAACAAAGTCATGTCTACTCTGAACCTCATTCAGAATCTATGTTTCAATGAGGTCACCACTCATTCTTACCTCCCAAGAATATGGACCCAATTTACTCGGCTTCTCATCAGAACAAACCTCTCACCCCAATCTAGTAAAACTTCACTGAACTGCTTCCAATTAAAGTAGATCCATCCTTAAAATATGGAGATCAAAATGGCACACAGTATTCCAGGTGTGGGTTCAAAGCCTGTACAACTGCAGCAAGACTTAATTATTTTTCGACTCCAATCCCCCTGTAATAAAAAGGAACCTAGAAATCCTTTGAATGCTGGATCAGGTGATGGACCCCGACAACATCATGGCTGTAATACTACTTACCAGCTATGATGCTAGCCAAGCTATTCTGGTGCATCTGCAAAGTGGCATCTATCCAACAATGTGGAAAATGGTCCAAGTTATGTTTTGTCCAAGAGAAAACAGGGCAATATCAGTCAGACTAATTACCACGCCAGTCTACTCTCAAGCATTGGCAAAATGATGGAAGGTGCCATTTAGAGTGCTATTAAATGGCACTTACTCACCAATAACCTACTTATTGAAGATCAGTTTGGGTTCTGCAAGGGCTACTCAGCTCCTGACCTCATTATAGCTTTGGTCTAAACATTGAAAGGTGTGTCTGCTCTTGACATCAAGGCAGCATTTAACAGTGTGGCATCAAGAAGCTCCAGCAAATTTGAAGTCCCTGGGAATTGGGGAAAAATCCTCCAATGGTTGGAATTAAACCCAGCACACAGAAAGATGGTTTTAGCTGTTGGTGGTCAGGCTTCTCAATCCCAGGACATTGTTGCAGAGTCCCTCAGGGTAGTGTCCTAGGACCAAACATGTTCAGCTGTTTCATCAATGATCTTCCCTCCATCATATGGTCAGAAGTAGGGATAGTTGCTGATTGCTGATGCTGAAGGGCAGCACGGTAGCATAGTGGTTAGCATAAATGCTTCACAGCTCCAGGGTCCCAGGTTCAATTCCCGGCTGGGTCACTGTCTGTGCGGAGTCTGCACGTCCTCCCCGCGTGTGCATGGGTTTCCTCCGGGTGCTCCGGTTTCCTCCCACAGTCCAAAGATGTGCGGGTTAGGTGGATTGGCCATGCTAAATTGCCCGTAGTGTCCTAAAAAGTAAGGTTAGGGGGGGGGGTTATTGGGTTACGGGTATAGGGTGGATATGTGGGTTTGAGTAGGGTGATCATGGCTCGGCACAACATCGAGGGCCGAAGGGCCTGTTCTGTGCTGTACTGTTCTATAATGTTCTGTATCATTTGTGACTCTTCAGACACAAAATCAATACTTTTTCACGCACTGCAAGACCTGGATGATATTCAGGTTTGGATTGATATGTGGCAAGTAACATTTGCTCCACATAAGTGCAGGTGATGAACATCTCCAATAAAAGACATCTCACCGTCTGCTCTTGGCATTCAAGAGCATTGCCATTGCTGAATCCCCACAACCAACATCTGGGGGTTACAGTTGACCAGCTGTGGGCAGCATGGTGGCCTAGTGGTTAGCACTGCTGCCTACAGCACTGAGTACCTGAGTTCGATCCCGGCCCCAGGTCACTCGCTGTGTGGAGTTTGCACATTCTCCCCGTGTCTGCGTGGGTTTCACCTCCACAACTCAAAGATGTGCAGGTTAGTTGGTTTGGCTATGCTAAATTGTCCCTTAATTGGAAAAAAAATTGGGTACTCTAAATTTAAAAAGTAAAAAAAACAATTGACCAGCTATATAAATACTTTGGCTGCTGGGCAGGTCAGAGGCTATGAATTCTGCAGATAGTAACTCGCCTCCTGGCTCCCCAAATGTGTAAACATCCTCCTGTCCACCACCTACAATTCACAAAGTGGGAGTGATTGAATTACTCTTCACTAGCCTGGATGAGTTCCGCTCCTATAACACTTGCTTGGATGAGTACAGCTCCAATTACACTCGAGAAGCTCGATACCACCCAGAAAAAAAGCAGCTCACTTTATCAGCACCTCATCCATCACATTAAACATTCACTCCCTCTGTCACCAGCACACAATGTCATCTGTGTGTACCATCTACAAAATGCAATGCAGCAGCTCACCAAGCCTCCTTCAACAGTGCCTTCCAAACCGGCAATCTCTACCATTCAGGCAGCCAATGTATGGGAACTCCACTGTGACAAGTCTCACTCCAAGCCAGACATCTTACAAAATCATAATCTTGCCAGTGACACTCGCATTCCATAAAATAATTTTTTTTAAAGTACTCTGCAAAGAAACTTCCCTCAACAAAATATTGGGAAGATTGAAGCCATTGCCTGGAATTTTCTGGCCATTCACAGGGTGGGGTCTTCTGGTCCTGATGGTGAACCCTCACATGTGGTCACTGGAGCGGGGATTGCAAATAATGGGAAACCCTGTTGACCTTGGATGGACCAGACGATCCCGCTAATGGTGGGCACTGCGAAACACGCCACGGGAGCCTGCGGAGAATCCAGCCCATTGTCTTTAATCCTGCTGAAAACCCTGCACGTTAGTCACTGGTTGCATTGCTTTCCCTAACAACTGTCCAAAGCTGCATCAGTCAGTACACAACTTTGTCAAATTTCACCTCAAGATGGGATTTGAACCACATATTTACGTTATCACTAAGGCCACTTACTTTCCCCTCAATAATTTTGTCTGTCTCCATCCCTACCTCAACTCTTCTGCTGCACAAAGCATCATCCATGCCAATGTTACCTCTGGACTTGACCAGTCCAAACAATTCCTGGCTACTGCTCTCTGTAAACCTGGGAACATTCAAAATCCTGTCGACCATCCTAAACTTGCACCAAACGTGCCTGTGTTGTTTTTGTAACTTTATTCAGCACGGTAGCATGGTGGTTAACATAAATGCTTCACAGCTCCAGGGTCCCAGGTTCGGTTCCCGGCCTGGTCACTGTCTGTGCGGAGTCTGCACGTCCTCCCCGCGTGTGCGTGGGTTTCCTCCGGGTGCTCCGGTTTCCTCCCACAGTCCAAAGATGTGCGGGTTAGGTGGATTGGCCATGCTAAATTGCCCGTAGTGTCCTAAAAAAGTAAGGGGGGGGGGGGGTTGTTGGGTTACGGGTATAGGGTGGATACGTGGGTTTGAGTAGGGTGATCATTGCTCGGCACAACATCGAGGGCCGAAGGGCCTGTTCTGTGCTGTACTATTCTATGTTCTATGTTCTTTCATGGGATGTGGTGCAAGGCCAGGATTTGTTGCCCATCCCTAATTGCCCTTAAATTGATACATCCTTCATTTCTTGAAGCAAGCAATTCTTTGTAAAACAATGTCATGAAGATGCGGGATGGTGGCAAAGTAGTTAGCACTGCTGGTTCACAACGCCATGAACCCTGGTTCAATTCCGACCTTGAGTCACTACCTTTGTGGAATTTGTATGTTTGCTGTGTCTGCGTGAGTTTCCTCCTGGTGCTCCAGTTTCCTCCCACAGTACAAAGATGTGCGGACTCGGTGGATTGGCGATGCAAAATTTCCCTTAGTGTCCAAAGATTAGGCAAGGTTACAGGGATAGTGGAGTGGGCCCAGGTAGGGTGCTCTTTCAGAGGGTCAGCATAGATGCGATGGACTGAATGGCCTCCTTCTGCGCTGTAGGGAGTCTATGATGTACTTTATGCCAACCAATGTTTTTTAATTCATCAGCTGGAAACATGAATTGAACTTTTTTTTTCCAGACTTTACAAAAAAGTGGAGTAAAAGTGACTTGTACTGACAGCCAGGATGTTAATCTAATTTGCATTAATGTATATTCCAATCATCAATGAAACGAAGGCAGTCAGAAAGCCACGAAAGACAATAACTCTCTGGGGAATGTGGAGGAATCATATCTTCTGTCTCATTAAGAAGGCTTCTATGACAATCACCCAAGGTGTTCAACATTTGGAGATGGACCGTTAAGATCAGTTGCTTGGACAATGGGACCATGGTTTAAGAGAGTTGTCCAGGCATAAGATGTAAGTTCAAGGTATTATTTGAACCTAAATTTTAATTGTATTCATTTGAAACTTTAACCATTTAGGTGGCAGGATACAGTTTGGCAAAGTAACTCAGGAAATCTTTACTAAATTCTAGATTAATACCTATTAAAGATAGAGCAGGACTTGACCAGTGTGCTATGGCTCTGGCTTTCTTTTGTTTTGTATTTTGGTGTCTTGTCAATGCTTTTAGCATATTACTGATTTTTGTGACTTTTTTAGCATGATACTGATTTTTTTTGTGTTCTTGAGTTGTTAATAAATTAAAATATATTCAGGTAGTCATGATCAGTTTCTAATTCATTTCTCAGGTCATCCAGTGATGCCAGTTCCCAGACCCCTGACTAGCTGCCCATTACTTGTGGGACCAGCCCTCATTAATTACTTTACTTATTTCTTGTTAAGACATTACTTATTTCTCATTAAAATAAAATATTATGATATTTCCATTGCCCATTTGTCTAGGGTGGGAGAAATATTCGGTCATGCCCCCCTGATTGAAACCTTGAGCTTATTGTTTCAAAACCTCATTTAATTGATATTAAATTGGTCCCCTTTAAGTGACTCCATGTTTTGTACAGGTGACTTGAACATACTGTTACTTTATTTTGGATAAAGTTGCTCTTAAAACGAAGAATGAAGTTTACTAATATAAAATATATAGAATGGTTTTCATGCCTCCTTTTATTTGAGATAGGATAGCATGCAATGTCTGGGAATATGGATTCATTGGGTGTCTAATTGATTTATAGATAACTTCATTAAAACCGGTGCAGATCAATATGTTTTTGCTGAGACAACTACTTTGCTATAGATTTTTTGTTGCATCTGTCAGTGCTTGGGACATGTCAATGAAAAACTTAGAATGGTTTTGCAAAACGAATTACACAACCTGTAGAAAATATATATCAATACTTGAAAGTGATTGCTGTGCTAAACATAATACATTCAACTAACATTAAAATTATAGTTACAAAAGCTAATTAAGATCAAAGATGGTTACATATTGTGAAACAAAACAACTTTTAAACAACACAAATTAAATTTAACTAATTTAGTGCACAAGGCTGAATATTTTCTTTGCATAATAGGACTTTGAATTAAGAGAACAGAGTTGATAATTGATTGCAAGGGTTATGATGGATGGTTCCATACCAGTAATTGTTCAACCTTAATGTCTTGTATCAGTACTTTAAGGGCCATATGCTCTTTCTCTTTTGTCAACGTTGTGTGTTTGTAATGCGAACACCAACTCAAATGTTGAGCTTGTGGTCCAGAGTTCAGCTTAAAACCATATTGGGTTGGCATATTTCGATTGTGTGTAAACTAAACTAAAACAATTCATTAAACATTAATTTCCCTACAGAGCTAATCAATTGGAATACAAGATCATTTCAGAGTTATTTGCAGTTAGACAGGGCAGTCACATGAAAAGCAAACCCCTTCATATGTTTTAAGCATATGCTTTCTCTGCAGAGCTGAGTAAGAAGCCTGTGAGGTCCTCCTGCCCCCCTCTCTGTACACCACTTGAAAGCTTTGGGCCCTGCGTACTATTGTTGACTCTCCATGTTCAGCAGATAGAGATTTTAAAGAAATAACTTAATCCACAGCATCCCAGCTGACTCTCATTATACTCAAGTATACCAAATAAGCAAATTACCAAATCAACAAATTAGTAAATTAGCTGCTCCACAAAAAGGTACTGTAACAAAAATCAAAACTTTAAAATGAAACTTATAAAAATAATATCCCAAGGGAGATTGTGCACCCTAGCCCCAGCAGTGTCCACCAGCCACGGAAGGCCTCAAGTATACCCATGAACACCAGGTGTTCTTTCTGCAAGGACATCCCGGCATGGATGTAACCACAGAAGAGAGGCAGACAGGCTGAACACGGTTATGTTTGAAGTCGTTTTGTTTTTACTTCACATTAGAAACAAAGGATAACCAGGTTGCCCATACCATAGGTTACTTAACCAGTTGTCAGACTTTATTGCAGAGATGTTGCTTGTTCACAGTCTGAGATGGAAGAGAGGGAAAATCCCCTAAGTGCCTCTGATGTTGTCACCATGTAATCACGTGACACACTATACAGAAGCCATTATTCACAAAACATAACATCCATCCCCCTTTACTCCTGTAAAGCAACAACTAATATTACTTTTAACTACACACACATCAGTATAAGAGTCTTTTAGGTGGACACTGGTTCCGCTTAGGTAGAAACAGTCATTCAGGAGTCTTTGTTTCACACTCTCGATGGTCTGATTAGTACTTGGCTCAGGCACATCATCTAATAAATTTGGTTCTTCTTCAGCTTTTACAGATGTTGTAGAATCTGAATTCAATCATGATCATAAGTTCATGGATTCCCAAATCTTGAGTTCAGATGTTGGCCTTTCAGATACCGACTCTGCAAATTCTCTTTTTGAAGTGGGGATTTGATCTATATGTCACCTCCGAACTCTCTTGTCATTAGTTTGCACCGTATTAAAATATAAGCCCCATCTTTGTGACTATTGTGGCAGGTACCCAGTTTTCACTTGAAGAGCAATTTCTTGTTAAAATTCCTTCTCCTTGCCCAAAACCTCTTGTTTTCGATGCCTGTTCACGGTGAGTAACTTAGTTTTGATGTTGTCACTCTACAATGGTAGAATTGTCAGGTGGTAAGAGAAAATCAAACTTGGTTCTCAACTTTCGTTTTAAAAATAGTATTACTTGTGAGTTTTGGGTTGTCGCATGGGCAATGTTTCTATAGGAAATGAGAAACTTGTTTACTATCTTAGCTAACCGTCGTTTTTCTTTTGATGCTTTGACGGCATTCTTCAATGACTGCGCCAACCTCTGTATGAGGATAATAAACCATAGTTTTATATGTGTTAATTTTTTTTAAAATTTAGAGTACCCAATTCATTTTTTCCAATTAAGGGCAATTTAGCATGGAGTTGGAGGTGGAGATGCTGAGAGACCAGCAGAAAAGGTTCCTGGAGAAGGTGAAGGACCTAGAGAATAGGTCCCGCCAGCAGAACTTGAGAATCGTTGATCTCCCAGAGGGGTTCCAAGGAGCGGACACTGGGGCATACATAGCGGGCATGTTTGAGAAGTTACTGGGGGATGGTCAGGGGGCAATCGGTGGGAAAATGTCTGGCGCCGTGGGTGGGTGTCACCAAGCTAGCTGGGTGGGCTAGCTCACAGATGTGCAGTGGGGGTGAGCAGATGTTATGCTTGTTGAAGGGGGTGGTTTGCACAGTGCCGATACAGGGGGGGGGGGGGGAGGGGAGAGGGGAAATGTTCTGCTGACGGGGAGGGACTTCTGCTGTGGGACAAAAAGGAGGTCGGGGCGGAGGCTGCCTGCAGGCGAGGGGCTGGAGACTGCCCAAGAAAGGTGATGGCTGATGGGTGGGGGGGGTGCGAGAAGCCCCCTGACCAGGCTGATCACATGGAATGTAAGAGGGCTAAATGGGCGGTTAAGCGGGCACGCGTGTTCGCGCATTTGAGGGGACTGAAGGCGGACGTGGCAATGTTACAGGAGACGCACCTTAGAGTAACTGATCAGATTAGATTAAGGAAGGGATAGGTTGGACAGGTTTTTCACTCGGGACTGAACTCTAAGTCTAAAGGGGTCGTGATCCTGATTAACAAGCGAGTGTCATTTGAGGTGGGAATGATAGTTGCAGATGTGGGAGGCCATTACATTATGGTTAGTGGGAAGCTGGAAGGGCTACCGGTGGTGCTTGTAAATGTGTACGCGCCAAATTGGGATGATGTGGACTTCAAAAAGAGGCTGTTGGGGAAGATCCCGGACCTGGATTCACACAAGTTGGTCATGGGGGAGTTACTTTAACGCAGTCATTGATCCAGGGCTAGACCGGACGAGCTCAAGGACAGGCAGGGTGCCAGCAATGGCAAATGAGCTAAAGGGGTTTATGGAGCAGATCGGAGTCAGGGAGGACCCATGGAGATTTGGGTGGCTGTAGAGTGCTCCTTCTACTCACTTGTGCATAAAGTATACTCCCGGATTGATTTTTAAAATCCTGAATAGGGCTTTACTGACGGGGGTAGTGGACACTGAGTACTCAGCGATCACGATCTCAGATCATTCCATGCACTGGGTTGACCTACAGGTGAGCAAGGAGGGTGGCCAACACCCACATTGGAGACTGGATGTTGGACTTTTAGCGGATGAGGTGGTGTGCGGGTGGCTGAGGAAATGTATCCAGAACTACCTGGAAGTTAATAACACAGGGGAAGTCTTGGCTGCAATAGTCTGGGAGGTGCTGAAGGCGGTGGTTAGGGGGGAGCTGATCTCGATACGGTTCCACAGGGAAAAGGTAGACAGAGCAGAAATGGACCGATTGATAAGGGAAACATTACAGGTCGACAGGAGTTATGCGGAGACCCCAGAAGCAGGGCTTTTTAGGGAACAACGGAGGCTACAGGCGGAGTTTGGCTTGTTAACTACAGGGAAGGCGGTGGAACAGCTGAGCAAGGTGAGGGGGACGATTTAGGAATATGGAGAGAAGGCCAGCAGAATGCTTACACAGCAGCTCAGAAAGAGTGAGGCAGCCAGGGAGATTGGGAAGGTAATGGACGGGCTTGGGAACCTGGTCGGAGATCCAGCAGGGGTTAATAAGGCATTCAAGGAGTTTTACAGCAGGCTGAATGAGTCGGAACCCCCAGCTGGGTCGGAGGAGATGAGGCAATTCTTACGGGGGCTGAGGTTCCCGAAGGTAGACGAGGGGTTGGTAGAAGGGCTGGGGGCCCCGATCGGGTTGGAGGAAATAGCAGGTGGCTGAAGGCCATGCAGTCGGATAAAGCCTCGGGACAGGACGGGTACCCAGTGGAGTTTTATAAAATGTTCTCTGGGATACTGGGTTCATTGTTGATGAGGACATTTAATGAGGCAAGGGGACAGGTGCTTCCCCCGACGATGTCATAGGCCATGATCTCATTGATTCTGAAGTGGGACCTACAGACCGATCCCCCTACTAAATGTAGATGCCAAACTGTTGGCCAAAATCTTGTCCTCTAGGATTGAAGAATGCGTTCCGGACGTGATTGGGGAGGACCAGACGAGATTCGTTAAGGGTAGGCAGTTGGCGGCCAACGTAAGAAGGTTGCTGAATGTGATCATGATGCCCCCAGAGGGTAGGGACGTGGAGGTAGTGGTCGCAATGGACGCAGAGAAGGCATTTGATTGGGTGGAATGGGAATATCTCTGGGAGGTACTGGGGCGGTTTGGGTTTGGACGGGGCTTCATCGACTGGGTCAGATTGCTGTATCAGGCTCTTGTGGCGAATGTACGGACGAACAGGTTAACATCGGGCTATTTTAGGCTGCACCGGGGGATGAGGCAGGGATGCCCCCTCTCTCCACTGCTGTTTGCGCTGGCCATAGAACTGCTGGCAATTGTGTTGAGAGCCTCGAGTGGCTGGAAAGGGCTGGTCCAGGGGGTGGTGGAACACAGAGTCTCGCTATACGCAGATGACCTGCTCCTTTCGGACCCACTAGAAGGGATGGAAGAAATTATGAGCATTCTGGGGCAATTTGGCCGGTTTTCGGGTTATAAATTGAACATGGGAATAAGTGAAATGTTCGCGATCCAGGCAAGGGGGCTGGAATGACGATTGGGGGAGCTGCTGTTTAGAGTGGTAGGGGAAAGCTTTCGGTACCTAGACATCCAGGTGGCGCGGGAATGGGAACGGGAATAAGTGAAATGTTCGCGATCCAGGCAAGGGGGCTGGAATGGCGATTGGGGGAGCTGCTGTTTAGAGTGGTAGGGGAAAGCTTTCGGTACCTAGACATCCAGGTGGCGCGGGAATGGGAACGGCTACACAAGTTGAATCTGGCCTGACTAGTAGACCAAATTAAGTAAGATTTCCGAAGGTGGGACGTGCTCCCGTTGTCACTAGCTGGGAGGGTACAGACAGTGAAAATGACGGTCCTCGCAAGATTCCTGTTTGTGTTTCAGTGTCTCACCCATCTTTATTCCACGGCCCTTCTTGAAACAGGTCAATAAGGTGATCACTGGCTTTATAGGGGCGGGTAAGACCCTGCGAGTAAAAAAGGGGATGCTGGAGCAGAGCAAGGAGGAGGGCGGGCTGGTGCTCCGAACTTTAGTCATTATTGGGCGGTGAATATAGCCATAATTCGGAAGTGGGTGGGTGGGAAGGGGGGGGGGGGGGGGGGGGGAGGTGTGGGAGCGAGTAGAGACGGCATCATGCAAAGGCACTAGTTTGGGGGAAATGGTAACGGCGCCTCTGCGATTCCCGCCGGCACGGTACTCCATCAGCCCCGTGGTGGTAGCGGCCCTGGGAGTCTGGGGGCAATGGAGGAGACATATGGGAGCAGAGGGAGCATCGGTCTGGTCCCCAATCTGCAATAGTCACTGGTTTGCCCCGGGGAGGCTAGATGGAGGGTTCCGGAGGTGGCAGAGAGCAGGGATTGAGAGGATGGAAGATATTTTTATAGAGGGGAGCTTTTGCAGCCTGAGGGAGTTGGAGGAGAAATCTGAATTGACGGGAGGTAATGAGTTTAGGTACCTGCCAGACTTCCTACGCAGGCAGGTCTCAATGTTTCTACTCCTACTACCAAGGGGGGATACAGGACAGGGTAGTTTCCAGAATGTGGGTGGGAGAAGGGAGGGTTTCGGACATTTACAAGGAACTCATGGGGTCAGAGGAAACGCAGACTGAGGAACTGAAGCGCAAATGGGAAGAGGAGTTGGGAGGAGAGAAAAGGATGGTCTCTGGGCGGATGCGTTGAGTAGAGTCAATGTGTCCACAACATGTGCCAGGCTCAGTCTATACAGTTTAAGGTCATTCACTGGGCCCACATGACAGTCGCCCGGATGAGCAGGTTCTTTAGGGTAGAAGATAGGTGCGCAAGGTGTGCGGGAGGGCCAGCAAACCATGCCCGTATGTTCTGGGCATGCCCGAAGCTTTGGGGGATTCTGGCAGGGGTTTGCGGATGTCATTTCCAAGGAGTTAAAAACAAGGGTGGCACCGAGTCCAGAGGTGGTGATTTTCAGAGTGTCGGAAGGCCTGGGAATCCAGGAGTTAGAAAGAGGCGGACGTTCTGGCCTTTGCTTCCCTGGTAGCCCGGAGAGGGATATTATTAGCTTAGAGGGACTCAAAGCCCCCAAAGTCAGAGACCTGGCTATCAGATATGGCTAGCTTTCTCTGTCTGGAGAAAATGAAGTTCGCCCTGAAAGGGTCAATGTTAGGGTTCGTCCGGAGGTGGCAGCCATTCGTCAACTTCGTTGGGGAAAATTAACCAACAGCATAAAGGTGGGGGAAGGGGATGGGGGTGCTGGGGTTTATTTTAGCTTAGAGTAGGGTATTAGAAAAGGTGGGCCTGTGAGGGAGGAAAACGGCTTTTGCACTATATTTATATGTACATTTCTGTTGTTGTTATACCTCAATAAAATGCTTATATAAAAAAAACTTTGACCCCGCCCCCAACTTAAAAGTGCTGCCGAAATTGCCACTGTATCATCAGCATGGCCATCACCACCGGACTACTCCGAGTATTTCCCTGGGGAAAATGGGAGCAGCAAACCCGACCCCCTACAAGAGCCTGCCTCCATCCTCACTCACATTGCCTCAGACTCACTGCCCAAGGGTAATACAACAGGTTTGGAAGAGCCAAACCCCCCCCCCCCCCCCCCCCCTCCCCCGACTAACGCTGAAGCACTGTCTTCCAAATCCTCATTATCTTACCTGGCGAGACAAATAACAAAATCAACCAAACTACCCCCAGAAAAAAGGCCTTTGGCAAAAGGACCAGTAAGCACCGGAATAAAATTAAACACTGCAGCAACATATTCATCTTTACCGCCTGAACCCTGCCTACCAATGATAGGGGGAGGCTGGGACTTCCGGTTGTGACCATGAAGTGAATGGTCACGTACAGGGCAGCTCCTGCTTAAAGTCACAGAAAAGAGCTCTTTTTACCTAATACTGGGTGGAATTTTGATGAAAAGGCGTAGGTAATTTCCCCCGGGAGTGGTGATGCACCATCAATTGGACTCGAGTCGTGAAGTAGTTCCAAACAACAGGCTTTAATACACTAGATGTGTGCCCGGCAGTAGACGTACAGAGAAAGGCCGACTGCCAGCCGGTACGGGTTCTTATACCCCGCCTCGTAGGCGGAGTTACCAACCTCTCAGCCAATCGGCGGAGAGTCACATGACTAGCCTCAGCCAATTGGCAGAGAGGCACATGACTTGCCTGGGCCAACAGGTAGCGAGTCTTCTGCACCAATGGCAGCTTAGTTCTAGGGTACCGTAATCTCCCTAGTTAAACTACCACAAGTGCTGATCACCAGACCCGGCAGAAAACAGCGAGAGATTTGGCTGAAAAGTTGGAATAGGTTTGTACTGCTGCAGCCAACGTAAACATGCAGGCGGGGGAAGGCCTGATGCAAGCTGGAAGGCCCCAGACGGACAAGCTGATGGCTTTTATCAAGGCTGAGTTCCATCAACAGAGGAAAGAAGTGCGTGAGGATCGCGCAAAGGCGAGCGAAGAAGCTGTGGCGCCCCTGAAGAGTTCTCTGGAACGGGTGTAGAAGTGTTTGAAGGTGCAGGGGTCACAGATTCAGGAGATTGAAGGAGTGATCTCGGACCACAACGATCGTGTGGTGGTTCTGGAGGTGGACGTGGGCCTCCCAGGGGACCTGTGTAAAAAGTTGAGGGCAAAGGTGGTAGAGCAGAAGAATGCCTTGAGAAGGCAGAACCTGCAAATAGTGGGCCTGCCTGGAAGGTGTGAGTGCCACGAGGTACGTCTTGAAGATGCTGGCGGGGCTGGTGGCAGAAGGGGTGCTAGATAAGGAGCCTGAAGTGGACCGAGCGCATTGGTCCCTGAGACAGAAGCCGAGAGCTGGGGAGCCGCTGCGGGTGGTGATCATAAGACTCTGCAAGTATGTGGAGAAAGAGAAAATTCTGTGATGGGCCAGGGAGAAGCGTACCTGCGACTGGGAGGGGTATAACGTCCAAATCTATCAGCCCATCGGAGCCGAGTTGGCAAAGTGGCGGGCAGGCTTCAACAAGGTCAAGGCAGTGCTGTACCGGCAGCAGATCAGGTTTGGGGTGCTCCACCCGGCAAAATTATGGGTGACGTTCGGAGGCCGGGAACATTATTTCGAGACCCCAAAAACGGCCGAAGACTGGGGGAGAAGTGAGCGGACAATGCTTGGGATTCAGGGTGCTGGCACTTCGTAATGGTCGGGAGCATGTTTGAAGTGGGTATAGGGATTGGGTGGGTCGGGCTGGTTTTTCACTTGGGATTTGATTTGGATTTGAGGGGAGTGGCGATTGGAATGAGCAACAAATGGGATTTGTGAGTGCGAAGTAGGTGAGGGATCCAGGTGGGAGATATGTGATTGGGGTATTGGAAGGGGCACCGGTGGTGTTGGTTAATGTGTATGCCCCAAATTGGGATGATGTGGGTTTTATGAGGGGCATGGCAGCGATCCCGGATTTGGCCATGTACTAGTTGATCATGGGAGGAGATTTTAACTGTGTCCTGGAGCTGAGGGTAGATAGGTCGAGCCCCAGGTCAATGGATAGGGTACGAATGGCAAGGGAACCGGGGGGGCGGGGGGGTTTATGGAGAAGATGGGTATGGTGGACCCATGGCGTTTGCAAAACCCAGAGGGAAGAGAGTATTCTTTCTTTTTACACATCCATAAGGTATATTTGAGGACCTACTACTTTGTAATGAGTCGGGAGATTTTGGTTGGACCTCAGGTGTCTGCCCTTCACAAATCCCATCTGGACCTCCCCGATTACCTCCGGGAAGCAGTCCTCTGTACGTGTGGCCAAGATCTTTGCCAGCAATTTAGCGTCTACGTTCAAAGGGGAGATCGGCCTGTACAATCCGCAGCTCACTGGGCCCGTATCCCATTTCAAGATGAGAGAGATCGATGCTTGTGATAGCGCTGGGGGGAGCACTCCCAGTTCCTTATACTCATTTAAGGCCTTAACCAGAAGCGGCCCTATAACACAGAAAACCTTTTATAAAACTCCACTGGGTATCCATCAGGTCCCAGGGCCTTACCCGATGGCATCTCCCCCAATCCGTCTATCACTTCCCCGAGCCCAAATGGGTCCCCCAGGCCTTCCACCAGCTCCTCATCTACCTTTGGGAACTGTAGCCCCCCCCCAAAACTCGCTTCATACCCTCCTCCCCGGCTGGGGGTTCCAATTTATAAAGTCGACTATAGAATTCGCGATACACATTATTTACCGCCCCTGGGTCCACCACCACCTTCCCCCTCATATCCTTTACTTTTTGAATTTCTCTCGTCGCCTCCTGCTTCCTCAGCTGATGTGCTAACATCCTACTAGCTTTCTCCCCATATTCGTATATCACCCCTTTAGCCCTCCTCAGCTGCCCCTCTGCCTTACCTGTGGACAGGAGCCCAAATTCCATTTGAAGTCTCTGACGCTCCTTCAGGAACTTCTCATCCAGAGACTCCGCATATCTCCTGTCCACCTGTAAAATTTCCACTACCAGCCTGTCCAACTCCGACCGTTCAGTTTTCTCCCTGTGGTCCCAAATCAAAATAAATTCCCCTCTGATAACCGCCTTCAATGCTTCCCAAACCACACCTGTCGCGGTCTCACCCGTGTCGTTGCTCTTTATGTACCCTCGAATGGCCTCCCTCACCCGCTCACAGACCTCATCTTCCGCTAACAGCCCTACACCTAACCTCCACTGTGGATGCTGGGTCTTTCCTGTGCTCACCCGTAGGTCTATCCAGTGTGGGGCATGATCCAACACCACGATTGCTGAGTATTCATTGCCCTCCACCCCCACTAACAGCGTTTTGTTAAGTACGAAAATGTCTATCCTGGATTACACCTTGTGCACATGGGAGTAGAATGAATACCCCTTGCTCCTTGTCCTCCTGAATCTCCACGGATCTACCCCCCCCCCCCCCCATGTGCTCCATGAACCCCTGCAGCTCTTTCGCCATTGCTGATACTTTTCCGACCTGGAACTCCACCGGTCTAGTCTCGGATCCAGCACCGTGTTAAAATCCGCCCCCAAAATCAGCCGGTGCGAGTCGAGTTCCGGAATCTTCCCCAGCACAATCCTGACAAATGCAACATCATCCCAGTTTGGGGCGTATATATTCACCAACACCACAGCCATTCCCTCCAGCTTCCCACTGACCATAATAAATCTACTCCCCGGGTCAGTCTCCATCTTTCCCACCAGAATTGCACCCCCTCTATTTCTTTTCTTCCAATTTAATTTGTATTATTTATTTTGCTGTTTCTTTAAAAAAAATTCTCTTCGGTGGACAGTAACTTTCGGAATTTTTCTTTTCTTTTGCAAACACCAATCCGCTCTAAAAAAGCAAGTTTCAGTTTTAATCCAGCTCAATCTTGGTTACTATTGCTGTATTTTTTTGTTTTTGGGAAGTTACATCCGAAAAGCAGGTCTCTCTCTCTCTCCGATTTCGAGGATTCCACACTGCAACCCATCACATGCAAAGACACGCAGCTGGGAGTATTCCCCAGCTCGATAAGTAATTTGTTTTTTTTAAGCCTTGCTCCTTATTACCTGGCTTTCTCTTTTCTTGGAGGTTTTTTATTTCTGAGCCTCTCGATTGTGCAACTTGACTGGCACAACAGCTGGCTAAAATAATTTTCTCTTTTCCCACCTCCAACTCTCTGAACGCTCCTGGGTCACAGTCATGTAGAAAAAATGTAAGGAACAGCCCTGAGTGCTTCTTGTCACTTCGAAAATTAATATACACTCTTACCGAGCCTAAAAACCCCATTTCCAATGGGCAGTTTTGCCACATATTTATGGATGGTGGAGTGCTCTCCTGAAAAATTATTCTTGACTCGAAGTCCAGGTCTGAGCTGTTTCTTCTGACTATTTTACTGGAAAAACATCCTTGTTGCCAGCTTTGTCTTTATACTGTTATGTTTTAATGGATTTTGCTTTTACTTCACAGTGGAGGCAAAAGATAACCAGGTGACCACACCATAAGTTATTTAACCAGTTGTCAGATTTTATTGCAGAGGTGTTGCTTGCTCACAGTCTAAGATGGAAGAGAGGGAAAATCTCCCAAGTGTGTCTGATGATGTCACCACTGTAGTTACCTGCACGGGACACATGGGGCAAGCTTGTTAATATTCCCTGTGTGGCTCGAGGAGTATAAACTCCCCCGCTAACTATAGGATGGGGTTACATTATATACAATGTCAGCCAGAATGTAATGGCCAACGGAGAGAAGGTACCGGTGATTTTAAACCAGATCCCTTGTGTACTTACTACTGTGTTAATAAATATGTTTATGTTTGTTACTCAACTAACTCCTCTTTGCTGTTACTAAACTGGTGAAGAGGATTTAAAAACTGGTAGCCGTTGGCGTGCTACTCTGCCACTTACATCTGTTTCTGAACTTTGTTTGCCTTGACCTAAGGAATGCTTGTCTATGCTGTGCCTCTGTTTGGTCACTTAGACGTGTGTGACCCCACTGTTGAATCATGGAAGCAATATACGGAACAACTCATTATTTCTTCAAGACCAACAACATAACCGAAAATTACTGCCAATCAGTAAGCTTGCAGATGGCCTGCGGCGCTCACACGTTCGATGTTCTTCGGGACCTCACATTTCTGGCAGCACCAGATATGGTCGTGTAGTTTTCAACCAGCTAGTCACACTTGTCGGAGACCATTTTAACCCTTTGCCTTCAGCCATTGTGCAAAGGTATCAGTTTAATAAAGCAGAACGCTCTGAGGAGGAGTCAGTTGCTGGGTATGTATCCTGGTTGAGAACAATCGAATATTGCAATTTTGGGCCTCATCTTGTGGATATCCTGCGGGATCATTAAGTTTGTGGGATCAACAATCATGAAATCTGGAAACGGCTTTTGGGTGAAGGGTCCCTAACTTTCGAACAAGCTTTGAAAATCTGTCTCTCGTAGGAAAGTGTGGCCCGGGGTGTACAAGAACTACAGGGGATGGAAGTTCATGCTTTCTGAGGCTGACGCACCCCCCACCGGGCCCCTCAGCACCCAGGACGATTTGCCGGCAGGACCTCGTGACTCAAAGCCTCAACGGACGCCGTCACCAGATTTGGGCGTGGCTGACAGCTCATCATGTGTGAAATGTGGCCTCAAGAGTAGCCGGCCATGCCTCCCATGTGTGGAACAGCGTCCTGTCCACTCGGGCCATGTTGCTAGTCGACCCCATGCCTGGGCACACCATATCAATACATATATATAGAATATCGGAGCAGGAGGAGGCCTTTTGGCCCTTCGAATCTGCTCTGCCATTTATCACAATTGTG
This sequence comes from Scyliorhinus canicula, assembly GCF_902713615.1. Classification (NCBI taxonomy): domain Eukaryota; kingdom Metazoa; phylum Chordata; class Chondrichthyes; order Carcharhiniformes; family Scyliorhinidae; genus Scyliorhinus; species Scyliorhinus canicula. The sequence continues at coordinate 81,601,458 of NC_052150.1, forward strand.
GCTGATCATCCAACTCAATAGTCTAATCCTGCTTTCTCCCCATAACCTTTGATCCCATTCTCCCTCAAGTGCTATATCCAGCCGCCTCTTGAATATATTCAATGTTTCAGCATCAACTACTTCCTGTGGTAATGAATTCCACAGGCTCACCACTCTTTGGGTGAAGAAATGTCTCCTCATCTCTGTCCGAAATAGTTTACCCTGAATCCTCAGGCTGTGACCCCTGGTTCTGGACACATCCACCATTGGGAACATCTTCCCTGCATCTACCCTGTCTAGTCCTGTTAGAGTTAGAATTTTATAAGTCTCTATGAGATCCACCCTCATTCTTCTGAACTCTAGCGAGAACAATCCTAACCCAGTCAATCTCTCCTCATATGACAGTCCCGCCATTCCTGGAATTAGTCTGGTAAACGTTTGCTGCACTCCCTCGAGAGCAGGAACATCCTTCCTCAAAAAAGGAGACCAAAACTGCACACAATATTCCATGTGTGGCCTCACCAAGGTCCCATATAATTGCAGCAACACATTCCTGCTTCTATACTCGAAACCTCTCGCAATGAAGGCCAACATACCATTAGCCTTCTTTACCGCCTGCTGCACCTTCATGCTCACCTTCAGTGACTGGTGCACAAGGACACCCAGGTCCCTCTGCACACTTCCCTCTCCCAATTTACAACCATTCAGATAGCAATCTGCCTTCCTGTTTTTGCTTCCAAAGTGAATAACCTCACACTTATCCAAATTATACTGCATCTGCTATTGATTTGCCCACTCGCCCAACCTGTCCAGATCATGCTGTAAGATCCCTGCATCCTTGTCACAGTTCACCCTCCCGCCCAACTTGATAAGATCTGCAAACTTTAAGGTGTTACATTTTGTTCCCTCATCAAAGTCATTATATATTGTGAATAGCTGGGGTCCCAGCACCGATCCTTGTGGCACCCCACTAGTTACTGCCTGCCAACTTGAAAATTACCCATTAATTCCTACCTACTCTTTATTTTCTCTCTGTCAACCAGTTTTCTAGCCACCTCAATACATTTCCCCCAATCCCATGCGCTTTAATTTTGCACAATAATCTCTTATGCGGGATTTTGTCAAACACCTTCTGAAAGTCCAAATATACCACATCGACTGGCTTCCCTTTGTCAACTGTACTAGATACATCTTCAAAGAATTCCAACAGATTTGTCATGCACGATTTTCCCTTCATAAATCCATGCTGACTCTGACTGAGCCTGCCATGGCTTTCTTAATGTTCCGCTATAAAGTCCTTGATAATGGATTCAAGAATTTTCCCACTACCGATGTTTTTTTAGAAAATATTTTATTGAGCCATTTACATTTTTAACATTTTAACCAGAGAGATCCAACACATGTAAGAACCCTGCAATAACACACCCAACTCCCCCCCCCCCCCCCCCCATCCCTAAACCTTAACTACCCATACATTAAATTCCCTGCCCTTACATTGGTTGTGGCTTCTTGTTTTGCATTTTCCAGCGGGTGTTTATTCCCGACCGGGTCCCCAATTTTCTTTACCCCCCCCCGCTGACGGTGAATTTTCCTTGAAGAAGTCGAACGGCTGCCACCTCCGAGTGAACCCCTGTAACAAACTCCTGAAGGCGAACTTAATTTTCTCCAGCTTAAGAAACCCCGCCATATCACTGACCCAAACCCCCGACTTTGGGGTTTCTGAGTCCTTCCATCCCAGCAAAATCTGTCTTCGGGCCACCGGGGAGGCAAAGACCAAAACGTCAAAGGTCTATCTCCCCCCCCCCCCCCCCCCCACCCCCCCTCCCCCCCGGGCTCCTGGATTTTCTGACACTCCAAATATTGCCATCACTTACTCAGGGTCACCTTCCCTTCCAGGACCTCTGACATGACCCACTACCGATGTTAGGCTTACTGGTCTATAATTCCCTGCTTTCTCTCTACCTCCCTTTTTGAATATTGGAGTGACATGAGCTACCCTTCAATCCAGTGACTCTGAGGAGGTTGTCAATGAGTTGGATATGCAGCTCAACTGCCTGGCCGCGCCCCCTGTCGATTCTATTCTGATTTCAGTACGTGTCAATGGACACCTTCTCCAAATGAAGTTAGATACCAGTGCGGCTGTCTCTGTGGTCCGCAGCATGTTTGACTGCATCCTCCTCGGGGTGAGTGAATTGCCTTAACCAATTCAAAGGCCCATCTTGCAACATATACTGGAGAACGTCTGCCAATCATGGGCTCCACTATCACCCCTGTAACCTACGAACATTAGTCCCTTCACCTTCCCCTTACTGTCGTGATAGCCCCAGTCTGATTTCACTAGTTGCACCTCGACTGGCCGCATATTCTTTGAGTGGAAACAGGAGGGTTGCATGCATAACTGAACAGTATTTTACTAAATGGGCAGTCCCAGTGATCCCGGTATTGAAGCTGGATCAGGCTCTCCACCTTTGCGCCGATTACAAGTTAACCATAAATAGGACATCCCGCCTGGATGCTCATCTGCTCATCTGCAGCTTCAGTTGCACAAGGCGTCAAGAAAACTCGTCATCACTAATACGCATAAAGGGTTGTACGAATATACCAGGCATTTAGGTTTGGCATATCATCTGCCTCCATTTTACAACCCGTCAAGGAAGGTATTCTATGTGGTCTTCCCCGTGTGATGGTTTACCCTGACAATGTGCTCATCATGGGAGCGACAGAGGCCAAACACTTGGAAAATCTAGAGGCTGTTCTGCGGCATTTCTCCGCGTGCAGTGTCCATCTCCGCAAAGCCAAATGTGTTTTTAGTGCAAAAGAGGTTGACCGTGAGGGCTTTCCCCCCATGGCTGACAAGGTGCAGGCTATCAAGCTGGGCCCAGCACCAGTGAATTCTATGGAGCTTTGCTTATTTTTGGGCCTCATTAATTACTACGGCCACGTTTTGCTGAACCTGGCTACGATCCTGGCCCCCATTCATTGGTTGCTGCAGAAAGACAGGCTTGGGCATGGGGCAAAGAACAGAATGCTGCGTTTCGTCTCGTGAAGCGCACACTGGCTTCTTCCAAGATCCTCACACATTTTGACACCGCCAAGCCGCTATTCCTGACGTGCAAAAATTCAATGGCAGGATAAGCAGTCACATATCAGTGCCCTCTCTCAGGCCAACATCCCTGATGTTGAGACACTGGCTATGGTTGATCAGCTACATTGGGTGGGCCATATTTTCTGCATGCCTGACACAAAACTCCTCTAACAAGCTCTCTACTCCGAGCTTCATCACGGCAAACAGTTACGGGCAAAGGAAACGCTTCAGGGACATCCTCAAAACTTCCCAGAGAAAATGCAACCAGCCCCAATAATGTGTAGGAATCACTTACTCAAGACCACCCAAATTGGAGATGAAGCAATCACAAAGGTACCAACCATTTTGAACGGACAGACGCAGGTGGAGAACAATCATAAGCACCAGAAGGAGCTTGCCTAAATCCAAGCTTCCCACCAACCGCCTCATCAAAAACTATCAACCCCACCTGCGGCAGAGCGTGCAAATCCAGCATTGGACTTTTAATTAGGTCAGGACCCATGACCCTGGAGTGACAGAAAGTAATCTTCGGTCCATAGGGACTGCCTAAAAAGAAGAATGGACCATGTAAGGATACCAGATTTCCTTCTCTGAAGGGCATTAATGAACCTGATCACCTTTTATGACAATCCAGTTGTTATAGTTGTTATGGTCACCATTACTGGCACTAGCTTTATATTCCAGATTAGTATTCCTTACATCAAATTCCATTCACCCATCATCCCTATGCTCACTGTCCTATACTGGTGGCAGTGAAGGCAGCTCACCATTGGCCACTGGCAGGATCTTCTGGTTCCGCCACTGTTAATGGGGTTTCCTGCTGCTCACCTTTTCTGCCACTGGGAAACCTTTGGGAGGTGGGGGGGGGGGGGGGGGGGTGTCAGTCAATGGCAGCAGGACCAGCCAGAAAATTTGAAACTCCCACCCAGGGAGTCTTTCCTTGCAGACAGAGTTTGTTGACTGAGCGCAGATTCAACATTCCTCCATCTGACCGGTGTCCCTGCTATCCCCAGTTATAGGTGACATGGGAAGCATGGTAGCACAGTAGTTATCACAGTTGCTTCATAGCTCCAGGGTCCCAGGTTCAATTCCTGGCTTGGGCCACTGTCTGTGTGGAGTCAGTACATTCTCCCCGTGTCTGCGTAGGTTCCTCCGGTTTCCTCCCACAGTCCAAAGATGTGCAGGTTAGGTGGATTGGCCATGCTAAATTGCCCTTAGTGTCCAAGAAAGATTAGGTGGGGTTACGGGGAGAGGGTGGAGGCATGGGCTTAAGTAGGGTGTTCCTTCCAAGGGCAGGTGCAGACTCGATGGGCCGAATGGCCTCCTTCTGCACTGTAATTCTATGATTCTATAAAATACTTATCACCTGTATAACTATGCAATTGCCATTAATGCTGACACCTGGCCCCTCTGTAATCTCCTTCAGCCCTATGCCCCTCCAAGAATTATGTGCATCTCTGATACCCACTTCTTGACATCCCTAATTGTAATCATCCAATCGTCAACCCTACACCCAGAGCTCTGGGATTCCCTCCCTTCTTTGCAACTGAAGCAGGTCTGCTTTTGATTGTCAACTTAATTCCAAGTTTCTGTCGAAGAATAAATTTGGTAGGATTTTAATTCAGACCTGACAAAATCATAGAATTTACAGTGCAGAAGGAGGCCATTCAGCCCATCACATCTGCACCAGCGCTTGGAAAGAGCACCCTACTTAAGCCCACACCTCCACCCTATCCCCATAACTTTTTGGACAGTAAGCGGCAATTTAGCATGGCCAATTCAACTAACCTGCACATTTTTGGACTGTGGGAGGAAACAGGGGCACCCAGAGGAAACACACGCAGAAACGGGGAGGAAGTGCACACTCTACACAGTTATCCGAGGCTGGAACTGAACCCAGGTCCCTGGAGCTGTGAGGCAGCAGTTCTAACCACTGTTGCCCACTCTATTTCATGCAGCCTTTAAGATATGCTAAGGAATGGAGGAAATAAAGACATTAGATAGTATTTTGGACTCTGATCAATCAGAGTGAAGTTTGTCCTGGGACAAAGAATTAAAATTGAATTGAAATTGCTTGGGGAAATTAATACAATTACAATTAATTACATTTAAACAAATTAATTACAATTCATTTCTTGCACATATGAAAACACAATTATCCATGAATGGTTGTTGGTGATTCTGTATTTCCTGGAATGTTCTTTGAACCATTACAATGAGACTCGTGTGAAATTACTTGGTATGGAACGTTTGAGTCTATATTGAGTCAAAATAGAACAATTGTTCAGGCTTAAGGCTGTACACACTGTGAAGTAAGCACCTCTTCTTGGTCACTCTTTGTACTGAATTCTAACTGAAATCTGTGAAAAGGGGTTAATAATTTTGCTACAAATATTGCACAGAGCAAAGCTCTTCCTTTAAAGTGCTTAGAAAAGCTTTTAGCTAATTATCTCCAAACAAAGCTATCTTCCTTTTCCTAATCTACCATTGACAGAATGTAACTCTTATAACATACAAATAAATGAATAGCATTTTAGTGGGAGTAAATGGTGTCGAGTTTTATTTGATCTGGTAACTACAATTCAGTGGTCTAGGTTCTGTGTTAGAGTGATGAATCTGAAATTTTTACCTGCCTGTGGTTATATATTCCAGGATGCCCATACTTCCCACATCAGTGATACTAACAACCGGTTTACAGTTACCCTTATGCTGTAAATGCTTAGTAAATTGATCTACAAAAACAATTTATGACTGGGATACTTTCATGAAGGAGCCTAATAAGACCACTTAAACAATATTTATTTCCAGCAGAAAACAACTTGAGCCATTACTGACATGTTGGAGACTGAAAAAAAAGCTTTTTAAAAAATCATTTAATTAATACAGCCTATTAGTGCACCAATAGTGTCAGATCTAACATCTGTCTTACCGGTTCTTTCCTGGTAGCCTCTAGTGATTGTACAGTTATTGGACAATCTGTCCTATATTCCTGGATTGAATAAGCCAGTTTAGTTGGTGAAAAGGGCACCCTCAAACATGCTGGATTAAAACTCAACAGTAGTAACAGTATTTTGAATATTGTATTCTCAACAGTATTGTGCTTTGTCTTTGAATATGTTTCTTAAAAGATAAGATGCGCTACAGGAACTAACCAAGTCTTTTCAAACCCACGACCAATATCATCCAGAACAGGGTTTTTCAAACTCACAGATGGGTCATGGGCAGGTGTAGGGAGGGTTGCTGAGCAATCGGTCCCACTGTTCCCATGGTGGTCCCAATCATGGGAGAAGCACAGAACAACCGCTGCCGGCTTTTACATGGAGAATTGCGGCCGTTGCCACCCTTTAAAATGGAGATATAAGTTAGACCAGGCATTTTCAAAGTCAGGGCGTCACCCGCGGGGGGGCCGTGGACGGGTGTCGGGAGGGTCGCGGAGCCATCGCCGCGCTCCCGATTGAGCAAATTTGCACGCAACAGCTGCAGCAGCCAGCTTTTAACAATGCTGCCTGCAAGCGGCCTTCAAAATGACGGCCGCGACCATATACAAAATTGTGGGCACACTGCGCATGCGTGCCCACTCATCGGTGCGCATGCGCAGAACCGCGTGGTTCCTAAGTTTCAATAAGGAAAACTGATCAGGTAGCATTTAAAGGCAAGGTTTCTTTTCTATTTCTGATTTCAAAACCGACTGAGCTACCAGCCCCTAAGTAGCGAAATCCTGTGTTACACTGAATTTCATCGAATGTACCACCACATTCGGCCAAACAGCCCATGTCCACATTTTTGCTTCATTCAGAACATAATTCTCGAATAACGACAAGTCCGAATACAGGAGGGCGATAGAGAACCTAGTGGAGTGGTGTAACGACAACAATCAATGCCAGCAAAACTAAAGAGCTGGTCATCAACTTCAGGAAGCAAAGTACTGTCCACACCCCTGTCAGCATCAACGGAGCCGACGTGGATATGGTTAGCGGTTTCAAATTCCTAGGGGTGCCCATCACCAAAAATCTATCCTGGTCCACTCACGTCGACGCTATCACCAAGAAAGCACAACAGCGCCTACACTTCCTCAGGAAACTAAGGAAATTCGGCATGTCCACATTAACCCTTACCAACTTTTACAGATGCACTATAGAAAGAATCCTATCGGGCTGCATCACTGCCTGGTATGGCAACTGCTCGGCCCAGGACCGCAAGGAACTTCAGAGAGTCGTGAATACCACCCAGTCCATCACACGAACCTGCCTCCCATCCATGGACTCCATCTACACCTCCCGCTGCCGGGGGAAAGCGGGCAGCATAATCAAGGATACCTCCCACCCGGCTTACTCACTTTTCCAACTTCTTCCATCGGGCAGGAGATACAGAAGTCTGAGAACACGCACGAACAGACTCAAAAACAGCTTCTTCCACACTGTCACCAGACTCCTAAATGACCCTCTTATTGACTGACCTCATTAACACTACACCCTGTATGCTTCAACCGATGCCAATGCTTATGTAGTTACATTGTATATCTTGTGTTGCCCTATTATATATTCTCATGTATTTTCTTGTATTTTCTTGAATTTTGTTTAATTCCCTTTTCTTCCATGTACTGAATGATCTGTTGAGCTGCTTGCAGAAAAATACTTTTCACTGTACCTCGGTACACGCGACAATAAACAAATCCAATCCAATCCAAATAATTGAGCATAAGGCATCAGAGAAAATAAGTGGAGAAATAAAAGAACATTCTGGCCAGCCAATCAGCCCACACCTCGGAATTGAATGAAATGCAAATTGATACAGGAGCAAATACTTTATCCCTCATGTCTTTCAAAATATGAAGCAGCTACTGGTCTGGCCAAGTGGACAGAAAAACAGCAAATGGAATACAACCCAGGGAAGTGTGAGGTGAGGCATTTAGGGAGGTCAAGCAAGGCAAAGAATTACACAATAAATGGGAGGATACCGAGAAGTGTAGAGGAAGGGAGGGACCTTGGAGTGAATGTCCACAGATCCCTGAAGATAGCAGGACAGGTTGCTAAGGTGGTTAAGAAGGCATCTGGAACCGAGCAGCAGAGCAGCACAGACCACGGCAAGAGGTCACACCAATGCCCTGCCCTAACAGCAGGCCCATATCGGTGGAAAGGCACCCAAATGAGCAGCACAGATCACCGGAAAAGGACACACCGATAGTTGGCATGGTGGGAGAGAGAGAACTCCCTTTACAAAAATAAAACAAGACAAAATACAGAGCAACCACAAAAAACCCAACAAACAGTTAAGTACTAGACAAAGACACCAGCACTCAAACCAGCGCACGCTTACACCCTCCTCTGGCTCCAGCAACAGCCCCACATCGGTGGAGAGGTGCCTTCAAGCAGCACAGTCCACTGGAAAAGGACAGGGAGTACATGGTTGAGGAGAGAGAAAACACCCCTCCCCTTCACTAGCACTATGAGGGACACCTCAGCCCCCATTGCACAGAAGCAGGGGGCCACAACTGGCGAGCACCAAGCCGCTAGGCACAAAGGAAACCACAACAAAAATACGATAATAATCATGCAATCCCCAAACAATAAGACAAAACCAACATCTATACAAGCAGTGCACATGGTCATTTGGGCCACCACCCTGCTGCTCTCACAGTTCCAGCATCCGGTCTCCGGACACCATCCAGTTCAAAATTTCAAAAGCGAGTCCGTTCTCCTCCACTTTCAGCCCTGCAGCAGGCCAACCGAAACATGCCCCGTGTTCCACTCCCAGTCAATAAGCAGGAAGGCAGCCAATAACAAGCATGCGTCCAGGAGTGGCAGCTGCAAGCTCTCTTCTTTCTCTCTCCCCTGCAAGCAACTGGCAGCAGCAATAGGCTCCTCTTGCCCTCCATCCAACTGGTCGTAGAACTGTTCTCCCTTGCCGTAGTTCAAGTTTCAAAGTCTGAAAAAGGCAGCCAGCGTTTAGAATAACACAGCAGGCCCGGAAGCAGGGTTACAGTCAGAAGCAGCAGGAGCTCAGAGAAACACAGCCTGATTGTACCTCAGAGTAGGAGCTGCTCAGGTGACTGGTTCAGAGCTTCCTCCTACTTGGAGGAGCTCACCACGGAATATAAATCCCGGCCTGGAAGCAGTTCAGGGAAGGAGACCCAGCGGGGAGTGGAGTGTGGAGAGTGGAGAGGAATGATTATTGTGACGAGTGTGGAATAAAGTGAGTTGTACCAAGTCAGCATGGCCTCTTGTGGAATCTTTGCCTCAACTGTGTGGAGTCTTCCAGAAGTGGCAGCAGAGAGTAGTTAATGTGTCATGCACATAGAACGGATGTGAAGCATGGTCCAGGGATGTGCTTTTGCCGCCAGACCAGGGAGCAAAGTTGCTTCAATTGTGCAACTGTTGGCAAGCAAGGCAAGTGAACGGTGAAGATCAATGTTTTTGTTAAAGTAAGAGATGGCCAGAGACTCAAATAGGTAGTTTACCTATTGTAAAGGACAAAAATCACAACAAAATCTACTCCCGAGAGCTGCTCAGGAGAGTTCAGGTAAGAACAAAGCAATGATACTCTTAGAGTTCCTGGGCCTCTGGTTAACCACCCTGAAAAAAGAAACTAAACTCAGAACAAAGAAGTATTAAAAGGTAAGTGAACATGGCTTGTGTCAAGAAGGTCGGTCAGTGTGTGACCCGGAGTTCGATTAGCGTATGTCGCGAAGGTCGATTAACATGGGTCCCGAAGGTTGGCCGGTGACAAAGGTGGATCCTAGGAAAAAAACATTTGAATAACACTGATCTAGAGGGACAAGAGCAGCAGAGACATGGGAACACTGCCACCTGGAGGTTCTCCTCCAAGTCACTCACCATCCTGACTTGGAAATATATCATCGCTCCCTCACTGTTGCTGGGGCAAAAATCCTGGAACTCCCTCCCTAATAACGGAATAGGTGTACCTATACCACATAGACTGCAACAGTTCAAGAAGGCAGTTGACCACTGCCTTCTCAAGGGCGATTAGGGATGGGCAACAAATGCTGGCCAAAAAATGAATTGAAAAATAAAGTTGTTTTACAGGAATATAAGAACACAGAAGGCCATTTTGCCTATTAAGCATGATCCACCATTCAATAAGGTCATGGTTGATTGCTATCCTGACACCTGCCTTCACCCCAAATCCCTTAATATCTTCAGACAGCAAAAATCTATTGATCTCAGATTTTAAAAACATTTCAGCTTGTATTTGCTGTTTTTTTGTGAGAGAGATAGCCACTCTTCTACCAGCCTTTGCATGAAGAACCTTTTCCTTATATCTGTCTTGAATGGCCTGGCCCTGAATTTAAAGTTGTGGGCACGATCTACTGGTCGTGTCCCACCCAAACTGGAGCATGACACGGCTGGTAGATGTCAGGAGAGGCCTCCCTTGGGCTTCCCGACAGCTGGTAAGCTGTGTAGATAAATGTAATAGTATATTTGGTCAAAAGAATAAGGACGCTACATACTTCTTGTATGGGGTAGAGGAGCAAAAGATCGAGGGACACATTAAACAATCTTTAAATGCAGTGATGCAGGTTAATAAGGCATTAAAAAAGCAAAGCAAGCTCAGAGGTTCATTCCTTGAGGAATATTACTGAAAATCAGAGAAGTACGTTAAATTTGTATCAAACTTTGGTTAACAACACTGGAATTTATAAAACCATATTGAAGCGTTGGAGATGCTGCAAAAAAAAAAAAAATTCACAAGGATGCTACCAGAACAAAGAGGAAAGATAGAACAGGCTGAAGCGGTTTTCCCTGGAAAAAAGGATGAGTGGTGTCCTGATAGAAGTCTTTAAAACAGAAAAGGTTATTGTTTATTCATTCATGGGATGTGGACGCCACTGGCTAGGTCAGCATTTAATGCCCATACCTAATTGCCTTTGAGAAGATGATGGTGAGCTGCCTTTTTGAACCGCTGAAGTCCATGTGGTGTAGGTACACCCACAGTGCTGTAAGGCAACATTTTGACCCAGAGACAGTGAAGTACTAGTGATATATTTCCAAGTTCGGATTGATGGGTATCTTGGTCAGGAACGTCCAGGTGATAGTGTACCCATGTGTCTGCTGCCCTTGTCCTTGTTTGGTAGGGTAAATATCACAAAAATATTTCCAATTGTGGGAAATCCAAAGCTAAAAGTCATAAATGTAAGATAGTAACGAATAAATCCAATAGGGAATTCAGGAGAAAATTCTTTATGCAAAGAATGGTGAGAATGGGGGCTGTTCTCCTAATCCCTCGGACCAACATTTATTTTTTGCACTTTTGAATGCACTTTCCTTTAATTTTGTGCTGTCTTTCACGTTTTCATCAACCTTATTGTTTTATTTGCTAAGTAGAGCTCTTGGTCCTTCAGGATGTATACTGGTTCTGAATTAAGCTGTATTAACGTTTGAACACCTCCCACTGTTCATTCATCATTTTACCCAATAACAGTTTTGGTAGTTCATTGGCATCAGTCTCTATCTATCCCATTAAGGATATGTTACAAGATCACTCAGGGAATCTGAGTTGCTATGGCAAAATACATGTTGTAGTTAGTATGGTACCAAACCAGACTCCAATTTATATTTAGGAAACCAGACAAAAACCCCCAACAATGTTGCAATTTGTAAATTGTGAGGAAAGGATATTTCGCTCCAGGAGTGATTCCACTGACATATAGCGATATTTCATATTAAACCAAACATTATTATCAACACTGGATTAAAAGAGGGCAGCACGTGGTGCAGTGGTTAGCACTGCTGACTCATGGCACCAAGGTCCCACATTCGATCCCGGCACTGGGCCACTGTCCGTATGGAGTTTGCACATTCTCCCAGTGTTTGCATGGGTTTCGCCCCACAACCCAAATATGTGCAGGGTAGGTGGATTGGCCACACTAAATTGCCCCTTAATTGGAAAAAATGAATTGGGTATTTTAATTTTTTTTTTAAATGAAAAAAAAACCCCACAGGATTAAACACATTAATGTCACAGAAAATAACTTTTCAATTAAACGTTAAACAATTCTTAAAATAAAAGGACACCCTTTAACTACTAACTTATACCGTCTCTCTCTCCAATTAAATAAAGTCAATTACAGGTCAAAAGCAACTGGTTAAAAAAAAGTTAGCAAACACAGGGATACTTGCTGTATTATTGTGTTGAGATTTCACTTCAGAAAAATAGAGAGATATCTTTTCAGGCACAACATGCAAATTCTTTTGTCTCTGTCAGACTCATGGTCAACCTGCCAGCATTATGCAAAACTGCTGCTCAACTTAAAAACACCAAGCAGACTGCAAAATCTATATCAAACTTCAAAACTACTACAGACAGACCTGGCACCTTCCATTGATTACTTCAAGTTTATCACACTCAATTCCCAATACCTTCTTACCCAAGTCTAAACACAGTGTCTCAAATTATCTACTCTCCAAGGAAATTCCAGAAATCATAATAAACTTCCGTTAGGCATCTCTGTGTAAACAAGTACATGGTTGAAATGAATGATTATCTCACTTTTACGACATCTTAACTGCACATTTTGCAAATATGCCATTTATCTGTATGTTATTTTAAAAACTATTACTCAAAGCGAGATATATATACATCTATACCTTAACCCAGGATTTTAATTATGTTACTGTAATCGATATATACAATACAAACTGTATAAAAGGTTGCTACGTTCATCACAGTAGTATGGAGGTTTCTGAATAGTGATGTTAGAGGTTCCAACTTTTTTCCCATCACATAGCTGACCAAGCATCTTCCCCAAATGTATGATATGCCAGCATTGGAAGGATTTGCAAATTCATAATCAGCCTGTTTAGCTATGTTATGAACACACCTTTCTTGGACATCAAGTCCTGGGTCGGACCCAAATCCTAACCTTCTGGATCAGAGGCAGAGACACTACACATTGTGCCACAAGACTTCCCCTATTCAAGGTAGCCATGCCAAGTTTTAGAATCTTAGTCACAGTGCTAGGTTTCTCCTTTACAAACCTAACATTGAATTTTACCATATTATGATTATTATTAGTAAAATATGTCTGCACTATTCAGTAATTAACTAATTTTGCCACATTACCCATTACTAAGTCTAGTATGTCCTACACTCTTGTGAATTTTAGTCCAGAAAACTATCTTGCATACAATGTCTTATGTACCTTATGTCTTGAGCTACTCTGTTCTTCCCAATCAATATAAAAATTAAATACTCGCATTAAAACATCTGTTTTTTTCCTCAAGGCTCTCCAACCTCTACATTAATACAATCCACCACTTAATCTATGCTGTCAGGATATCAGTAGACAACATCCATTCGTGGTTTCAGTCCTTTGTTATTCTTCAATTTTAACTGATCGCTTTCCATTATTTTTACCTTTTCTATCTTTAACAAATATGACTTCTACATCTTCTCTTCCAGCTCCCCAGCCTTTCTATATACCTTATAACCTAAGTATCTTAAGACTGAGATCTCAAACCCAGCACCAAGCTGATGGTCTACAGAGCAGCCGTGGTCCCCGTCCTCTTGTATGTATCAGAAACATGAACAATGTACAGCAGACACCTCAAATGCTTGGAGAAATATCACCAATGCTGCCTCCACAAAATCCTGCAAATCCACCGACAGGATAGGTGCACCAATGTGAGCATTCTCTCCCAGGCCAATATCCCCAGTATCGAGGCATTGATCATCTTCAACCAGCTGCGATGGGTGGGCCACATTGCCCGCATGCCTGACACAAGACTCCCTAAACAAATGCTCTACTCAGAGCTCCGCAATGGCAAGCGATCACGAGGAGGGAAGAGGAAATGCTACAAGGCCACGCTGAAAGCCTCCCTAAATAAATGCAACATCACCACTGACACGTGGGAATCGCTTGCCTTAGAATGCACAAGCTGGAGAAAAAGCATCCGCGAAGGTGTCAATAAACTCGAGCGTCATAGGGTGGAGCAAGCAAAGGCCAAACGTAAAAAGAGCGTAGAATCCAGAGTGCCCCACCCACCCACTTCATCAAACACCAACTGCCAAACCTGCGGGAGAGTCTGCGGATCCGGGATCGGACCTTTAAGCCACTGCAGAACCCACCTCCCCGAAGTGGAAGCAAGTCATCCTCGACACTGGGGGACTGCACAAGACAAATAACCTGGAACATTCAACTTCCAATCATGATAAAACTGCAACCATATCCCAGTAATGGCCACCACGTCATACCTTTGAAGATGTAATTGAGCCTCTAATTCACTCATTCCATTTATTGTACACCATGCATTGACATATAAAAACTTCAGTTTGGGCAAGCATCTCCAGCCTGTCCTATTCTGATGTTATCTTTTTCACACCAGGTAGGTAACACATGCTTCAGGAATTTTGATCGTGGCTTACAGGAATGCTATCTGTCCTCCTTGAATCCCCTATAACTATATTTCTAATCTGCTTCCTCCTTAGCACATTCCCCATCATGCCTTTATCACAGTCTATTGTTTCCATCCTTCCGACAGTCTTTTTTCCTTATCGTCATGGATGTCAAGTCCTTTGTACGTACTTTTGGATAGGACCATTTTCTGTGGTACCTCTTCCTCTATCTTCCCTCAGTTCTACCCACCCTGTTGCTAGCTGTCGTTCTCTACCCTTCCTGTGCTTTCCCCATAGATGTGACTGCACTCTGGAGAAAACTCTCCAGAAATTCCTCTCCCTTATGAACCTGGCTGTCAAACTCACACCAGCTCAAGAGCTTTGAGCTGAAGTGTCTGAAGGCAGATTTTTGGCAGAAGTGGCGATTCCAGGTAGTCTCACTGTTTACAAACTATCAAATATTGTAGTCCTGACACATAGTCCTGCACTGGTATTTCTAGTTGTTTATTTGTCAGTAGTGGTTTAATCCTAGATATCATAAAATTGCTTGAGATGTTTTGAAATAAAATGCTTTGAATCTAGAGAATTTCTCAGAATCATTGCTGCAAACCCAGCTCTTTGTTGGCCTCTACTGATAACAGTTAATCTAGAGATGTATGAGAGCTGTGGCTTCCAGTATCCTTAGTTTCCTTTGCCTTCTTAATTTGGTTTGGCTCAGATTATGGACAATTGCTCCTCATTAATATCAGTGATATGGACTGATAAATTCCACGAGTAAGCTAATTTTACTGAGCACTCAATGCCACCAAACAACATTGCCATTCCACTACTTTTAGTATTTAACGCAATGTTGTATTTTTCTATGATGACAAATCTTGGAGATGTCAAAGCTGACTCTAATTCCTTTTGACTAGTTAGATTTCAAAAGTACAGCAACCCCTGTAAGGCTTAGACAATCACTGGCTCACAGGGATTGAACACGTGACCTAGGTTGCAGTAACCTGTCAATGGTGTTACCTCTCGATGAGACATTAAAATGAATTTGATTTTTTTTTGCTTACCCCTGTTAATAAATGCATCTTAAATACTGTCTTGCTTTTTTAGTGAAGATCAAGTCTTGTGACTTCAATTTGTCATTGCAGTTGGGCCGCTGTGCACTTTATTGGTGAATGGTAATAATTTATTTTGATTACATGAGCTTTTCTGTTTTAGATTGCCTTCTGGTTATGAAATCAGGTTGACCGCCTGCAATAGATAATGCTACTTAAGAACATAGAACATAGAACAGTACAGCACAGAACAGGCCCTACGGCCTTCAATGTTGTGCCGAGCAATTATCACCCTACTCAAACCCACGTATCCACCCTATACCCGTAATCCAACAACCCCCCCAAACCTTACTTTTTAGGACACTACGGGCAATTTAGCATGGCCAATCCACCTAACCCGCACATCTTTGGACTTTGGGAGGAAACTGGAGCACCCGGAGGAAACCCACACACACACGGGGAGGACGTGCAGACTCCACACAGACAGTGACCCAGCCGGGAACCGAACCTGGGACCCTGGAGCTGTGAAGCATTTATGCTAACCACCATGCTACCGTGCTGCCCACGGTAGCGTGGGCTACAACAACTAGAACATAGAACATAGAACATAGAACAGTACAGCACAGAACAGGCCCTTCGGCCCTCAATGTTGTGCCGAGCCATGATCACCCTACTCAAACCCACGTATCCACCCTATACCCGTAACCCAACAACCCCCCCTTAACCTTACTTTTATTAGGACACTACGGGCAATTTAGCATGGCCAATCCACCTAACCCACACATCTTTGGACTGTGGGAGGAAACTGGAGCACCTGGAGGAAACCCACGCACACAGGGGGAGGACGTGCAGACTCCACACAGACAGTGACCCAGCCGGGAATCGACTACTTGTTGTAGTTTTTCAAAAATGAAAGCCGAAACATTATTTGGTTCAATTGTCATCATAAATTAACTCTTACGAAAATCTAATTTTTTTTTTGTGGTGTTTGGGATTAAAATGAAAAATTACTGAATCAAATAAAGAAATGGACACGAGAGCCATAAGTTGCCAATTATTCAGTGTATTGAAGAAAACTCTTAATTGTAAACCATTCTTTGTAGAGTTTATTCAGAGATATTTTTATTGCAGTTTTGCATAATTTTATAGGTTTGAATTACCAAGACAAATAGCTCACCATTATAAAAGCTGGAAAATATTTGATTTATATGCAGAATGCAAGTTATTGTTATTTTTATTTATTGCCACACACTGGGAACTCTGCTCCAATAATTAATTTCTAGTAAAGTAACAGGTCGGACTTTCAGCTTTGAAAATTGGATGGTGGGGGGGCTTAAAATTGCAGAGATCGCATCAGGTCGGGACCCCAATGTCACTGACATCAGTAAACAATTTCACCAGGGGCAGATGGCAAGCTGAGTGCGGTCTTTGATCAGAATTTCTCAGTCATCAATTAAGATAATTGAGGAGGCAACTGACAATGATTTTACAATTGCCTCAAGTTTTATGATAAGGGCACAGGTGGCACAAGGTTGAAACCTTGGTAGCATTTACAGGGCGGCAATGGGGAGGCAGCTGTTGGTGTTGCTGCACTTGGCAGCCATTCACTGATACCTTGTTCTTTTAATTGAAAAGCTTGGGGCCCCACTGAACAGTTAGTCCTCCTGGCAGGGGACGCATTGGAGTGGGACTTGAGCGAGGGTAGGATACAGTGGCATTTCTGCATTTGTGGGAAGTGTCCTTCCTTTATGGTGGCAGTGCTCAGGTGGCATAGGGATTATGCATTCCAGAGGAGGTTCCTCCAGGGAAGAGGAGAACCTGAGGAGAACTGTCAGGAATGGGCAACAGCTACCTCCTGGCCACTTGCAGTGGCAACCTCATGATGTTGAAAAAGCAGAAGGCCGCAGAATGACTGAGAGCAGAGTCCAGCATGGAGATGAGGGTTGCTGAAGACTGCACCTGTCCCAAGGGGCCATGACCAATCTGTGCATTATAATAGCGGAGGAGGTGAATTCCAATTGCATTGGCGGTCATCCAATGCCAGTGGTTCTCAAGGTCACAGTAGCCCTGAGTTTCTACATCTCACGCATATGCCAATGTCCCACTGGAGACATCGGCCACACATCAATGCATCAAAGTAGTGACTGATGCCTTTTTCAGGAGGATCAACCAATAAACCAAGTTCAGAAACAATGTGGACAGTCAGGCCAAGAGAACCAGAAATTTCGATATCATTTTTAAAAATATAAATTTGGAGTACCCAATTATTTTGTTTTTCCAATTAAGGGGCAATTTAGCGTGGCCAATCCACCTAACCTGCACATCTTTTGGGTTGTGGGGGTGCAATGCACGCAGACACATGGGGAATGTGCAAACTCCACATGGACAGTGATCCAGGGTCGGGATTCGAACCTGGGTCCTCAGCGCCGCAGTCCCAGTGCTAACCATGGCGCCACGTGCCATCCTGAGATTTCGGTATCGTGACTAAATTCCTCCAGGTACAAGGTCTCCGGGACTGCTCCCATATGGCTTTCAAGGCTCCCCCAGGCCAGCCAGCGTCCTTCATTAACTTTTCACAGTAACTTTATTTGAAGCCTACTTGTGACAATAAGCGATTTTTATTTCACTTTAACCGGTAGGGATTTCATTTTCTCAACATCCAGCTAGTCTGTGACCACTAACAGCGGTATGTGCTAGTACAGTTCATAGGACTGGGGAAGGAGTTTCATAGATTTCCTACATTGCAAAAGGGGGCATTTCAGCCCATCAAGTCTGCACCGACCCTCAGAAAGAATATCCTACCTAGGCCCACTCACCTGCCATACACCCATGACGACACCTAATCTGTAGGTCCTTTGACACTATGGGGCAATTTAGCATGGCCAGTCCACTTATCCTGCACATCTTTGGACTGTGGGTGGAAACAGAGGACCTGGAGGAAACCCACACAGATACAGGGAGAAAGTACAAACTCCACACAGACAGATGGTCACCCAAGGCTGGAATTGAACCCGGGTCCCTAGTTCTATGAGGCAGCTGTGCCAACTACTTTACTTCTATGCAGCCCACAGCCACCGTGCCACAGATATAGTTTGATATCGAGGTTAACAATCCATTCAATAGCTTCAGCTGATGGAATGTGAAGTCATAATGCCACCATAAGTGAGTGATGGTGAACGTGCCAGTGTGTGCTTGTTATCCTTGGAGCAGGCACAAACCTGCATTCTCCAGCACTCCCAGGAGCCACTGCTTTTCACCCCTGCTACGTGCATGAAGGGATGGGTATTTATAGCAAGGGTTACCCACTAAAAAGATGGCTGCTGACACCAGTAAGGAACACGAGAACTGAGGCTGAGGAAGACTAAGGCTTGGGCGATGCTGCAACCTGCACATTCTCCCCATGTCTACGTAGGTTTCCTCCGGGTGCTCCGGTTTCCTCCCACAAGTCCCGAAAGACGTGCTGTTAGGTGAATTGGACATTTTGAATTCTCCCTCAGTGTACCCGAAAGGTGCCAGAATGTGGCGACTAGGGGATTGTCACAGTAGCTTCATTGCAGTGTTAATGCAAGCCTACTTGTGACAATAATAAAGACAGGGAGTCCATACCAAGTAAAGTAAAGAATTTAGATTTATTGACAATAACGGTATATACGCGATCCCATAGATCCCTACCAGGTTCCCTCTCTGGTTGGTGCCTTACAGGCCTACATTTTATAGAATGGTTAATAGAGTTCCCCACCCCTCAGATGTGGGGCTCGTACTTTGCGAGGGCGACGGGGAAGACAATCATTCCCTCCGGGATATTGCAGGAGGTGCCACGTTGTGAGGATCTACCAGGAAGTTGGAGTGGTGCTGGCCAGGAGGTGTGCAGCATTCAACAAGGCAAAGGCCACGTTGTGTCAGAACAATGTTCAATTTGGCGTGGTTTGCCCGGCACACCTTCAAGTGAGTTATGAATCGAAAGATAATTACTTTGAGACTCCGGAGAAGGCAACGGCATATGTGCAGAAGCATGGACTGAGATCGAGATAATTGTGAATTATTTTGATTGGGAGATGTCTGTCTCCGTCAGGAGTGTGATTTTTGGGATTTGAAGGGGTGTTTATTGGGCGGTGATGCACTATCAGTTACCACAAAGACGAGAGTAGTGGAATAATGGAGGCTTTATTGAGCAAAGATGTTGTGCCTCCTGTAGCTGCTACCAGAATGGCTGCAGCACCGGCGAGCACACACATTTATACGCCACTTACTGGGCGGAGCCAGCAGGCAGGGATTTACCCATGTACCTCTACTATACGAGTCTTACCGTAATACATATAATACTGCTAGTGGTGACTACCACAGGCGGTTTGGAGTTTTGTGGGATGGGTTGTTATCCTTGGAGCAGGTACAAACTTGTTCTTGTTTCTTTCTTTTTTCCTGGAACGATTAAGGTTGGATTTCGGCTAGGGGGCTGGTTGACATTATGTTTTTTTATGTTTATTACTCTGCATGGGAGTGTCCAGCTAGCTACAGTTAGTTAATGGGAGTAGAGAGATGAGGGTAGTGGCAGCTCATAATGTGGGGTGGGGGGATTTAAGCATGAGTTTTCATTTTGGTTGGGGTCTGGGACAGAAGGGTGAGGGTGAGAGTCTTTCTCTGCCTTGTTTTTGCTGGGCTATTTGGATGTGGTATTGATGGAAGGTAGGGGGAGGGTTAGTTTTCTGACAGTGGGTATAAACTTTTATTTGTTCTGTTTTGATGGCCATCCAGCATGGGCTTGGTGCCGGCGTCCTTTTAAGGAGTTGCAGGACTGCTCCAGTGGGTGAGAATGGCTGACTCTGAGTCGGGGGGAGGGGTGATAGACAACCCCCTATTCCGCTAGTCACCTAGAATGTGAGAGGGTTGAATGGCCCGGAAAAAGATCTAAGGTGTTTGCACATCCTAGGAGTTTAAAGGCTGATGTGGTGCTGTTGCAGGAGAACCATTTGTGGCTTAAAGATCAGATAAAGTTATGGAAGTGATGGGTGGGGCAGGTATTTCATTTAGAATTTGACAGTAGGGTCTGAGGGTCAGCGTCTTTGGCGGCTAAGATTCTGATAGATCTGAACTGGAGTTATGTAATGGTCAGTGGGCCGTTGGCGGGTACCCCGGTGGTCTTTTTAATTTATTTGCACCAAACTGGGATAATCCAGCTTTTGCAGCACATTGTTGGGTTTTATTCCTGATCTGGATTCACACCAGCTAATTCTGGGAAGGACATTAACTTTGTACTGGACCCTCAGATGAATAGATTGAGGCCTACGTCTTTAATTCCTTCAGGGCGGTAGAGGAACTTTTGGCCGATATGGAGCAAATGGGGAAAGGAGGCCAGACCCGTGGAGAATTTTGCATCCAAATGAGAAGGATTTTTATTTTTTCTCGGGTGCATCAGGTGTACTCTTGGATTGACTTTTTGTGGTGGGTAGGTCTCTGCTTCTGGGAGTGGTGGGGGCTGAGTATTTGGATCATGCTCCACATTTTGTGGATTTGATGTTGAGGTCGGGCCCCACTCAGCACCCCCCCATGGAGGTTGGAGACGGCGTTGTTGGCGGATAAGGGGTTCTGCGAGAGGATTTCCTTCACCACTGGGGAGGAGTGACAAGATTTTGCCATCCATGTTGTGAGAGGGTATGAAAGGGTCATTAGGAGGGAGATAATTTCTTATAGGGCACATAAAGAGAAGAGTGAAAGAGTGATGCACCTGGAGGTGAATCGCCAATACTCGCGTGCCCCGACGTTGGAGCTATTGGTAAGCAGGAAGAAATTGCAGTTGGGATTTGGGCTGATTCAGACAGACAGGGTGGTGCACCAGATGCCACATTCGAGGGGGGGGGGGGACTTTATGAGCATGGGGAGAAGGTTAGTCACCTGTTAGCGCACCAGCTGAGGCAAGAGGCAGCCTCTCGGTAACTAGTGCAGGAGAAGGACAAGTGGTAGGTTGGTATCTGCCCAAGGCAAGGTCAATGAGGCTTTTGATGCTTTTTATCGTGGCCGTTATAAGTTGGAGCTCCCAGAGAATGGGTTGCCTATGAAGGAATTTTGGGATGGTTTGTCTATCCCATTGTACAAGAAGAAGTCTTACAACATCAGGTTAAAGTCCAACAGGTTTGTTACAAACACTAGCTTTCGGAGCACTGCTCCTTTCTCAGGTGAGGAAGCAGTGCTCCAAAAGCTAGTGTTTGTAACAAACCTGTTGGACTTTAACCTGGTGTTGTAAGACTTCTTACTGTGCTTACCCCAGTTCAATGCCGGGATCTCCACACCATTGTACAATGAGAGAGAAGGGAGGAGTTGGGATCCCATTGAGCCCAGAGGAGGTAATGAAATGCACATGTTCGATGCAGTCGGGTAAAGCGTCGGGCCTGGATGGGTTCCCGATTGAATTTATTAAGAAATGTGCGGGTCAGCTAGTCCCATTATTGTTAGAGATGTTTAATGATTCCATGTCCTGGCCCCGGGGGGGGGGGGGGGGGGGGGGGGGGGGGTTAGGGTACAGGCATCAATTTCCTTGCATTTAAAGAATTTAAAGATTAGTGTGGGTCAGATCATCCTATTTCATTATTCAATGCCGATATGAAGGTTTTGGCAATACACTTATTGCCCTACCTCCCAGGGGTTATTTAGGAGGCACAGTCTGGGTTTGTTAAGGGCAGCCAGTTGTTGACCAACATTCGGCAATTGCTTAATGTTATTTTGTCCCCCTCTACAGTCCCTGAGACAGAGGTAATTATTTCAATGGATGCTGAAAAGGCATTTGATAGGGTGGAGTGGGGGTGTCTTTTCGAGGTCCTTGGAAGGTTTGGTTTTGGACCTAGATTTATATCTTGAATCCAGCTTTTATATAGCGCCCCCACTGTGAGAGTTCATATGAATGAACTTTGCGCAAGTGAAGAAGACACAGCCGGAGTGAGACACATCCAGAGTGGGAAGTTGGAACTTGGTAATTTGATGCAGTGAGGTACTTCGGTGCAGAGTGGGAGAAGGTGCTTTTTCCCTACTGTTTTGTTCTCTCTTTCTTCTGGCTTGTAGTTTTTAATCTGCAGGGAGAGAACCAGAGAGCATCTGAGAACCTGGGAAGGTAAGTGACTTTTATTTATTTTTATTACCTTTTCAAATTGTGTGTGTGTGTGTGTGTGTGTGTGTGTGTGTGTGGGGGGGGGGGGGGGGGGGGGGGGGGGGGTGAGGACTGAAGTGACATCGCAGTAAGGCTGTGACTTGATTGGCTGGTTGGGAAGCTACACTAAATTTAAAAAATGAGCATTGTTAAACTAATTAAACATAACTACTTATTACTTAATTATAATTTAGAGGAGTACCTAAGTCAGAGATCAGAGAGTACTGTATTTAGCTTTCACCGCTATGGTAGAAATCTAGTGCTAAGAAACATATAGTTAACAGTAACTTTTTGAAAAAAACTTTTTAATTTAATATACTAATTAATTGACGCAATGTCAATTAGAGGGGTGCAGTGCTCTGACTATGAAATGTGGCAGGTCCGGGAGGTTTCAGCGTCCCGGATGGCTTCATCTGCAGAAAGTGCACCCAACTGGAGCTCCTCACAGACTGCATGGTTCGGTTGGAGCAGCAGTTGGATGCACTTAGGAGCATGCAGGTGGCGGAAAGCGTCATAAATAGCAGTTAAATAAATGTGGTCACACCCAAGGTGCAGGCAGAGAAATGGATGACCACCAGAAGGGGCAGGCAGTCAGTGCAGGAATCCCCTGTGGTTGTCCCCCTCTCAAACAGGTATACCCCTTTGGATACTGTCAGGGGGAATAGCCTATCAGGGGAAAGCAACAGCAGCCAGTGCAGTGGCACCACGGCTGGCTCTGATGTTCAGAAGGGAGGGACAAAGTGCAGAAGAGCAATAGTCATAGGGGACTCTATAGTCAGGGGGACAGATAGGCGCTTCTGTGGACGTGAAAGAGACTCCAGGATGGGATGTTGCCTCCCTGGTGCCAGGGTCCAGGATGTCTCCGAACACGTAACCGGCATCCTGAAGGGGGAGGGCAAACAGGCAGAGGTCGTTGTACATATTGGTACTAATGACATAGGCAGGAAGGGGCATGAGGTCCTGCAGCAGGAGTTCAGGGAGCTAGGCAGAAAGTTAATAGACAGGACCTCTAGGGTTGTAATCTCGGGATTACTCCCTGTGCCACATACCAGTGAGGCTAGAAATAGGAAGATAAAGCAGCGAAACACGTAGCTAAACAGCTGGTGTAGGAGGGAGGGTTTCCGTTATCTGGACCACTGGGAGCTCTTCCAGGGCAGGTGTGACCTGTATAAGAAGGACGGTTTGCATCTAAACTGGAGAGGCATAAATATACTGGCCGTGAGGTTTGCTCGTGTCACACGGGAGGGTTTAAACTAGTATGGCAGGGGGGTGGGCACCGGAGCAATAGGTCAGAAGGTGAAAGCATTGAGGGAGAACTAGGGAATAGGGCTGGTATGGCTCTGAGGCAGAGCAGACAGGGAGATATTGCTGAACACAGCGGGTCTGGTGGCCTGAAGTGCATATGTTTTAATGCAAGAAGTATTAGGGGTAAGGCAAATGAACTTAGAGCTTGGATTAGTACTTGGAACTATGATGTTGTTGCCATTACAGAGACCTGGTTGAGGGAAGGACAGGATTGGCAGCTAAACGTTCCAGGATTTAGATGTTTCTGGCGGGATAGAGGGGGATATAAAAGGGGTGGCGGAGTTGCACTACTGGTTAGGGAGAATATCACAGCTGTACTACGGGAGGACACCTCAGAGGGCAGCAAGGCTATATGGGTAGAGACCAGGAATAAGAAGGGTGCAGTCACAATGTTGGGGGTTTACTACAGGCCTCCCAACAGCCAGCGGGAGATGGAGGAGCAAATAGGTAAACAGAATTTGGAAAGGAGTAAAAACTACAGGGTTGTTGTGATGGGAGACTTCAACTTCCCCAATATTGACTGGGACTGACTTAGTGCTGGCGGCTTAGACGGGGCAGAGTTTGTAAGGAGCATCCAGGAGGGCTTCTTAAAACAATATGTAGACAGTCCAACTAGGGAAGGGGCTGTACTGGACCTGGTATTGGGGAATTAGCCGGCCAGGTGGTAGAAGTTTAAGTACGGGCGCATTTCGGGAACAGTGACCACAATTTAGTAAGCTTTAAAGTGATGGTGGACAAGGATAAGACTGGTCCTAGGGTGAATGTGCTAAAGTGCGGGAAGGCTAATTATAACAATATTAGGTGGGAACTGAAGAACTAGATTGGGGGCGGATGTTTGAGGGTGAATCAACATCTGGCATGTGGGAGGCTTTCAAGTGTCAGTTGAAAGGAATTCAGGACCGGCATGTTCCTGTGAGGAAGAAGGATAAATACGGCAAATTTTAGGAACCTTGGATAACGAGAGATATTGTAGGCCTCGTCAAAAAGAAAAAGGAGGCATTTGTCAGGGCTAGAAGGCTGGGAACAGACGAAGCCTGTGTGGAATATAAGGAAAGTAGGAAGGAATTTAAGCAAGGAGTCAGGAGGGCTAGAAGGGGTCACAAAAAGTAATTGACAAATAGGGTTAAGGAAAATCCCAAGGCTTTTTACACGAGGGTAGCCAGGGAAAGGGTTGGCCCACTGAAGGATAGGCAAGGGAATCTATGTGTGGAGCCAGAGGTAATGGACGAGGTACGAAATGAATACTTTGCATCAGTATTCACCAAAGAGAAGTAATTAGTGGATGTTGAGTCTGGTGAAGGGTATGTAGATAGCCTGGGTCACATTGAGATCCAAAAAAACAAGGTGTTGGGTGTCTTGAAAAATATTAAGGTAGATAAGTCCCCAGGGCCTGATGGGATCTACCCCAGAATACTGAAGGAGGCTAGAGAGGAAATTGCTGAGGCCTTGACAAAAATCTTTGGATCCTCACTGTCCTCAGGTGATGTCCCGGAGGACTGGAGAATAGCCAATGTTGTTCCTTTGTTTAAGAAGAGTAGCAAGGATAATCGATGGAACTACAGGCCAGTGTGCCTTACGTCAGTTGTAGGGAAATTACTGGAGAGAATTCTTCGAGACAGGATCTACTCCCATTTAGAAGCAAATGGACGTATTAGTGAGAGGCAGTATGGTTTTGTAAAGGAGAGGTTGTTTCTCACTAACTTGATAGAGTTTTTCAAAGAGGTCACAAAGATGATTGATGCAGGTAGGGCAGTGGATTTGTCTATATGGACTTCAGTAAGGCCTTTGACAAGGTCCCTCATGGTAGACTGGTACAAAAGGTTAAGTCACACGGGATCAGGGGTGAGCTGGCAAGGTGGATACAGAACTGGCTAGGTCATAGAAGGAAGAGAGTAGCAATGTACGGGTGCTTTTCTAATTGGAGGACTGTGACTAGTGGTGTTCTGCAGGGATCAGTGCTGGGACCTTTGCTATTTGTAGTATATATAAATGATTTGGAGGAAAATGTAACTGGTCTGATTAGTAAGTTTGCAGACGACACAAAGGTTGGTGGAATTGTGGATAGCGACGAGGACTGTCAGAGGATATAGCAGGATTTAGGTCATTTGGGGACGTGGGCGGAGAGATGGCAGATGGAGTTTAATCCGGACAAATGTGAGGTCATGCATTTTGGAAGGTCTAATGCAGGTAGGGAATACACAGTGAATGGTAGAACCCTCAAGAGTATTGAAAGTCTGAGAGATCTAGGTGTACAGGTCCACAGGTCACGGAAAGGGGCAACACAGGTGGAGAAGGTAGTCAAGAAGGCATAGGGCATCCTTGCCTTCATTGGCCGGGGCATTGAGTATAAGAATCGGCAAGTCATGTTGCAGCTGTATAGAACCTTAGTTAGGCCACACTTGGAGTATAGTGTTCAATTCTGGTCGCCACACTACCAGAAGGAAGGATGTGGAGGCTTTAGAGAGGGTGCAGAAGAGATTTACCAGGATACTGCCTGGTATGGAGGGCATTAGTTATGAGGAGCAGTTGAATAAACTCGGTTTGTTCTCACTGGAACGACGGAGGTTGAGGGGCGACTTGATAGAGGTCTACAAAATTATAAAGGGCATAGACAGAGTGGATAGTCAGAGACTTTTTCCCAGGGTAGAGGGGTCAATTACTAGGGGGCATAGGTTTAAGGTGCGAGGGGCAAGGTTTAGAGAAGATGTACGAGGCAAGTTTTTTTACACAGAGGGTAGTGGGTGCCTGGAACTCGCTGCCGGAGGAGGTTGTGGAAGCAGGGACAATAGTGGACATTTAAGGGGCATCTTGACAAATACATGAATAGGATGGGAATAGAGGGATACGGACCTAGGAAGTGTAGAAGATTGTAGTTTAGTCGGGCAGCATGGTCAGCACGGGCTTTGGAGGGCCGAAGGGCCTGTTCCTGTGCTGTACTTTTCTTTGTTCTTTGAATGCCTTCAGCTTGAAATATTTCCAGCTGAAGAGAGGTACGATGCAGGGTTGTCTATTTTTCCCACTGTTGTTTGTCTTGGCAGTTGGGCTCTTGCCCATAGTATTGAGGTAATCTATGAGATGGCAGGGAATAGAGGGGGGGGGGGGGAGGCGAGGGGGAGGGACCATAGGATGCCTTTGTACATGAATGATTTGCTGTTGTATGTAATGGAACCTCCCTCCGTGCAGAGGAGATAATGAAGCTTTGGCTCCTTCCAGGGACACAAATTGAATTTGGGCAAAAGTGAATACTTTCCGGGGAATCCTGAGGGAGGGAGCTGATCTGGGGATGTTGCCTTTTCACCTGACTAGGTCTAGCTACTGTTATTTGGGAATTGGGTGACCCATGATTGGATCTTGGTCTACCTCCTCCTGTGCTAGGCTCAGCTTGATCCAGTTCAAAGTGGTGAACAGGACACATCTGACCAGGGCACGGATGGGCAGGTTTTTTCCGGAAGTAGAGGATAAGTAGAGGTGCGGGTGTTGTTCATGAATCCAACAAATTATACACATACGTTCTGGTCTTGTCCTTAACCTGTGAGTGTTTGGGTCTCCTTCTTCAGCACCATGTCAGGGATTATTGGGTTTGAATTAGAGCCTTGCCCTTTGGTGGCCTTCTTTGTGATCTCAGATTCACCAGAGTTGCAGATGGGGGCAAAGGCAGATGTACTTGCCGACATTTCGCTAATAGCCCAAAGGTGAGATCTGTTTGAGTGGAGGATACCGGTTCGGCCCAATGCTTTGTCTTGGTTAAGTGACCTTATTGAGTTCTTGCACTTAGAAAAGAGGGTTCGGCAGAAAGGTTCTACTCGAGATGACTTTAATTTCCTATTTCAAATAGCTGGTCACCGTCAGATGTTAGTCGAGGAGGGGTGGGGGGGGGGGGGGGGGGTGGTTCTGGTTTTGGTTTCATTCATTCGGATTCTCTGTAGGTTCAGAAAAACAATAACTCAAAGCATTTCTAGAGAGTGAGAGGGAAGAGAGGGAGAGCAGGCACTCAGTGCACCTTCTTCCTCGAGTGTTCAGGACCCAACTCTGCTTTCCTTGGATCCTGGTAATCATCCCACACGGGTAGGACCCAATCATGACCTGTTACCTGGAAGAATATGGTCCTTTGGCCAATTCATTGGACACCAGCCAACCAAGAGAACAGGGTCCCACCCCATCTCTCGGGTGTCACAAAGTCTGAATTCTGATTTTTGAAAACTAGCACAATATGCTTTTTAATTTCCTCATTCTCTCTGCTGCTTGACTTAAAGATACATGTTCATTAAGAATACACGGATCAAAATGATAACAGCAAAGAAAAGGGAAATAAGGAAATTATCAGGAAGGACCCTGACATAACACTCACCCCCGTCCACATCAAGAGCCCCGATACCACAGACTTCCGCCGGTAACATTAGGAAGACCGTGTACAGGTGCCCTCCCTTGATCTGCACACTTACCCGTTGGTTGCTGGAGGATCCTCAGTGCTGAAGGCCTGTTCTTTAGTGCTTGATTGTTGGCAGCTGCCTCTATGGTGCTGATGCTCCTAGAGTTCAGGCACACAGTTCAAGCATCAAAGTTTGCTTGACATGCATTGCACTAATCATCCTCTGAGACATGGTATGTTTACCCTTGAGGGGGCACTTGAGCATTTTGGAGAGTGAAGTGGTATCACACCTAACAAGACTAATTCCTCAGTATAAATAGCCTTCAGCTGAGCAGCTAGAGGCTGCTCACAGTCAAAGGAAGTGAAATTGACTTTCAGGAGAGAAGCTGCAGAATGGCTCTGTCCTGGAAGTGTTTGATTGGACAGACAGGCTGCAGCTATGGTTGCCCCTATTATGCGTCTCCACAATATTTAAAGATGGCCTGAAGGCCTCACAGACACACAGCCCCATAGACCCCAGCCTGGGGCAACACACAACCAACAGTGCTTCAGCCCCCTGTCCAAGTCCAACCCCCAGAGGAGAAATGAGAGAGTGAAGATAAGGTTAAAGTTTAATTATCAGAAACGATTTTTGATCAAATGGTTGAAAAAGAACAGGTGGAGATTGAGATGGATATTTTTAGTTCAGGAAAATTGGGGGAATTAAAACAGAAAGATATAGAAATGAAATGGATGCATCAGAAAGCATACACAAATAGGAATCCGAGTGTATACCAGAGTGTCCCATTACTGTAAAAATGATGTCTTGATGAGGAAATGGAAACGTTTACATATGCAGGCGGGTGAAAAGGGGGCAGAAGTTCATCAAGTGGTATTGCCAGTAGGGTATGGAAAGGAGGTGTTGCGAGTAGCACATGAGGTACCAGAGGGGAGTAAGGAAACCTCAAGCTAAAATCCAAAAACATGTTTATTGGCCTGGATTACACCAAGATGTAGTTAAATTTTGTCGGTCATGTCACACATATCAAGTGATAGGGAAACCTCAAGTAGTGTTAAAACCAGCACCCTTAGTACACATTCCAGTATTTGAGGAACCATTTAAAGAGTCTTAATTGATTGCGCAGGACCGCTTCCTAAAACAAAAAGTGGAAATCAATATCTTTTGACTATAATGGATGTGTCTACTAGGCTTCCATAGGCCATTCCAGTATGCAATATTACAGCTAGAAAGATTGTGGAGCAGTTACTTACATTCTTTACTAGCTATGGACTACCCACAGAAATACAATCAGATCAAGGATCAAATTTTACTTCAAGGTTATTCAAAGAAGTTATAGATAGCTTAGGAATAAAACAAGTTAACTCAACTGCGTACCATCCAGAATCACAGGGGGCATTAGAAACGTGGCATCAGACATTAAAGACATTGTTGAGGGCATATTGTCAAGATTATCCAGATGATTGGGACAAAGGAATTCCATTCGTACTGTTTGCAATTAGGATGCACCTAATGAGTCATTCAACTTTACTCCTTTTGAACTAATTGTTGGTAATGAGGCAAGAGGACCACTTAAATTGATTAAAGAAAAATTGGTCAGCGAGCTTTCGGAACTCACATTATTGGATTACATGTCAAATTTTAGGGAATGATTAAATAGAGCAGGGGTTGGCTAGACAACATTTAAAGGTTGCACAAAATGTGATATAACGGGTAGCGGACAAGAAAACAAAGTTTGTAGTTTTGCCAGTGGAGATAAAGTTTTAGTAGTATTGCCAGTAGTAGGTGAACCTTTAAAAGAAAGGTTTTGTGGACCTCATCAGATTGAAAGGAAATTAAGTGAGGTGAATTATGTGGTAAGAACGCCAGATAGAAGGAAACCTCACCGTGTGTCATGTGAATATGCTTCAAAGGTACTTTGAAAGGGAAGGATAGAAAAAGGAGGTTTTAATGATTCCAACTCTAAGTGAAGAATCAAATCCAGATGACTTTAAATTTGACATTCCTCAAATTAATTGGATAATGAAGATGTTTTTAAAAATTGGGATACATTGTTGAGTTACCTTTCAGAGGAAAAGCAGACTGACCTGAAAGAGTTATTGATATCACATGGGCAAATTTGTGGCGATAAGTTGGGAAGCACTAAAATGGCTATACATGATGTAGATGTAGGAAATGCTGTTCCAATTAAATAACATCCATATAGACTTAACCCTTTAAAATTGGCACAAGTTAACAAAGACATTGAAAGTATGCTGAAAAAGGGCATAATTAAGTGGGTTGCAGCCAATGGAGCTCACCCATAGTGATGGTACCGAAATCAGACAGTACCCAATGGTTGTGTGTTGACTGTAGAAATGTTAATGCAGTTACAAGAACGGACTCTTATCCTATCCCACACTTGGAGGATTGCATTGATGAAGTGGACAGTCAGCTTTTATTTCCATACTGGATTTACTTAAAGGTTACTGGCAGGTACCTTTATCTGAAAGGGTGAAGGAGATTTCAGCTTTTGTGACTCCAGATGCTATATACCAATTCAAAGTTATGCCATTTGGCCTGAAGAACACCCCAGCTACATTTGAATAGTTAACTAACAAAGTCGTTTCAAGATTACCCAATTGTGCGGTATACATCGATGATCTGTAATTTTCAGTCAGACATGGAAAGAACATTTAAAGCATCTGATGGAGTTATTTGATTAACTTCAGGAGGCGGGTTTGGTGGTAAACCCCAGCCAAAAGTGAATTTGGAAAAGCCCAAGTCACTTTCCTTCGCCATACAATCGGCCAGGGTCGAATGGTCCCACGGGATGTGAAAACAAAAGTTATTGGGGAATCTTCAATACCCTCAACGCGAAGAAAAGTAATGCATGCAGAGACCTTCTTGCCCAAAGAGACTGTCAATCAAGAGGGATTCCAGTTGGAGGAAGAACTAAAATGGACTATGTTATCATGCCTGTTTGCGTGTTTTGTTTTTTGAAACTAAAAAGTATTTTCCTGTCAGTATTTCTTAAAGGAAAGTGAAAAGGTGAAAAATGAATCCATCTTGAAGTTGATGGTTTATTTTGTTCCTGGGGGGGGGGGGGGGGGGAGCATCAGGTGGACTTACCTTTAAGAAATGGTGTTTATCAAATAGCTGAAGTAATGTCAGTGCGTGGGTGGAGCTGGGCTGTCTGTGTCTTTTTACTTTAGATTTTGAGCTGAAAAGCTGCTTTGTGGCTCTGTTTTTGGATTCGTTTTCAGAGTTGGAGAGCTGTACTTAAGGCAAGCAGATGTGCAAAATTATCTTTCTCTCTACAAGCTAAAGAATGTCTTCAGCTCATTGATGATTTCAAAGTAATACTTGTTTTGTATAGAATTTAAACCTGTTGTCTTTGTTAAAAAAAGTTTTTTTGACTTATGAATGTTGTTTGAAAGGTATTAAGGGTTACCTATAGAATATTGCATCTGTGGGGTTACATATGTTGGTGGTTGATAAGATGTTTACTGTGTGTTTATAGAATGTTGACTGGGTTCATAGAATAAACATTGTTTTGTTTTAAAAATACTTAAGATCTCTGTTGCATAACACCTGGAGAGTGGACCTTTATGCTCCCCATAACCAAAATCTATTAAAAGTCGTGTGTGAGGTGAACTCCATGAGATACTTGTTTTCTAAACTCTGGCCCTTAACACGCGGATTTCATTTTTAGCCTCACCAGCTATTCACCGGCCTCCTTATGCTTGATTGAGAGTGCAGCGAGGCCAGAGAATCATGCCCCTAGTCTCTTGGTAACCGGTGACTTGACCACTCATTTCCCATTCCTTCCAATGGGAATTATATACCAATTATATTTAAACAAATGTCAAAAAATGGAAAAGGACTATTTCCTAGAGACATCTTCAGGAGTTAGGAAGGAAAGAAAATCATTGGTTATGTCACAGTACATAAACAACGGACTTTATGTGACAATTACACACACTCCTTCATTATTTGGAATAACTGATTTTTAAAAAGATCTGTCTTTTATATGATTGGTGAGACGTTTATACCAAAGCTTGTTATATCAAAAGCATATCAATTCCTTTCTTTAAAATTGAAAAACATACAATTGTAAATATCTTTCATTCGAGTGCTTCAATTTAGTTTGCTCACGGAAGAAATGGCAGTGATATAGTCAGTGCTTTAAAACGAATGCCGACTCATTTACTTAACACTATTGACCAGAGACTGGGCTGCAAAGTAGCAATACAAATACAGCTTAAGGATACAACTGTAAATGGGCAGCACGTTGGCTCAGGTTCGATCCAGGCCCCGGGTCATTGTCCGTGGGGAGTTTGTACATTCTTCCCATGTCAGTGTGGGTCTCATCTCCACAACCCAAAAAGATGTGAAGGGTAGGTGGATTGGCCATGTTAATTGGAAAAAAAGAATTGGGTACTCTAAATTTATTGCTTTTTGTAAATTAAACAAAAAAAGGATACAACTGTAATTTTTGAAAATGTAGCTGAATTGATCCTGTTGGTAAATTTCTTTCTTTCTGATCTATTACTAACATTATAATTGTATTGCAATGTCAGCTCAGCGCAACAATCGCACTTTTACCTCTGGAATAATTTTGGAATACGTGTATATTATCCAGATTGCAACAGCAGTGCACTCTTGACAAATTTAATGTCTCACCCAAAAAGCATTCTGTTAAATCCTAGCTGCACTATAAAATATTGCACTGCATTATCCAAAGTGTAGGCGGTCAACATTTATCTTTCAATCAACACTAAAATAGCTCAACTAGCCAGTTGATGTATTACTCTTTGCAGACATTTTCTGCTGTTCCCATGGAGCCACTACTGAAGACAGTATCTTCAACCTTATGATGAGGATGCAGCAGATAACATGGACAATGATTAGGATGTGGAAGGGGTCCTACACTTACCTGTTTCAGAGCCATTTGGCAGGAGGGCGTTGACAGAAACTTTAGCTAAGCAATCTGTGCTCCCCTGCACTAACATATTTGTCCCAGTTCTTCTCTATTATCAACAATATCTACAATATCTACCAGAATACTAAAATTTCTTCATGTTCTCTCACAATGCAAGATGACCAGTCACTCAAGAGGAACATTAGGGGCAATTTTAACCCAACTCACCAGGTGGAACCCCATGAGAACAGGGGAAACAGTAATTTTACAACCTGCACACTAATACTGATTGTCTTCAATGGGCAGTAGCATTGGTAGGCTATAAAACTAACATTGTACCAAGACCATCAGTTTCCCAATTGACAGGATAGGTTAAAATTGCTCCCTTGGTGTACGGACAAGCACTACGAGCTCCAATCACTTGTCAAGAGGAAGAAGGAGGCTTATTTAAAGATGAGACGTGAAGGTTCAGTTAGGGCGCTCAAGAGTTACAAGTTAGCTAGGAAGGACCTAAAGAGAGAGCTAAGAAGAGCCAGGAGGGAACATGAGAAGTCTTTGGCAGGTAGGATCAAGGATAACCTTAAAGCTTTCTATAGGTATGTCAGGAATAAAAGAATGACGAGGGTAAGAGTATGGTCTGTCAAGGATAGTAGTGGAAAATTGTGCGTGGAGTCCGAGGAGATAGGAGAGGTGCTAAAGGAATATTTTTTGTCAGTATTTACACAGGAAAAAGACAATATTGTCGAGGAGAATACTGAGATACAGGCTACTAGACTAGAAGGGCTTGAGGTTCATAAGGAGGAGGTGTTTGCAATTCTGGAAAGTGTGAAAATAGGTAAGTCCCCTGGGCCGGATGGGATTTATTCTAGGATTCTCTGGGAAGCTAGGGAGGAGATTGCTGAGCCTTGGCTTTGATCTTTATGTCATCATTGTCTACAGGAATAGTGCCAGAAAACTGGAGGATAGCAAATGTTGTCCCCTTGTTCAAGAAGGGGAGTAGAGACAACCCCGGTAACTATAGACCATTGAGCCTTACGTCGATTGTGGGCAAAGTCTTGGAAAAGTTTATAAGAGATAGGATTTAAAATCATCTAGATATGAATAATTTGATTAGGGATAGTCAACACGGTTTTGTGAAGGGTAGGTCGTGCCTCACAAACCTTATTGAGTTCTTTGAAAAGGTGACCAAACAGGTGGACGAGGGTAAAGCAGTTAATGTGGTGTATATGGATTTCTGTAAAGCGTTTGATAAGGTTCCCCACAGTAGGCTATTGCAAAAAATACAGAGGCATGGGAATCAGGGTGATTTAGCAGTTTGGATCAGAAATTGGCTCGCTGTAAGAAGACGAGGGTGGTGGTTGATGGGAAATGTTCAGCCTGGAGTTCACTTACTAGTGGTGTACCACAAGGATCTGTTTTGGGGTCACTGCTGTTTGTTATTTTTATAAATGTCCTGTAGGAGGGCATAGAAGGATAGGTGAGTAAATTTGCAGATGACACTAAAGTCGGTGGAGTTGTGGACAGTGCGGAAGGATGTTGCAGGTTACAGAGGGACATAGATAAGCTGCAGAGCTGGGCTGAGAGGTGGCAAATGGAATTTAATGCAGAAAAGTGTGAGGTGATTCATTTTGGAAGAAGGAGTAACAGGAAGACAAAGTACTGGGCTAATGGTAAGATTCTTGGTAGTGTGGATGAGCAGAGAGATCTCGGTGTCCATGTACATAGATCCCTGAAAGTTGCCACCCAGGTTGATAGGGTTGTTAAGAAGGCGTACGGTGTGTTAGCTTTTATTGGAGAGGGATTGAGTTTTGGAGCCATGAGGTCATGTTGCAGCTGTACAAAACTCTGGTGCGGCCGCATTTGGAGTATTGCGTGCAGTTCTGGTCGCCGCATTATAGGAAGGATGTGGAAGCATTGGAAAGGGTGCAGAGGAGATTTACCAGGATGTTGCCTGGTATGGAGAGAAGATCTTATGAGGGAAGGCTGAGGGACTTAAGGCCGTTTTCGTTAGAGAAAAGGTTAAGAGGTGACTTAATTGCGGCATACAGGATGATCAGAGGATTAGATAGGGTGGACAGGAGAGCCTTTTTCCTCGGATGGTGATGGCTAGCACAAGGGAACATAGCTTTAAATTGAGGGGAGATAGATATAGGACAGATGTCAGAGGTAGGTTCTTTACTCAGAGTAGTAAGGGCGTGGAATGCCCTGTCTGCAACAGTAGTGGACTCGCCAATATTCAGGGCATTTAAATGGTCATTGGATAAACATATGGATGTTAAGGGAATAGTGTAGATGGGCTTTAGAATGGTTTCACAGGTCGGCGCAACATCGAGGGCTGAAGGGCCTGTACTGCACTGCAATGTTCTAAGTACTTCTAACTGCACAGAGGCACAAGGCAGCGCTTTTGTTCATCCTCGTGATCGAGCCACTGGCGATCGTGCTCAGGGCGGCAAAGTATTGGAAGGGGATCCGGAGGAGACAGAGAGCACAGAGTCTTGCTCAATGAGGATGATCTGCTACTGTACATCTCGGACCAACAAAGCAGAATGAAAGGAATTATGGCGCTCTTGAAAGAGTTTGGAGCCTTCTTGGGCTCCAAACTCAACCAGGGCAAAAGTGAGATTTTCCTGGTGAACCTGCAAGGAGAGAGGCAGAGCTGGAGGGACTACCATTTAAACAAGCCCGGCACAAATTCCGCTACCTTGGAATCCAAATCGCTCATGATCGGACAGAGATCCACAAATGGAACCTGAGCAGTCTGTTGGCGGAAGTAAAAAAGGACCTTCAGAGGTTACAGTAGGACACACTCCCACTCTCCCTGACATGTAGACGGGGGAGAATGCAGATGATGAAGATGAACGCACTGCCCATGTACCTATTCCTGTTTAAATCCATACCAATCTCCATTCCCAAGGCCTTCTTCAACTCTTTATAAAAACTGATCATCGCAATTGTGTGTGTGTGTGGGGGGAAGGGGGGGGGGGGGGAAAGAGAACACGAAGAATGCAAGGATCACAAAAAAGGTGTTACAGAGGACGAGAGCCATGGGGATGAGCGACAAGCACTCCCAAACCTACAATATTACCACTGGTAGCAACTGCAGAGAGGGTAAAGGGGTAGATAACAGAGCCAGAAGCCGAGTGGGTTCGAATGGAGAGTTCCTGCATGGGGACCTCCCTCCTGGCCCTGGTGACTCTCCCATCCTGGCCCTGGTGACTCTCCCATCCCCACTAAACAAACACTCAACATGCCCAGTGGTGCTTGCAAACTCCGGTCATGGAACCAACTGTGACAGCACTTCGGATGAACCAAAATCTCTGTTAAGGCCATCTGCAAAAACCACAGGTCCATGCCCGCAACAATGGAGGCCACCTTCAAAAAGGTGGAGACAGGACTGGGGACGCTAACAGCTACGGACTTCTAAACTAACAGACAGACAACACTCAAGGAACTAACAGAGAAATTGCAGCTGATAGTGGGGAATGAACTAAGGTAAAAAACTTCCTACGTAGGAAAATGAGGACATACCCATGACAACTGCAACAGTCGTTGTTATAGGACCTACTGGACATAGACATTTTAGGGAAGGGGAACTGCAGCGATCTGTATGGGCATCTACTGAGAAGGGCAAACACACAACTGGACGAGACACAAGAAAAATGGGAGGACTTGGGGTTTGAAATAGGGTGGGGACTCTGGAGCGAGGCACTGCATAGGGTCAATCCACCTCCAATTGCTCAAGGCTGAGCCTAATGCAGCTGAGAGTGGCACGCAGAGCCCACTTAACCAGAACCAGACTAAGCAGGTTCTTCCCAGAGGTGGAGGATAAATGTGAATGGTGCCATGGAGGCCTGGCCAACCATAACCCACATGTTCTGGGCATGCCCCAGACTTGTCAGGTTCTGGACAGCCTTCGTTGAGGCATTGTCCCAAGTGGTGGCAATATCCAAAGTGGTGGCGATGAGGGTGGAGCCATGCCCGAGAGTGGCAGTCTTCAGAGTCTCAGACAGCCAGATCTATTCATGGGGAGGGGGGCTGACGCCCTTGCCTCTACCTCCCTAATAGCCTGCCAGAGAATCCTGCTCAGCTGGCGGTCAGCAGCACCATCCGACCTATCGGAATTTCTCCAGGTGGAGAAAATCAAATTTGCCATCCGGGGATCAGAAGAAGGCTTCCACAAAATGTGGGAACCATTCACTTAGCTGTTCCAGGACCTGTTTACAACCAACAGCCAGTAGATCAGAGGGAACTGAAAGCCACAACACAATAATGAATGCCAATGAAAGCAAGGGGGGGGGGGGGGGGGGAGACACACGACAAAGAAACAGAGCCCAACCAAGATCAGCAAATAACAAAATACACAGCATCACTCCAATCATACAGGAACAAGATATAGGAGCTGAAGCGTAAAGGCCAGATGATTAGAAGGGGGGAGGGGGGGGGGGGGGGGGGGGGGGGACAAGGAAAATTGGGGACTCAGTTGGGAATAAACACCCGCTGGAAAACGCAAAACAGGAAGCCACAACCAATGTAAGTAGCAAAAGACAACTGATGCATATATATATATATTTTTTCTATTCTGTTGTTTTCAATGTATGTTCACAATTGCTTTTGTCTTGTATAGCTTAAAACTCTTAATAAAAATATTTATAAAAAATATATTACCTCCATTTCCTGCACACACAGCCTTCATAGAGCAGGAGCGACAACCAATGGAAAAGTTAACTAAATGTTCTACGAGAATTTCTTACCATAGTGCCTCTCTCGTGCCAGTGTAAGTTCTCTTTCACCAGCTGTAGCATTCCTATGAAGTGGATCCAGTGGTTTCAACATGTGATTTGGTAAACTACTGTGGTACAATTGTTGGTTCAGTTGGTTTAGAAGCGGAGGTCTGCAATGGTCAACTCCATTCACAATTCCTCAGATAATGGAACAATGCATGCCTGTATACAGCAAGACTGGATTAAGAATCTAGGTTTGGGCATTAAGTGGCAAGTAACATTTGTGTTACATCAAGTGCCAAGAATGACTGCGTCCAGCAATGGGAAGTTGAAACAACTAACCATTGACATTCAATGGAAGTACCATTGTCAAATCCTCTACCATCACCACTCGCCATGGACCATAGGTTCAACTAGACCAGCAATATAAATCTTGTGACAACTAAAATAGGGTGAAGACTGGGAATTCTGCAACAAGTGGTTCACTATCTGCTTTCCCAAAGCCTCTCCACCTACAAGACACAGTTCAGGAGTGTGACGGAATACGCTCCATTTGACTGGATGATTGCAGCTCCATCAACATATCCAGGACAAAGCAGTCCACTTGATTGATACCCCATTCATCACTTCAAACATCCACTACCTGTGGTGTATGGTGGCTACAGCGTAAACCTCCACCCATGCACTGTCACAACTTGCCAAAGCTTTTTAACAGCATCTTCTACTACCTAGGATAGCAGCACAGGTGCATGAATATATCATCATCTCCCAGTCACACATGATCTTGTCAGTGGGGAAAGAACAGCCGGTCTATCAAGTTAAAATTAAGCAATTCCTTACCCAACAGCACTGAGAGAACTTACAATGTGTGGAGTGCAGTTGTTTAAGAATGCTCATCACTACCATCAAAGCCTATTAGGAATTAGCAATTAATGTTGGTCTTCATTGGCACATATCCTAAGAATGAATTTAAAAGGAAGGTTTATGAAGGGGAGCGAGTTAATCTGCCTTATCCTAAATTGAGATAGAGATTGTTACCAAAGATGAGGAGTAGCTTGGTGCAAGAAGTAAAGTGAATAGGAATGAGGATATTTTATGCTGGTGGAGCTGGGAAGCAGCACACAAAGAGGATTTTTAAAAAGTGAAACAGCCCAAAGTGCTTGCAGGTCAAGGTGTTAGAAGAAGAGTGAAAAGGATCACGTTATCATTTTAACCTCCTTGGTGGAGCAGAATATATTGGCAGGCAGAGCTGCTTTGGTGAGGCGCAACCATAATCCAAGTTTCAGTCAAATTCAGGATGTCAATTAAGAATATTTGGAAACAAATGGAATATCTGAAGGGAGATGTGAAGAGGGGTGATAATTATTAATACAACACTAGAGTTCAAGGGTGCAGTGATGGCCGGGATGAGAAAAGTGGTCAGAATAGTAGTGAGGTTAGCCCACAGCAGTCATACTGGTCTGGAAGGTTAAGAGAGAATGTGCAGTTGGAATTTCTGCTAAAAAAAAGGTATTGTCTCAAAATACCTGCCAGATCCACAGAATGAAACCAGTTACTCAAGAAAGATTGAAGCCTGAGACGACATCAGAAGAAAGAAGGCAAAGCAGTAGCAATGGGTTGGGCCAGTTATTTACACGAGTGAAGTTACTGAAAGGAAAAATGTAAGTTGGCAAGTGTGGGCGACAGGAAGAGAAGACAAAAGAGAGCCAAAATGGCAAAAAGGTATATATAAATATTCGGCTTAGGTCTGACGTGTAAATGGACAGAGAGCATTTGGGTTAGATGGTCTGACTATAAATAGAGAACGTGGACCAGACAATGGGAACCTATACACGGTATGCAGTGAGCCTGCACCACATACCAACCAGTATCCAGATTCAGAGACATTTGTGGAGAGGAATGCACCAAATGAGCAGGTATAGATTGTCTAATAAAATCAGTGGGCGGAGCCAGAAAGTCAACCACGAGGCTACCCGAGTGTGATAGTGATGTTCATCCTAGATGTGTTGTGGTTTCAAGTGTTAGCAGTGGAAACCAGATCTGCTAGACTAGCATTGAAACCAGACCAGTGAGAATGTGGTAGTAAATACATTTCAAATCTAAATATTATATCAGATCTGGTAACGTAAATAAAACATTTCAGAGTCATCTCTCAAATTAGCCATTTAAATGTCAACATTTCAGAATCATCTCTCAAATTAGCCATTTAAATGTCATGCATTTTTGATTTTAAAAAAATCTATTTGGTTTATGATAGCATTTGTTCCATTACCATTTTTTGAACAAGGCAGCTCGGTGGGGATTTCTAATACTCACTCAAACCCTTTGCCTGTGATTAAAATAGCATGGAAGATATTCTCCATCCTGGGATGCCCAGAATGCATCTCCAATGGGCCAGAGAATCAGGCATTGGGGCAAAAATCAGGATCCGTGCTGGACACTAACTCAAATGCCATGCTTCAACCCCTTGCTGGCAGCATGGAGGAGTTCCATTCCGCAAGCCAGCAGGAGCATGGAAATAAATGCAAATGCGTCAAAAAGACCGATTTGCATTTATTTAGCGAGCCTGACATCTTATGCCCCGCCCTCCCATGATTCTTTGGTCTCCACGGCCAGGAATCGAGTGGGCGAGGTTCACTTGTGTTCTCTACAATCACGGCTCTGACATGGTGGGCCAAGGGTGCAATAACACCAGGGCCACATTGTAGAGACCATCCACGGCCATTCCCCCCTCCCCCCACAAATCAGCTGCAACCCCTCCCTGCACAGGAGCCCCCAAATCCGGATTGCCTGAGCACCCCCACAACCTTGAAGTATGGGAATGACCCAACCCACCCCCCCCACTCCAAGGAATCCCTGTAATAGGGGGCCCCTGTAATATGGGGACCCCCCAGGGTCTAAAGGAACTCCGGCCACAGGCTCCCCAACAGAGAGACCGCCCCCACCCAGAAAAATGATCCCTGTCTGGAAGCTAGAGAGCAGTCCAGACAGGGGCTGCAGTAAGCATTATAGCGGTCATATTTATCTTGCAGCTCCCATGTTCATTCCTGGAACGCAAGCAGCTGTGCCTGCCTCTGGTTTCACAGATTCACTGTCTGCAATCTATTCATGGCTTTGGAGTAGTAGTTTGTGATTGAGAGCTAATATCTGCTGCTTTGATCCATTCATCTCCCTTCACACTTTAGTGTCCTAAGTGGTGAAACCCCAATTTTTCTAAAGATTTATAAATGTGAAGTTATTCATTTTGGAAGGTCGAATTTGAATGAAAAAAAAATGAAAATCGCTTATTGTCACGAGTATGAACCAGATGCAGATAAGTGTTAAATCTATAATGCTTCCCAAAGCCATGTCTGGACTTCTCTCAATCTTCCAGTCAGGAGTTTGTGTGTGTGTGTGTGTGTGGGGGGGGGGGGGGGGGGGGGGGGGGGGGGGTTCTGCATGTATGGTGTTCTTTGGAGGGGGTCCCTGAGGGGAGTGCCCCTATTATAGGGGTCCCTTTGGTGGGTCCTCCAATGCAGGGGTCCGGGAGGGGGGGGGGGGGGGGGGGGGGGGTGGTCATGGCTGATTTGAGGTACGGGGAGGGAGGGTGCCGGCCACGAGACTCGGCTATCGGGCTGCCCACTCAAGGGACATTCTTGGCTCCATCAATGAATTAGACTAGCTGGTCAATTACCAAGAGCATTCTAGAGTACTGCAAATCTTCCTGGATTAAGTATTGGCTTGGTGACTACTGCCATTCGGACAGAATTTTAAACCACACTGTTGCAACCTAATTGTCACATCTATGAGCTATTAATTGTTTTCTCAAAATGACAGTTTAAAATGTCTGTAGGTACAATTTCATACAAAGTGCTTACCAAATCTATTTTGGTTTTCACAGCAGTAGCAAACCTTGCTTGATGTAGGAAAGGTAAAAGTAGGTGGCTTAAGTAATCTGTGAATGTTTTAAAATAGGTAAGATGAAGTTTATAGATTTGACATGTAGCCGATTCAACCAATACAACCGATCCAACCAATGCAGAGCATAAATCAACAAAACCAATTGAACATTGATCGATACAGACAATATTAGTCAGAAAAATATGTCCAAGCTGTGCAGTACTCTATTCAGACCACACTTTTAAGCACTGTATACAAATCAAGTTGCTGAGACATGTGAGACATCCATGTGCTGGAGGCGGTGTGGGGAAAGGGTCCAAGAGTAGTGCAAAAGGTCTGAATTAATAGGAATGACTAAAATTTGCAGCCCGGAAAGGGGACGTCTAAGAGGTAATCCTAAAAGTATAAAAATAAAATAAGATTAAAATAGGTATTATTTTAAGTTGAAAGAGCAGGACAATGGGACATGTATTCAAATAAATAAAAGATAAATTTAGGACTGTTTTTCTAGAAATCCTTTGCATTAAGCAATCAAGGGTCTGAGAAAAAAGTTGCGTGTGACATTTGGTGGACTAGAGGATCTCCCTGAGTGGATGAATTAAGTTCACCAAATTATCTTCCCCATCTGTAATGAATTATCTTGGCAAGATTTAATACATGGAAGTGTATTAAATTACATTCATAAGACAGAAAGACAAAAGGTTACTCCAACTAAATCTAACCGAATTTTGTACTCGTGGCAGGGTGGGGATGAGGTAAAATCACAAGTGGGAAACGTTTTAGATATTTTCTACTGTAAAAAAGCTCTTGTTGAACATATTTAAATATACTCTTGCAGTACTTTAATGTGAAAAAATTCCAATCACAAAAAATTAAATGGCCTGTGCAGCTCACTGTTAAAGCACGGATTGGATTAACATTTTGTTACCCAAGTCTTTTCTATTCCATAAACACACAGCTGTATGCATAAAATTAGACTTCAGCAATGCACAATTGAAAAGCACACAGTGCCCGTTTTCAAAATTAACATGAACAATCAGTAGTGGGCTTGTGATTCCATAGTCCCTTCTCTCAATGACTGTCACACAATTATGATTGATGTTTATGTCCACAGGAATGCGCACACTTATTGAGTGAATGTCTACGGTAAAACGTTCAAAATGTGAGGTAAATGTCCAATGAACAATTTCTCCAATCACTTTTTATAATGTCAGGTTTGATTTTAAAAACTTTTGAAAAGGGACTTCATATCAGGCTTACTTTGCAATGGAGTGATTATTATTTTTTTCCTTTTTAGAAATAACCTTTGAATCACAAATGCAGAAGTCCTTATGTGCTGGTAGTGAACAGAGCCATTAATTAATTTACAGCTCATCGTGTTTATATGTAAATTCCCTGGCAGAAATATATCCATCTTCGTTTTCATCTTCATTTGAAAAGATGTCATTAACCATCGATTCCTGTTGGGTGTCATTTTGTGCAACTCCATATTTGTCGAATTCTCTGCGGAGATACTCTTTCACCTAATTTGCAACGATAGACCAGGATTAATTAAGAAAAAACCAAACATTTAAAGGCATACATAAAGTGTTCATGGTTTATAGCTTAAAAAATTGCAATACCTGGAAAATGGAAATGGAATTAAAATTTGAAATATATATATTTAAATGGGTATATAAAGTACAAAATATTAAGCATCCACATTCACACGCTTTACTTATTGCAAGATCTTCCCTATTGGGCAATATTAATCAAGTTATTTTTAAAATATTCTGGTTGGGTAAATATGTGTGTGTGCATGGTGATCCTGATGTGCCTGGTGGAGGCCCTTAAGTGGCCATTTCAAAACAACAAAAAAGTGTACTATTGCAGGCAGTGGGGGTGAAGGGTTTGTCCATTAGAAGGCTCCTTCTGACTAGTGGCATCCCCCACTTAAGGCTCGGTGACCTCCAGACCAACCAACCTCTGCTTAGCTGCCACCCCCCCCAGCTATGCCCGAGACTCCGATCACCCTATATCATGACCCTCCCAGGTATTCTCCACCTTTCCCACCCTGGGACCCCTGCCAATTACCTCTCCGCCAGGTACCAGAACTTATTCCTGGGCAGCTTCCTGCAGTGCCTCTTCTGGCCACTGCAGTGCTGTGCCTGGTGGCCCTGGAGAGCTTCTGGCCAATCAGATTGGCTGGCAGTTCTCAAAGGCGGGGCTTGCCCCTGCAATGGTGGAAGTCCTGCCTTATCAACACTCATTTGAGCATATTATGGCATCAGGATTGATGGACTTGTCCGGGATGTGTTGCCCGTCGACTCCACAGATAGCGGAGGCTGAGCCCTCCTCACCTTAAAAATTCAGGCTGATATTCTCTAGTTCTTTATTATGGAAAACTTTGAAGGTATTTTATACTCATCTGAATAATCAACAATATAATTAGAGGAAAGAGGACAGTTAGTTAAAAATTGTCAGAATATGTCCACCAGTATTAAATATTGCCCATTTACAGTTAAATTGCTGCATGAACAATATGTTTTGAATCCAACAAGCATGCAATGGGCCTAGTTCTGAGAATGAAATTAGACAAGAAGTTAATGCAAGAGCAGGGAAGCATCAAGCAAACAGTGACCACAATATTATTAGGTTCAAGATAAAAAAAACTGAAGGACAGATTCCAAAGTACTTTGATAAACCACTTTCAATTAAAAAAGGGAATTAGTCCACATAAACTGGAATGAAAAACCGTAGCAGATTAAGTTAGTACAGATACAATGGAAAATGCCGAAGCACAAAACAGTCAGGGGACAGATGGAGATATATTCTCTCAAAGAAGAAATTGAAATGGAGGAAAAGCAGTTCCTTCAGTGAGTACAGAAATTAAAATTAAACTTATAAACAAGGAGTATGACAGAGCTGAAGTCATAATAGAAAATAAAGTCAAACTGAACAAAAATACAGAGGTGGAAACAAAAGAGATTTGAAAGGCTGAGCACCAGTTATGAAAAGAGATTG
Source organism: Scyliorhinus canicula (assembly GCF_902713615.1). Classification (NCBI taxonomy): domain Eukaryota; kingdom Metazoa; phylum Chordata; class Chondrichthyes; order Carcharhiniformes; family Scyliorhinidae; genus Scyliorhinus; species Scyliorhinus canicula. The sequence goes on from NC_052150.1 coordinate 81,646,236, forward strand.
ACAAAGAACCTACTAACCTGGATTTTGTGACAGGAGAAAACAGTGAGAGAACGAGTATTCACCATTACTTTGGAGTAAATAGGACAAAAATGTCTGGCTGCTGCACATGCACAGTTAAAGGCAGAAATTAGGAAGTTGTTGTCTGAATTTCCTGGTTCTCCACACGTTTTGCTACAACTGTACCTCATTGAAACATTTGACACTGAAACACATGAAACGCATGAACCTGCGAAGGCTGGTGCATTCACAAATAATTTATTTCATTTTTTTATTTTTTTGTTGTGTGAGGAGTCTTAATTCTACCAAACAACTTCTATGGTATTAAATTTAATTTAAAAAATCTAGGATGATACTCCTGCAAAATTTAATTTTTGTTGCAATTTTAATTAAAAATTGTATATATTTTTAAAAAATATTTTAAAAAAAATATTTTATTTAGGCATATATAATGTTATCAATTTTCAAGAGGAAAAACAACAAAGTAAATAACACCACCCAACCAAAACCAAACCCAGCCAACATAGCTTACACACACAATTCTCCAATCCCCCTTTCCTACTAACTATTTCCCAACTCATCCAATCCCCCATGCCTCCCTCTTTCCTTTTACACCCACCCTCCCCCACTGCTGACGGTTTAATTTTCCCCAATGAAGTTGATAAATGGCTGCCATCAAAATCGATCCCCTCAGGACGAACTTGATCTTCTCGAGCCTGAGAAACCCGGCCATGTATCTGACCCATACCCCCCCATTTTGGGGGTTCAGAGTCCCTCAATGCCAATAAGATCTGTCTCCGGGCTACTAGGGAGGCACTAGGGAGGCAAAGGCCAAAACATCAGCCTCTTTCGCCCCCTGGACTTTAAAAAATATTTTAAGTACCTTTCTTGATCTTTCTTTCCCACTTCCGTTTTTGCTTTCCAAACATGATTTTATAGTGAATTTAAGATTATAATTGATCTTTCTTGGTTTTAAATTCTTGGCCTTGATTTTAATCTGGAGAGTAGAGCATTTTTATCTATAAATTTAAAAAATAGTCTTACTTCCTGTCTGGACAATTTCCAGTCATCATCGAGGTCCATCTCCTGGAATGAGTCATGAGATCGTGGTCCATGTTTGATCTCAAACAGTTCAATTTCAAATGTCAAAGTGCTTTCAGGTGGAATTTTTCCTGCAATATATATTTATTTTAGTTGAGAAATGTAATACTTGCATTCAAAATTACATACTGTTATGATTTTACTGGAATTCTTTGAAAAACTATCACTTCCATCTCACCATTTCTGCTAAATAAAGCCCAGCTAATTAGAGGTAGTCACTCGTCATGTGAGTCACATAAACATCAAGATATACTTAGAATCAAGCTAAAACGTAGGGATACATTTTGATGTCAACCTTACACTATACACAATTAAATTGTTAATGCTATTTACTTACTTTCGGGAATTTTGTGAGAAATGGAACACTTCAGGTTTTGGGCACCCAGAGTCAGTACCAAGCACGCCCAAGAGACACCGCATGTCTAGATATGGAGTACAGTGTCCTCCACTCTGCTCCAATAGCACGAGTGCACCCCCTGTGTCATTTTTCCATTTGGCTCACCAGCTGCTATTGGTGAGATGGTCAATTTATTGCTGAATTGGGGGAGGTTTTATAGTGTTCATTGGTAACAGGATTAAAATTGGTCAAACTCATTTAATGAAAAAAGTTTATATGCTGGATCTAAACTTTGGGCCGGGGAGACACGTTAATATTACTGCGGAAGTCAACCTCTGCCGCATTTTGCAGACTCCACTGAATTGGGAGTTCCCAGGATGTTCACTTGTGACATGGGAATACAGGGGCAGGATGTCACAATGATTAAAATTTTTGAGGCTATTGACTCCTTCCTGGGCCCTGGGAGTACCACTTTCCAGCGGCTATTTTTCAATTGTGAATCTTGCCAATGAGAATCGGTACGGTTCAAGAACTCCGGAAGGTTTGCAGTGAAGCTTCGTGTTTTTGATATTCATTGTTTATCTTGTCTTAACAGTCCTTCATATTCTTAACGTACACTGGCATCTAGAGGTTGTGTGTCTCAGCATTGAAGGTTAAGAGGTAACAGGAGTTTCAATGAGACTGAAATTCCAAAGTACTACCACCATCACAGAGCAGTACCATCATCACATACAAACTATCGGACAGATTCAGATTTTGCCAGATTGACTACCTTGTGATATACAATCATTATGCATTATTATGAACGGGTGGAATTATTCCCTTTCACTCACTCGCAGCCAACCTTACCAGAGAGTAAAACTGGCAACAGCCAAAATCAGCATGCAAATGTCACTGGGTAACGGAGAATTCAATTCAAGGACATGCATTGAATATGCACAACTGTGTTAGCTGTTAACCAAACAAAGAGCATGGAATGGTTAGTAATTGAATAGTAAAAACATTAACGCTGTTCATATTAGCAATTGTTCAGTACATGAGTTGAAAAAGATGAAAAAGGTACATGCAGGATATTTTGGTTGTAATATTAAAAACCTATACAAACACATCTAGGTTTGCTCCTTATATACAATATCCACATGAACAGCAATGAGAACTCAAAACTGCAAAATGACTTTCCTGAAGCACGTAGCGTATCTGTTATGTCAAATGTTACAAATGTGTGACCTTACAAGATGGCTATGTTTCAAGCTCTTTTAATTTAAAGTGAGGCAGCATGTCCTGGATAATAATAATATCTTTATTAGTGTCACTAATAAAAGTTACTGTGAAAATCTCCCAGTCACCACACTACGGCGCCTGGTCGGGTACAATGAGGGAGAATTCAGAATGTCCAATTCACCTAACAAACACTTGTGGGAGGCAACCAGAGAACCCGGAGGAAGCCCACACAGACACAGGGAGAATGTGCAGACTCCGAACAGACAACGATCGAAGCCGGGAATTGAACCCGGGCCCAAGCCTCTGTGAAGCAACAGTGCTAACCACTGTGCTACGGTGCAATGAGAACTGTGACTGCCGACAAAATTCTACCAGAGACAAAGTGACCTGGTTGTCATGGGAACGGAGGCCCAAGTCAAAGCATATTGAAAAGTAAGATCCGTGTTTTAACACCTCATCACAAGAGGAGGTGACAGCTAGTCTTGCTGCTCATAGACACTGTCGGTCAGTCAGACAGATTTGGGGAAGAAGGCTAAAAATAGGTGCTGGTAGGGAAACAGACGAGCTACCAAGAATTAACCACCAGGTAGAGTTCTGCGAGGATGAAGAGGCAAAGAGGATGCCTTACTACTGCAGTCTATTTGATTATGCTCAGGAGGTTGAGTGAAGGTACTATTTTAAAAAGGACACTAGAAGGTTCATTTTGATTGGGAAGGGAGAATGGATCCTGTTGCAGTCAGCAGGAGCTTAGGACTTTATCTCTGCTGGGAGTGTGTTTATTAGTTGCCTACTACAAAAAGTGGCACGGAGGACTTCAGTTGGCATCGATGTAATGAGTGGTCGCACACAGGGCAGCTTCGGCTCAAAGGTATTGGTTAGGGCACTTTATATCCGTTAGTGGGGTAGCTCCGGCAGGAAAGTGGTGCAGAGGGAGAGGATCTCCCCAAGATTGGCATGTCTACTGGTTACCAGACCCCGCAAAAAACAGTTAAAGACCTGGATAAGGAATTGGAGGTGATCTGTGGCACAGCAACAACTGTGAAAATGGCAGAGGCTGAAGGGTCATTGTTAGTGGGAATGGCCCAGATGGAGCAGTTGATAGCTTTCATCAAGGAAGAATTTTGCCAAAGGAAGGAGATGCATGGCAACTGGTTGAAGGCCATTGAGGGAGTAGCAGCACCTCTGTGAGGATTGATGGACTGTGTGGAGAGGTGCCTTGAAGCACGAGGTGCAACGATGTGTGAGGTGGAGAAGGCGGTGCCCGACCAGAGCAATCGGATGTGCCCTGGAGGTGGAGGTGGGGATCCTGGGGGACCTATGGAAGTCACTGAGAGTGAAGGTCGAGGAGCAGGAGAACAGCTCAAGGCGGCAGAACCTGTGAATTGTGGATCTGCCAGAGAGTGTGGAGGGAACGAGCGCCACAAAACATGGGTTGAGGATGCTGGCCGGGTTGGTGGAGGAGAGAGTGCTGTCAAAGGCCCCAGAGGTGGGCAGGGCCCACAGATCTCCAAACGCAGAAGTCGAGTGTAGGGGAGCCATGTGGGTGGTGATTGTGCGGTTGCACAAGTTCATGGAGAAGGAGAAGATGCGAAGGTGGACCAGGGAGAAGCGGGACTGTGAATGGGAGGGGAATCATGTCCAAATACACTAGGACACTGGTGTGGAGCTGGTGAAGAGGCATGCTGCATTCGACAGGGCCAAGGCGGTGTTGTCGGTTTGGGGTGTTGTACCCGGAGAAACTGTGGGTCACATTTGAAGGCCTGGAGCGTTAATGCCAGAAAAGGCCAAAGACTTTATAAGAGACCATAAACTGGGGAGAACTGAGAGTTGATGTGAGATGGAGGAGCTATATCTGCAAAGGTTGGATGTTACGGCTATTGTGTGTTTCTAGAGGGCGTTTTTTTTTCTTTGGTAGAGTTAGAAGTTTGTAAGGGGGTAATTACCCCCTCCCCATATTTTTGTGGTGTCTTTCCTTCAGGAGGGGAGATTTTGCGTGTTTATTCTTTATAAGGGGCGTGTATGGGGCACGTTGGGTGGGGTTTTCGGAGGAGGGGCATTCAGGCGGGTAGGACGGCGTTTGCTCAGGCTAAGGAGGGACTGGTTGGGCGAGGGGTGTGTAGGGGGGCCTTCGGCCGGGAGCTGCCATGTTGGCATGTAATGCTGGTGAACGGAGGTGAGGTGGAGGAGGAGACAGTGAGACGTGGCTGGGGGTGGGGAGTGGCAAGAGAGAGAGGAAGGGGGGAGACGGGATCGCAACGTGGCAGAGTTGGAGACTGAGGGTGGTCTTGGGTGGAGAGGCGGACTATCTTAGATGGGCCCAGTTTAGGGTAGCATTAGAGGAAGTGGAGCCAGAGGGGGATGACAGCGGACAGTAGAGGGGAGTGGAGGTGTAAGCCTCCGGTAAGAATTGTAATGTAGAACATTTGTGGGTTAAGCGGGCCGATTAAGAGATCTCAGATGTTTGCACACCTGAGGAGTTTGCAGGCGGAGGTGATCTTTTTACAGGAGACGCACCTCCGGGTGAAGGATCAGGTTAGGTTGAGGAACGGATGGGTGGGACAAGTATTTCACTCGGGGTTTGACTCGAAGTCACGGAGGGGGGGAGGGGGGGGGGGGGGGCATTTTTTTGAACAAAAGGACGGGATTTGTGGGAGGGGGCACCACTGTTGCTAGTCAATGTATATGCACCAAATTGGGATGATGTGTGGTTTATGAAGGGTTTCCTATGAATGATCCCAGACTTGGATACACACTGGTTGATATGGGTGGAGATTTTAATTATGCGATGGAACCGCAGGTAGAGCCCCAATTGGGAAGATTGAAGATTTCAAAGGAATTAGGAGGGTTATGGAATGCATGGGAATGCTTGATCCGTGTAGGTTTAAGAACCCCAGGGGGGTGTCTTCCTTCTTCTCACATGTATATAAGGGGTATTGTAGAATTTATTTCTTTGTGGTGGGTCGGGCGGTGCTAATGTGGATGGTGGGAGTGAAGTATGCAGGAATCTTTGGCATTGGCTGGAGGTGAAGCTTAGCTTGGGGCAAGTGCAGGGGCCGGGATGGAGACTGGATTTGGGTTTTTTAGCATACAAGGGATTTTGTGAGAAGGTGAGGTTGACGATTGGGAATTATGTGGAGCTGAAACAGAATGGGCAGGTGTTGGCAGCCACATTCTGGGAGGCATTGTCAGATGGAAGATTATCGTGTTCAAGGTGTCCAAGAATAGGACGAGGATCATGGGTGGTTTCTGGACGAGATAGTTGAGGTGGACAGGAGATACTCAGGGACTCCCACTAAAGAATTGTTGGTGGAGATGAAGAGGTTACAGGGGCAGTTCAATAGGTTGACGATAGGAAAGGAAGTGGGGCAGTTTCAGAGGATATGAGGGGTGCAATATGAATATGGAAAGGCGGCGAGCCGTATTCTGGCCCACTTGCTGCGGAGGCGGCTGCATCCAGGGAAATTCTAAGGGTGCAAACAGAGAAGGGGAGGTAGTTTCATAGCTGGGGAGGATAAATGGAGGTGTTCAGGTGGTATTATGAGAAGCAATACAGGGCCAAACCGGGCGGAACGGAAGGGGATATGGGACGGTTTTAAGATGGGTTGGAGGAGGGAGCAGTTGGAGGAGCTGCTGGGGCTGAGGGAGATGATTGACAGCAGCTAAAGCTTTTGATGGTGTGGAGTGGAGGTATTTATTTGACATCCTGTGTAGGTTTGGGTTTGGTCCGAATTTATGACGTGTGTGCATTTGTTGTGCGTAGCCCCGGTGGCATGTGTACATACAAATGAGATGAGTTTACAGAGTTTTGGACTGCACAGGGACGGGGCAGGAGTGTTCACTGTTGCCGCTGTTGTTTGCGCTGGCAATTGAGCTCTTGGCGATGGCTCTTAGGGGGTCGGTGGAGTGGCAGGTGATTGGGAGGGGGAGCAGGGAGATTCGGGTGTCAATGTACACAGCCGACTTGTTGTTTGAGTCAGACCTAGGAGAGTATGGGTCGGATCATGGGAATATTGGAGGATTAGGGCTTTTTTTTGGGTACAAGTTAAATATTGGGAAGAGTGAGATGTTTCTGCGGGGTGGGGGGCCAAATTGGGGGTTTTGCCATTCAAGGTGGCTAGAGAAAGGTTCAGGTATTTGGGAATTCAAGTGATGAGGGAATGGGCTACGATGCGCAGGTGGAATTTGACAACATGTGGAGGAGATTAGGGAGGATTTTAAGAGCTGGAGTACATTACACCTGATTTTGGCAGGGAGGGTGCAGGTGGTAAAGATGAATGTGCTGCCAAGGTTCCCGTACCAGCCTCCCCGGACAGGCGCCGGCATGTGGCGACTAGGGGCTTTTCACAGTAACTTCATTGAAGCCTACTCGTGACAATGAAGCGATTTTCATTTTTCATTGTTTGTTTTCCAGACCCTCCCGATTTCTCTCCATTTGGCCTTCTTCCGGAAGCTGGAGACAGTGATTTTGGAGTTTATATTGGCTGGGAAGGTGCCGAGGGAAAAGACAGCCCTGCTGCAGAGGCAGAAAGGGGGGTTGCCGATTCCGAACCTGCTGCACTACTATTGGGTGGTGAATGTGGAGAGGGTGAGGTGATGGTGGGGTGGGTAGAGGGCCAGGGTGGAAGAGTGGTCATGTACGGGATCCAGTCTGAGGGCTATGGTGACTGCCCTGCTGCCACGAGCCCTGGGGAAGTATAAAGGGAGCCCGGTGGTACAGTCAACAGTCAGGGTGTGGAGTCAGCTGAGGAGATACTTTAAGCTGGAGGGGATGTCAGTGTCGACACCACTATGGGGGAACCACAGATTTAAGCCAGGGGAGATGGATAAGATGTATAGGAAGTGGAGGGAGGTGGGGCTGATGAGGGAGAGGGACCTGTACTTGGAAAGGCAGTTTGCAGGTCAGGAGGAGTTGCGGGAGAGGTTCAAGTTGCCAAGGGGAGTGAATTTAGACATATGCAGATGAGGGACTATGTGTGGAAGGAGTGGAGGACGTTTTCCACATTGCCGCAGTACACCTTATTGGAGCAATAGCTGCTCCCGGATGAGTTGGGAGAGAGTAGGATTGCAGATATATAGGGGTGGTTGGGGAGCGTTTTTGAGGGGGGGGGGGGTGGCATGTGATTGGGCTGCAAGTGGTGAGGATCAAGAACATACGGGAGGAGGAGCTGGGAAGGTGGGGGGGGGGGGGGAAATAGGCTGGGGACTGTGTGAGGTGATGCGTAGGGCGAATTCAACCTCCTCCTGTGCAAGAATGAGCTTGATTCAGTTAAAGGTGGTGCACAGGGTACCTATGACCCAAACGTCGATGAGTGGGTTCTTCCAAGGGGAGGCAGACGAGTGTGAGATGTGGGTGGTGGGGGGGGGGGGGCGGTGGCGAAGCATGCGCACATGTTTTGGGATTGCGTGAAGTTGGAGAGATACTAGGAAATGGTGTTTGGGGCATTATCTAAAATTGTGGGGGTGGAGGCCGGACCCAATGGTGGCAATGTTTGGGATATCAGAAGTGCCAGAGCTGCTGGAGGGGAAGGGGACTGATGTTGTGATCTTCACCCAATTGCCCGGCGAAGGATCTTGCTAAATTGGAGGTCAGATACGCCAGCGGGGGTGGCAGCCTGGCTGGGAGACTTGTATAATTTTCTCCGATTTGAAAAGATTAAATTTGAGTTGAGGGGGTCAGCGGAGGGCTTCGAGACAGATGGGGGCTGTTCATGACGCTGTTGAGGAACTGTTTCTCGAGGGAGGCGGAGGAAGTGGAAAAATTGTACTACTGTGGACTGAGTTTGTGGAATTAGTTTGTTGATTTTTTTTAGGCATGTTTGGAATAAAATACATTCTTTAAAAAGTGGCGTGGAGCTTTTAATTGTGTTAAAAAGTTAATGGGACTATCTTTTCTTTTGTTAACTATATTAGTTGCTGACCAAGTAAATGTTTTGTCAATGTAAATTTTAGTTTATTTGTTGCAGTAAAAGTCTTAAAATTGAAATCATGCTGTGCAATCCTTTGCATTGGTCACTGGAAAGTCATATATATTTTTTAAAGTTAACAGTTCCTATGGAGACCACAGCACATATATTAGGATCCCGGATGAGAACCCAACTATTTGCAATCTGTAAAACTTTCAGGAATGTTGACTGCACCACAGGAGTGAGATCACTGACCACTAGGTATTGTTTTATATTAAAACAAACTTAAATTTAAACAGTGAATTAACACATCAATGGAGGTTACCACTGAAATGAAACTGAACAGGATTATCTGTATCAATACTGTGGCTACTAGGGCAGGTCAAAGACTAGGAATCCTACACCAAGTAACTCACCTCCTGACCCCCCCAAAGCCTGACCATCATCTACAATGCACAAGTCAGAAGTGTAATTGAATACTTTCCACTTGCCTGGATGAGTGCAGCTCCAACAACACTCCATAAAAGCTCGACACCATCCAGGACAAAGCAGCCCACTTGATTGCTTTCCCTTCCACAAATATTCAAACGCTCCACCACCGACGAACAGTGACAGCCATATGTATCATCTACAAGATGAACTGCAGTAACTCACCAAGGTTCCTTAGACAGTACCTTCCAAACCCACGACCACTACCATCTAGAAGGACAAGAGCAGCAGGTTCCTGGGAACCCCACCACCTGGAGGTTCCCCTCCAAGTCACTCACTACCCCGACTTGGAAATATATTGCCATTCTTTCACTGTCGCTGGGGCAACATTCTGGAACTCCCTCCCTAGCAGCAGAGTGGGTATACCTACACCCCAAGGACTGCAGCCATTCAAGAAAGCAACTCACAAACACGTTCTGAAGGGTAACTAAGGATGGGCAATAAATCCTGGCTTAACCAGCGATGCCCACATCCCGTAAATGAATAATTTAAAAAAAGAAATAGCTTTATGGTTAACAGTTCTTAAATCAAAGCAGGAAGTCTAACTTACTTCCTAAATCTGCCACTAAATATTCAAATTAAGCAAACCAATATAGTTCAATAGCCAATCAGATTTGACTTGCTTTTCTCTGTGCAGAGACCTTGGAGAAAACCTTTCAGGAGGAAACTGAAAGACATTTCTTGTCAGCTATAAAAATAGCAAACTGCAACTACACAGAGACCTGGCTCTTTCCCTTAATTGCATCATCTGTACCCAAAGCATAAGCTATTCTTCTGTCTCCTCCCATAAGATGTCCCATGATCTGTTTAACCAGGACCAAGTATAATATCTCTCAAATTATCTACACCCAAGGGACCTCCAAAGCAAAACCATATTCCATTAAGCCAGCTATCTGTAAACAAATAAATACTTCTCAAATCTATCAGCAGAACACTTCCCTCGAGTCCTGACTAGACTGTTACTTGCCTTTTTAGATATAATACAAGGGACTATAGAACGTCCGTGCTTTTTAATTTCTTGTACACTCCAATTTACCGAACCCACCCCAACCGTTGGGCTTTTATTAGAGCATGGAATGGCAACCAAAATCAGCTGGGTTGGTTAGGAGATGGTTCACTAAAATATATTAAATACAATGCACCAAAAGTCATGTACATTGAAAGATTATTAATAGCAAAGGTTTTGACTGAGCAATGTTTTCCACAAATTACAATTTCAGTAATATAATGTTCATCGTGCGCAATTATCTCAAATCTAATATCAATCAGCATATCTAATATAGCAATATATAGTATATTTCATTTGCAAAGTACTTATTGAGCTGATGGTTAAGTATACAGAAAATATATTAAGACTATGCAGCAGAAATAATGGATAGATTATATTTTGCATCAACAAAAACTCATCTGTGTAGTTAATTCTAGATGCAATACCTCTTCCTTCTTTCCCATATGCAAGGGCTGGGGGAATGATTAGTTTCCTCTTCTCTCCTGCACACATATCACGTAGCCCTCTGTCCCAGCCAATAAGTGATTCTTTAATCCCAAGTGTGAACCAAACTGCCTCGCCATTGTTCTCACGACTGAAATACAATAAATGATTTCAGTATCCAAATTTGTGACCACAGGTATCATTAAGTAGATTCTTCCAAGTAGTTCTGTTGAAAAAATGATGAATACACCACAAATGGTACATGCATACTGAAGGAACAAACACCAAGAAGGAAATTAAGCCAATAACTTCCTCGGCACATATTCCACTCTTGACGGACTTACCCATGCTGAAATTCCAAAGCCCATGAATTCCAAATTCCCTGTCTTATCCAACCTTCCTCACTTAGGCTGGGTGAGAAAGGAGCAGTGTAGTGCACCCTGGGCTGTATCGATGTGGAATAATTGGGCATTCTGGAGTTAGAAGCGATTTGTTTTCCCCTTCCAAATAGAGCAACTATCAGGGTAAAACTGGCAGAACCATCTGAAGTTAATGATTTAAATCGCTTTTGTCAATTGTCTGGTAAACCCTTGCATGGGAACATCCGAGAAGAATTCCCATGTGCATCATTGGGTACCCCAAAGCGTTGCTGGAGAACTGGGAAGTTTATGGGCCTGTGCCTCAGTTTGTTTGGACATTAGCTCACATTGCTGTCCACATAAAAATAAATACATTCTAAGGTACTTCATGGAAGTGTAATCAGAGCATTTTTGTCAGGCAGAACTAGGAGGCGGTGAGAATCCCTCTCAATTGCTCCGTTTGATCATGAATTAAAAGATATTGGGCGTAATTTACTGGCCGCATCCTGCCAGAATCGTGGCAGGACACAGCCGGTAGACCCCATGCGAGGCATCTTCCGGGTTCCCCAATGGTCGTTACTCCTTGCGAGATCCAAGAGGATCTTGTGAGACTTCGCAGTCTGGATTCCTTCCACAATGGGCGGGAACCTTGCTTGTAGAGTAACCCTGCCGATGTCAGATCTAACTGGCTCCCGGGATCTATTGGCTTCGCCGATGAGGCCCTAGTCGGGCACCGTTTAGTACTGGTCCCCACAAACTGGGACCAGGTAGAACAGCACTTAAGGGGGGTGTGGCGCAATCAAAAGACCCCGGGTGGTTGGCAAGGCGTTCCCGGCTGAGGCACGAAATCCCGCCCCCCAGAGTGCCATTAGATAGCGGGAACGGAGTCTGTTTTTGTTTTCGTTAGTTCGCGCCCACTGTTTAAAACATCAGCATCTAATAAAATCTCACACTTATATCAATAATAGAAGATCTTAAAGTGTTTCACAGGCATGGTCTAAAGAAAAATTAGATACACGGTACTTATCCGTGTACCGCAATACAGGTTGAGCGCCCCTTATTTGAAATTCGAAAAGCTCTGAAACTTGCACTTTTTCTTTCAAGCGCCGATTTGAAGTCACGAGTGCAAAACTCCACAAGGTTCTGGGAAGGTTCCCAGACAATGTGCAGGTCCCAATGCACCACAGACGATTACAAGCCCAAGATGGGACTGTTTTGGCGCCAAAACATCAGTTTGTTTTCAGCGGTCATCAGAGACAGACATTAGTGCATTACTGACTGTGATTATCGTGCTTCTGCTGATCATGAGGTAGCTGGGTGAGCTACCGCATAATACAATTCTACAGGTATTCCAAAATTCAAAAAACTCTGCAATCCGAAACACTTTTGGCCCCAAGCATTTTGAATAAGGGATGCTCAACCTATATTAGGGTGGATGATCTTAGTCAATGAGGCTGGTTTTAAGGAGCACCTGAAAGGAAGAAACGAGCTAGAGATTTAGGGAAGGAATTCCAAACTTGTGGACTTGCCAATGATGGTGGAGCAATTAAAATCAGGAATCCTCAAGAGGCCAGAATTAGATGAGTAAGGCTCTCAAGAGGGCTGTGGGGCTGGAGCATATTAACGAATGAGTGGAAGGGCGAGACACTGGAGAAATTTTAAATCCGGGATGAGAATTAAAGAAAAACATGTGTGTATTGTTTAACTAGGAGCCATTGTAGGTCAGCGAGCCAGAGGTGATAGGTGAATGGGATCCATTGCAAGTAAGGATGGGGTACCAGTGAGGAGTCTGGACTGTTTATCTTTATCATAATCACATTGAATGCTTCTCCTAAATGGCTCAGCTCTAATTTTATGATATAGCTGTTGTTTGTGACCCCCAACCCCTTCCTCACCTTCAGAGGAAATATTTTTTTCTGCAACTACCTTATTGGATCCTATAAAGACTTCAATCAGATCACTGTTCAATCTTCAATATTTACTATCTGGTCAAAGATTGTTTCAGATAATTGAACCTCAGCCCACTTATCTTCACTCCTTGATTTATTCTCCTGTCTCAACCTGTGGCTTTGAGACCTCGTTACTACACAATCCGGAATCCCAGGATATACTTCTTGCAACACCTTAGATGTTTGACTTTCCACTGGCTTTTCAACCACAGTCGGCATCACTCTCACTTGTGATCCTGCTATAACATTACCCAGGATAAACTGTACCTCTGTAAAGGTAATTTCTCTATTACTTCTACCACCGCATCACCACTTTTCACCGGATTCTCTAACCTTACATAATGAAATACAACTCACTTCAACAATAATCCCACATATTACCACCTTTTCTGGCAACATTCTTTCTGAACTTCATATCTCCTCAACTCTCACCATTTAAGATTGACTTGTTCCGGTTTCCCTTTAGTAACCTCCTTACCTACTTCACCTTGTACACACAAGTAAATCTTACCCTCACAAATAAAATCTTGAATAAGGTCTGACACTTCCTTATCAACCAACCTGTGAACAGTCTAAACACTCTCTTGCACCTCTTTAGCTGCAACCATGGTTTATTTTTCCACTTTTTAAATAATCCACGCTGATTTATTATGTTTTAAGACTCTGTCTTCCCAGTACTTTTCTTAAGCCATGAACACTGTGACTTTGCATGTCCAATTTTATTACAATTAAAACATTAAGTTCCCTTATTTTTCTTCCACCATCATAAGTTTTCTTTTTACCCTGAGGCAAAGTCTCTTAAATCTCTCCAACTGCACCTTCTTTGCCGTGGCCATCTGTGGATTTCTAATTTCCTCAGTTTCTGTCCTTCACGGACTTAAATTGCTATCAAAAACCAAACCTTGATTTACGATTTAATTCAAAATCATCTGCCATTTCTGCTGCCAGTCTGGCAGTTTTAGCCCTTTGCTCTTCCACATGTGTTCTCTCTATTGCAGGAAGTGAATATTTAAATAAAAATAATCTAATAATATTTATTATTGTCAGAAGTAGGCTTACATTAACACGGCAATGAAGTCACTGTGAAAATCCCCTAGTCACCACACTCCAGCACCTGTTCGGGTACACAGTGGGAAAATTGTGGGAGGAAACTGGAGCACCTGGAGGAATCCCACTCAGACACAGAATGTGCAGACTCCGCTCAGACAGTGACCCAAGCCGGGAATCGAACCTGAGACCCTGGTGTTGTGAAGCAACAGTGCTCACCACTGTGCTACAATGCCGCCATGTATTCCTCCGAAATAACCGTTTCCCTAAAAGCTTCATAGGTTAGGTCTATTTTCAATGCCCTTATCCACCTGTCAAATTAGTTTGTCTAATTTTTTTCAAATTTTATACATGTCTGACCTGGTTCATTCCTTAGATTTCTAAGTTTCTGTCAGTTAGGCGTCTGGTACTAATCGATATGCACTTAAGATGGCTTTTCTCACCTCATCATTATCCCTCCTCAGATAGTGATGCACACTTCACTAGCTCTACCTAACTTTGTTTGAACCAACAATACCCACACAGTTTTTGGTCATTTCAATTGTTTAGCCACTTTCTCAAACAAAATTTTTAAAAATGGCTTCCAGATCGTTCTCGTCAAACCTTAGTAGTGCTTGAATATTTAGACACTGGCTTTTGATCAGGAGGGGTTACTCCTCTGCCTAAATTTCACTCGTGTGAATGAAGAGGTGGGTTCTAGAAAAATCTTATTTAGACAAAGTCAAAGATGCAATACGATACTTTGAATGCGAGTCTTTGCAGGTAATTACGTCTACAAGTCCAGACGGAGCAACTGGAGAGAGGAATAATCCACAGGTTAAGGAGGTGTAAATTGTCTCAAGCCAGAACATAAGATCAGAGGTTGAATGCCCTTGACTGCTGAAGTGTTCCCCGACTGGAAGGGAACATTGTCATGTGAGAGTACTTTTAAGAAATGAGTGTTTATAAATGGGTGTACATAATTATCTGTAGGGAGTGTACCTTCAAAAAATGGGTGTTTATTACTGCAGTGATGGCAGAGAGTGGGTGGAAAATGAATGAAATGAAAAGAAAATCGCTTATTGTCACGAGTAGGCTTCAAATGAAGTTACTGTGAAAAGCCCCTAGTCGCCACATTCCGGCGCCTGTTCGTGGAGGCTGGTACGGGAATTGAACCGTGCTGCTGGCCTGCCTTGGTCTGCTTTCAAAGCCAGCGATTTGGCCCTGTGCTAAACCAGCCCCAGCTGGGATGCCGGTCAGCTTTTTACTTTTGTTTTAGGCTGTTTGCTGCAGGGTGTGTTTTTGGTTTTGTTTTCAGAGCTGGATAGCTGCAGTCACAGCCAGAAGAAGTATTAGAGTTTCTCTCTGTAATCTAAAGACTGTAAATCGATCCTGGTGATTCAAAACTAATAACTGTAGTGACGTTAACCTGATGTGCTTCTGGTAAAAGATGTTTTAAGTCTTATGGATGTTAAAAGGAAAGCTTAAAGGATTGCTTTGTGTTGTATTCTTTGGGAGTTGTATTTGAATTAATGGTTGCTAAGATATTCGCTGTATGTTTGAAAAAGGTTAACTTGAGTTCATAGAATAAACATTATTTTGCTTTAAAAAATACTTTTCCATTTCTGCTGTACCACACCTGTAGAGTGGGCTGTGTGCTCCCCATACCACAATCTATTAAAAGTTGTGGGTCAGGTGAACTCCATGATACACGTTGGGGTTCTCTAAACCCTGGCCCGTAACAACATTCCTGTCTGGCGATTGTCGCGCGATGTCTGTTCATCCGTTGTCACAGCGTCTGCACGGTCTCGCCAATGTACCACGCTGCGGGACATCCTTTCCTGCAGCGTTTGAGGTCGGCAACGTTGGCCGAGTCGCATGAGTATGTACCACGCACCTGCTGGGTGGTGTTCGCACGTGTAATGGTGGTACCCATGTCGATGATCTGGCATGTCTTGCAAAGATTGCCATGGCAGGGTTGTGTGGCATCGTGATCGCTGTTCTGAAGGTTGGGTAGTTTGCTGCAAACAATGGTTTGAAGGCAAGTGGTGGCCGTGTGGGGGTGACCGTGGCAAGATGTTCGTCTTCATCGATGACGTGTTGAAGGCTATGAAGAAGATGTTATAGTTTCTCTGCTCCAGGCATGTACTGGATGACAAAGGGTACTCTGTTGGTTGTGTCCCGTGTTTGTCTTCTGAGGAGATCGGTGCGGTTTTTTGCTGTGGTGCGTTGGAACTGGCGATCAATGAGTCAAGCACCATATCCCGTTCGTACGTGGGCATCTTTCAGCGTCTCTAGATGTTTGTTACGCTCCTCCTTGTCTGAGCTGATCCTGTGTATATGGAGGGCATGTCCATAGGGGATGGCTTCTTTAATGTGTTTAGGGTTGAAGCTGGAGAAGTGGAGCATCGTGAGGTTATCCGTGGGCTTGTGGTGAAGCGAAGTGCTGAGCTAACTGTCCTTGATGGAGAGGAGTGTCTAAGAATGCAACCGATTCTGGAGTGTAGTCCATGGTGAGTCTGATGGTGGGATGGAACTTATTGATGTCATCGTGTAGTTGTTTCAGTGATTCTTCGTCGTGGGTCCAAAGGAGAAAAAATGACATTGATGTATCTGGTGTAAAGTCGGTTGAAGGTCCTGTGCGGTGAGGTCTTGTTCACACTTGTGGATGAAAATGTTGGCATATTGAGGTGCGAATTTGGTCCCCATTGCTGTTCCGTGTGTCTGGATGAAGAACTTGTTATCGAAGGTGAAGACGTTGTGATCCAGAATGAAGCGGATGAGTTGCAGAATTGCGTCTAGAGATTGGCAGTTGTCGGTGTTGAGGACTGAGGCAGTTGCAGCAATGCCGTCGTCATGGGGGATGCTGGTGTACAGTGCCGAGACGTCTATTGTGACCAGGAATGTTCCTGGTTCCACTGGGTGCTGAGTTTCTGTAAGAAGTCCATCGTATAGCTGGGCGTTCCTTGTACGATGGGCTTCAAGATGCCCTCGATGTAGCCAGAGAGGTTCTCACACAGGGTCCCATTTCCTGATACGATAGGACAATTTCTCTGTATTGTTTTCCACTGTGGTACCGGGCGAGGCTTGGTTGATGCTATGGTGATGCGGAGTTTCTCAAGCGTTTTGTTCTTGGTTTGCATATAGGTGGCATAGTATAGTTGTCTCATCTGTTTGGCGGTGTTCCACAGCTGGTCTGCTGCGTCCTGTGTGCAAGTTGAGAATATGGACTCTCTTGGTTTCCAGGTTGCGGTGTCTGCTGTAGAGCTGGTGTGAGAGGTGGTTGAGGAGTGTGAGAGAGGTGCGACGGCAGAGTCTCTCAGCGTAGTCTGTGTTGTAGGTCGACTTGAGTGGGTTTGTGATCTGTATTCCTTTTGAGATCTTGTCTGCTTTGTTGCATCTTTGTAGAAACATAATGTCAGTGTCTCTATGCACGATCTTCTAGGAGATCCTCACCGGGCTTTGAGCCGGCAGTTTGCGGTGTTGATGGTAGCCATGATGTGGAGCTGCCGGCGTTGGACTGGGCTGAGCACAGTAAGAAGTCTTACAACACCAGGTTAAAGACCAGCAGGTTTGTTTCGAATCACCAGCTTTCACAATTGCGCACAATTTCAAACAAACCATTGTTTGCAGCAAACTACCCAGCCTTCAGAACAGCGACCACGACACCACACAACCCTGCCATGGCAATCTCTGCAATATGTGCCAGATCATCAACATGGGTACCACCATTACACAAGAGAAGACCACCCACCAGGTACGTGGTACGCACTCATGCGACTCGGCCAACGTTGTCTATCTCATACGCTGCAGGAAAGGATGTCCCAAAGCATGGTACATTGGCGAGACCATGCAGACGCTGTGACAATGGATGAACGGACATCGCGTGTCAATCACCAGGCAGGAATGTTCCCATCCAGTCGGGGACCACTTCAGCAGTCAAGGGCATTCAGCCTCTGATTTTCAGTTAAGTGTTCTCCAAAGCGGCCTTCAGGATGCGCAACAACGCAGAATCGCCGACAGAAACATATAGCCAAGTTCCGCACACGGGTACGGCCTTAACCGGGACCTTGGATACATGTTGCATTACATTCACCCCCCCCCCCCCTCCGCCCCGCCCCCAATCTCGCCTGGGGCTTGCAAAATCCTACCAACTGTTCTGAATTGAGACAATTTACACCTCTTTAACCTGTGATTATCCCTCTCTCCAGTTGCTCTGTCTGGACCTTAGACTTAATTACCTGCAAAGTCTCGCATTCAAAATATCATATTGCATCTTTGACTTTGTCTATGCAATTGTTTCTGGAACCCACCTCTTCATTCACCCGAGGAAGCAGCAGTGCTCCGAAAGCTAATGATTCGAAACAAACCTGTTGGACTTTAACCTGGTGTTGTAAGACTTCTTACTGTGCTCACCCCAGTCCAATGCCGGCATCTCCACATCATAGATTTCGCTCAACTTCTGCCTCTAATATTTTACGTTGATGCTCTCTCTCTCCTTTTCCCTTGCTAATCTTTCCATTTCCTCATTTCAATTTCCTTTTTGGAAACTCGGTTTCCTTTTCCTCTGCCTTTGCCTCTCTCCTAGTCTTTGTTTCTTTGCTTTTAATTCAAATTTAAGCAGTCTCAGTTCTACTTTTTTTTCTATCTTTTCCCTGCATTCCAACGGTTTCCTTTGTAATTGAATGAGATAACAGCAAAATGGACTATTATTTAAATGGTAAAAATTTGCAGCGTGCTGTTGTCCAGAGAGACTTTGGTGTCCTTGAGCATGAATCGCAAAAAATTGGTTTGCAGGTGCAGCAGGTGATTAAGAAGACAAATGGAGTTTTGTCCTTCATTGCTAGAGGAATGGAATTTAAAAGGAGGGAGGTTATATTGCAGCTGCATAGGGTGCTGGGTGAGGCCATACCTGGGATACCGTGTACAGTTTTGGTCTCCTTACCGGAGAAAGGATGTACTAGCACTGGAGGGGATGCAGAGGAGATTCACTAGGTTGATTCCAGAGTTGAGAGGATTGGCTTATGAGAAAGACTGAGTAGACTGGGACTATGCTCATTGGAACTTAGAAGAACGAGTGGAGATCAGACAGAAACATTAAATTATGATGGGAAGAGATAAGAGGCGTCAGAATGTGGTGACTAGGGGATTTTCACAGTAACTTCATTGCAGTGTTAATGTAAGCCTACTTGTGACTCTAATAAAGATTATTAAAATCCACTCAGAAATAAAGTTAGCAATCGGAGTTACTTGCTGTTCTCTGTGCAGATCTTTGGACACAGTAAGAAGTCTTACAACACCAGGTTAAAGTCCAACAGGTTTGTTTCAAACACGAGCTTTCGGAGCACGGCTCCTTCTTCAGGTGAATGGAAAGGCTTGTTCCAGAAATGTTTATATAGACACAGTCAGAGATGCCCCGGAATGCGAGCACCTGCAGGCAATCAAATCATCAAAGATGCATGATTTGATGATTTGATTGCCTGCAGGTGCTCGCATTCCGGGGCATCTCTGACTGTGTCTATATAAACATTTCTGGAACAAGCCTTTCCATTCACCTGAAGAAGGAGCCGTGCTCCGAAAGCTCGTGTTTGAAACAAACCTGTTGGACTTTAACCTGGTGTTGTAAGACTTCTTACTGTGCTCACCCCAGTCCAACGCCGGCATCTCCACATCAGATCTTTGGAGAGAGACCCTCTCAGGTACAATCGGAAAATCCTTGTCGTGTCAGACTCAAATCCTATAGCAAACTGTCAAAAACTACAGACAGGTCTGGCTCCTCCCATTAATTACATCATCTGTATTCCACTAAGGTTCCCATGACCTGCTTAGATTGGACTATACAATCCCTCAAAGTATGTACACCCCAGGAAACCGCCAGCATTCAAAACCATGTTCCACTAGCCATCGCTCTGTAAACAAATGAATGATTATTTCACCTTTTACAGTCTTTAATCACCGCTTTAGCACACATATTGATTGTATGAATTTGAATCCAGGGTTTTTAATAACATTATTGCAATAAAATGTAATTTACAATATACAACAATTTCTTACATTCATCGTACACCCCAATGTGGTTGATTCTTATTTCCCCCAAAGCCACATAGTTAAACCAAACCTTTTGGTACCTTCACCACTCTGACTTCAGCAGTTTACAAAGCTGACCAAGCACAACGTTCTCTGCATATCTAGGGTTGGGCAATGAATGATAGTTTAGCCATTAATTGCCCATATTTTTAAACCCCTCCTTCACATCCTTAATTTGACTTAAATAATACTTTACTCGATTTTGCCTCCCTATGCCAATGCCAAGGGACATTTAGACTCCCTCTGACAAGGGCCATTAAAAAAAAAAAACATGTGATGTCCCACCCAAATCCTAATAAATGCTTTAAAAAGAATGCAATATGCAAATCTTTGTGAGGGGACATATACTTTGATTGCACCATATTTCCCAACCTGACAACGTCGGTTGATGGTAATGCACCATCTATCATGTTGCTGACTGCCCTCCACGAAAGTTCATAGACAAAAGAACTCTGGGCAAGAACACTTTCATGCAGGATTGTGACTACTTACCAATGGCCTGTTCTATTCCAGAAAACTAGACAGTGAAGGATTGAACACGAACCAATCTTTGCACACTTTTATAGGCTTTGGTTTAGAGATAAACATTACAAACATACACCTCCTAGCCCGACAACCAGTTGCAGTCTGTTCATATTTATACCTCTTGTCAGGTCTATTGCCAATTACGTGGGAGCACAAACTAATTCCCAAATAATGTTCATCACCTGAATACTGGTTGGCACTTCACTGGTGTACTTTTATTTATTTAGAAAATCCAAATCCCCCAAAGCCTAGAAATAACCTTCTCATTTGCTGAGCTTAAGGTGATTCCTCCACTACTTAGTCTGTAGATGGGATACTCCTTGTGTCTCTTCACATGTGAATGAGGAGTTTGTACCGAGAATCCAGTGGTGGAGGTTGGCTGCACAGGGACTCTGGCCTGTCCATTCTTATTGTGGTAATTCGCAGCCTGCCGTTCAATGGATGTGGTTTGTCACAAGGATTTTTTCGATGACCTTTTTTTTCATTCCTTCATCCAAAGGGTGTCTGTTGGAGGACCTTGCTCAGGAAACTTGCTCCACATGGGATGTCAAGATAGAAGCGGGCAGCAGATGGTTTCAATCAGTTGTTGGTATTCATCAGTTAATGGATGTATGGCAGAGTGATGTTAGAATTCAGTGCAGAAGGAGGCCATTCAGCCCATCAAGTCAGCACCGGCATTTGGAAAGAGCACCCTACTTCAGTCCAGGCTTCCACCCTAAACCCGTAACCCGACCTAAGGGGCAATTTTAGCATGGCCAATCCACCTAACCTGCACATCTTTGGACTTTGGGAGAAAACTGGAGCACCCAGAGGAAACCCACGCAGACACTGGAGAAAGTGCAAACTCCACAAAAACCACAAGGCTGGAACTAAACCTGGGACCCTGGAGCTGTGAGGCAGCAGTGCTGACCACTGTGCCACCGTTTGCAAGAAGAAGCTTCCTGGTAGGGATGTTGAGTGGAGGCTTCCAGTTATGATGTGAAGTTTTGCATTCAATTGAGCATCAACATGTGGTATGTGTGTGTGATGACCTTTGTCAGACAGGTGTACAGTCCTGTGCTGCCAAGTATGGTAGGGTAAGGTCCAGAGTGTTGTCAGTAATGTCCCTCTTGGATCCAGCAAGTTTGGTTAGTCGATTGCTTCAGGTTTTGATCTTTGCTGCCATTTTCTTCAGATGTTCCCAGAAGAACAAATTCCTAACTAATGTTATTTCCAAGTATTTTGGTTGGGACCTTGCTTTAGTCTCTAGCCATCCATGTAGATTTTCTTTTGGCACTGGCATTGTCGAGGTGCAATACACTGGATTTGGTTTGAGGGGGATTCAATATGAGAAGCCACATGCTGCAGTAGTCAACAACTTTGTAAAAGCTTCATTGAGGGTCTGGTCCAGAATGTAGAAGGAGCTTGGGTATAACAGACATCATCAGCATAGACAAACTTGTGGGATATGGCAGGTCAGTTGTAAATATGGTCAACAGGGTAAGGGCTAGCATTGAGCCCAGTGGTAGTCCATTAGCCAGCCTGCTCCCTGCACATTCCCCTTGCCCAAGGTGGACTCAATCCTCTGTTGCGAAGGAGTGTTTTAACAATTGTCTTGACCCAGGTCAGAAGTGCTCTGGACACCTTTAAGAGCAGACCAATATTCCACATTATCATAGGCAGCTGTGAGGTCCAGTCACACCAAGGCTGTCTTCAGGAAGCCATATTCGGTGTAGGTGGTGAATGATGGTACTTCAGTCTAAGTGGTGAGAGATGGTACTTGATCATATGTGATGCATCCCTTATAGTAACCAGCTTGGTCGACATACCCCAGAGATTGCGTTGCAAGATAAGATGCTCAAAGATCTTAAAGCACACAAAGTAGTCAAATCAGTTGAAAACTGGCTGTCAATGAGAGATATTTTCCTGGTTTTGAACTAGCAATGATTTTTGCCATTTGACAATTTTCAGGAGTGTGGTTGATCTGAAGATTGTTGTGTGAACTGAATAAGCCAGCCGTGACCACAGGGGCCTTAGTTATTTCAGGAATTCTGGTGCAATGTTGTCATATTCCATTGCTTTGCCACATTTCAGGCCCCTTAATGCTTTCTCCAGATGCGATCTTGAAGTGACCAGGACTGCCCATGTTCTGTGCACTGCTAGTGATGTTTTCCCAGTTTATTTTGGGTGAGGCGTTTTATTTTCTTTCCCAATGGGGCCTTCACTTCACGGGACTTGGTTCAGGGTGACTGGTGGGCAATTTGGTACAGGTGACTCTTGGGCTGCTCCAAGATGATGAAAAAGGTCCCAGAGCCTTCGACCGGAATGAGTGAAATTAAGTCCTGCTGTCATTTCCTTCCATTTGGTGTAAATGTAGCTTTAAGGGTCAACAGATCATTCATACTCCTTCAGTAGTGCACTCTTTGCATCAAAGCATGGGACATGGCTGGATCAGTAGTCAAAAGTGATGGTTGTGTAAACAGCTTTGTGAATGGCACCACCAAAGTGCAATCCTGGTGGAATGTTACATTCTTGGAGGCACTATTTTTTTCCAAGAACAGAGCTTTCCTAGTGTCCTAGCCTGCCAGAACATCTCACCTAGTCATTCATTTCGCTGGTAAGGGCAGCATGGTAGCATTGTGGTTAGCACAACTGCTTCACAGCTCCAGGGTCCCAGGTTCGATTCTGGCTTGGGTCACTGTCTGTGCGGAGTCTGCACATCTTCCCCGTGTGTGCGTGGGTTTCCTCCGGGTGCTCTGGTTTCCTCCCACAGTCCAAAGACATGCAGGTTAGATAGACTGGCTATGCTAAATTGCCCTTAGTGTCCAAAATTGTCTTTAGTGTTGGGTGGGTTGCTGGGCTATGGGGATAGGGTGGAAGTGTAGGCTTGGGTAGGGTGATCTAGGGCGCCAGTGCAGACTCGATGGGCCGAATGGCCTCCTTCTGCTATGAACATTCTATGGTGTTTGTTATGTACAAATTGACTGCAGATTCAGACGCCCTGAGATTGTGAAAGGCACAATATAAATGAAAATTACTTCTTCGCTGTTAGAATTCGATTAACAGCTTTCCTCATATTGCATCTCGGATCATTTTTGACATTTTAAAACTCTGAAGTATCTAGCAAGTCTTGAACCTCACGGACTTACCTGGAATGAAACATGGTGCCATTCTCAAAGAAGCCAGCGTAATGTATCAGTAGCCGGTCACCGAGGTTAGTCTTTCTGTGACAGAGGAACGGCTTTTGTAACACATCGATTTTCACTTCAGGCTCCGGTATAAGAGCACAGCTGGTGTAGCCCAGCACGAAGGTGAAAATGAGTGCTCGGTAAACGTTCAGACACTTGGTCAACATCGTGTACCAAAGTGTTCTTTGGGGTAGAATTCTCCCTTTCTTGTGTTGCCTACCTCCGGCACTCAATGCCGCAGACGTGGCAGCTGCAACTTTCCAGTGCTGAGCTCTCACACAAACGTCATGCCGACCGAGCCCCGCCCTCTCTGGACCTGCTGCACACGTCACAAAACAATTCGCGCGCGCGTGCTCCCGAATTGTTCTGTGGCGTGCGTGCGCGCCAGTCCTCCTAGCGTCGTGATCGTGACGCAACAACCCCGGCGGCAAATCTGATTGGTGCTTTTAACCAGGGCGGCAAGAGGAAAGGGAGAGGGAATCAGCCCGCCTCCTCATGCCTCTGATTGGTTACTTACGGGAACTATGACGCGTCTACCTGAGGAGCGAGCGCGACTGGCGAATGGTTCCTTAACCTGTCAATCATTGGGCGCTCGGCTCCTGGTGTTCCTGGTTCCGCCCGGCTGGTGTGCCGTGGGGTAGGGACTGAGTCTGAGTGAGTGAGTGAATGAATGGCAGGGGGTCTGTACAGTTACCATGGAAGGAATGCTTTATAAGTGGACCAATTATCTCAGTGGTAATTCGCTCTCTTTTTTTTTAAATTTCAAGCGTGAGATTCGGTTTTGTGTTTGACTTTGGTTTGGATTTTTAAAAGGTGGGGTTGGGTGCTTAGCGCTCCTGTCCTGTCCTGGAAATGGTTGCATTCTTGTGACCGAAGGGATCACCCCCCCTCCCTGCCCCCCTCCAGTTGGCAGGCCTCCGAAGATAGTGGCTGGGCCTCTGGAATAGCATTATATGTGATTGTGTTGCTATAATGTACATTCGGGATCTCGGCATGTACATGAACGCGGTACAAATCGGAATAGGAACCGCGCCGAGTAAGCGGTAGGTAGTGTTAAAATAGTGTGGTATCTGGGTCACACCGGCAGCAAGTAAAGCTGTTGTCAGGTTGGACCTAATCCTGTCGGCATTCATTTGACATTAAAAGTCATTGAGGATGTATTTTACTGAGACGCCTGAAATAGTTCACCCCGCCACCTCTCTGCGTTTCACTATCCCAACCCACATGTACCGTCAATAAATCGGTTATCCGTGAGTCCTTTTTTTGCCATTTCATGTAAATTAATATGATTTGGCTGACATTTGATAATTACAAAACATTTCGGTTGTTTCTTTTTAACCAAAAACTGTAGGGTGGGAAAATGTTGAAGAGATTCTCCATGTTCCACTGTTGAACATTAACTACTCTGTATGTTTCTTCATGGTTCAATGGGATGAGACTGATTTGCTGGTTAACTTTAGTCTGTCCATTGATCACTTATCTAACAGGGTTTCTATTTGCTTATAATTTTGTTTGAAATTAAATTAATAATTACTTCACTGAAGAAAACTTCATATTGTAAGAGAATGAACTTTAGCAAGTGTCCATGGCCAACTATCAGTCTGGATATTTTAAGAGTTTTAGTCTGACAACATTCTGTTTCCATTACTTGAGTGACTCTTTTATTCTGCTGCCCAGGAGGGAGAGTTCTGTACATTTGTGTTTATGCATACATAACTCCGTTTCAGGTTCTGTCAGTGAACCAGGCTGGCTGATTGCATTGTCTCAAATGTTCAGCTAGTTGTAGGTAAGTGTAAAAGAAAAATAAGGCGATCCATTGGATACTGTGCACATTTGTTACAGCTGGTATTATATTGTACTAGATTTATATTACACAGGAGTGGTTTGAAACCCGCTGCTCCATGTTAATTTCAGCTACAGCTGTAATTTTGATGTGAAATTGATTCCTAACATTGCTGATGATGGATGTGAAAATGAAATGAAAATGAAAATTGCTTATTGTCACAAGTAGGCTTCAAATGAAGTTACTGTGAAAAGCCCCTAGTCGCCACTTTCTGGCTTTTTGTTTTCACCAAACTTATTCCACTTTTTAGTTTATCTGGCCCACATGAGAGGCTAAGGACAAGCTGTGAAGTGGACCTTTTACCAAGTTTTCAAGGCTATAGCTTGTTGTGCTATCACTGAGTACTCTGAAAGAGGCTTAATTTAACCGTAGACATGTCACTTTGCTAAAACCTTGTGAGGGATTGGATTAAGCAGTTGATTACTAGTAAGCTGGTTATTTACCACTGCGTTTAAGCATCAAGGCTTTTGGAGCAAGTGGCGATGACATATCTGGACTCTGATGGCGGGAACCAAGTTAACCATCCGTGTCGGTCTGAGTAACCTAATATTGCCCCAAACAGGTCCATACTGACCCAGTGTCATATTGATTATGAATAACCAGGCTGGCTTACAGATGGAATCTAGATAGGTAGATCTATCACTGAGCTGGAATTGTTTTCACTCCAATCCAGATAGCCCTGGAAACTGATGCCCCATTGAACAGGTAGTCCTGGCTAGACAAGAACAGGAGGCTACTCGTGCTTTGTGCAGGTTGGCTACATGGTTTCAGCTTGTTAACCTGCAGCTGTCCCCCCTCTACAAATCCAAAAGGACTAAGCTTTGGCTCATACCAACAAATGCCTAAACTCTCTGAACTTGAATGGCTGGCTAAGTTGTGGTATAGATTGTGGCATATTTTAAGGTGTCCCGTTGTTACAGATGTACCGATGGGAGACGAGTTCAATTCTGGCTGCACTTATTGTACTGAAAACCATGTGAGGCAGGAAGATGGGTTGCCCTGGCTGTCAAGTGGTTGTCAACCAGATAATTCAAACAAGCCAGGCAGATGTGCTCCTCTGGTAGTCTCTTGGTAGCTATATATTCCAGGGTGTCTGGGTTAATATCATGAGATTTTACAGTGACTTCTTTATAGCGTTTCATCTGTCCCATATCACTTGTGAAATCTAGTCTAGCCATAAAAAGTTGTTTGGGGAATTCTGTAAGCATGTGGGTGAACAATGTGTTCTCGCAAATGCAACTAGACCTATTTGATTGCATCCTGAATTCCAGTTATATTTAGCTTTGCAGACATCAGTGTTAGACACCCTGTCTTTCCACTCTATACCAGGGATACATTGTAGACAGTGCCAATGGAAACGGTCAAGTTACTTGATGTGACAGTGTGGGAAGATCCACCACTCAAATCAATTTGGAAGATGGTGACAATAATTAGGTTCTATAATACTTTTCCTGGCAGTGTAACTCCTTGTTGGGCTGGGTCATTGCTTGGGTTTTACAAATCCATTGTGTGATATTGATTGTGGTGTTCTGTGAGAAGACATCACTGAAGTAGCAAAAATATATCCGTGGCTTTATGTGGTACATTGATCATAATCACAGGGGTTTAACTGAATGGGCTGGGCCAGTGTTTTTTTTTGTTGATTGTAAGGCCGAAACACTATGCAGCCTGAACAAAGCATTTGGAGAAAAGCTGAATATCCTCGAGAATATGATCTTTTAAAATACTTAATTCCTGTGTTGAAATCCCTCCATGGCCTTGCCCCTGCCTATGTCTGTAACCTCGATCACTACAAACCATAAGATCTGTGTTCCCCAATTCTGGCCTCTTGCACATACCCCAATTTTCATCAGTTGACCGTTCAGTTGGCCTAAGCTGTAAGATCTAGGATACCATCTCTAAATCAGTTCATTTCTCCCACCTGCCTGTTAAAATCTACTTTGTTCACCAAGCTTTTGGCCACCTGTCTGAAAATATCTTAAATATGACTTGACGCCTAGCACACCTGTGAAATACCTTGGGATGCTTTACTGTGTAAAAGATTTAGGATCACAGAAAGTTGTTGCTTTGAACGAAAGAAATGCAAAATCATCGGCAAAAACAGTTACCGGCATGACCTTTGTTTTTGTACACAGCCGGTGAAGGTTGAAGATATAATCACCTACACAGTATTGGATTTAATATCCTCTATCATTCTGGAACACTTGGTGCACTACTGCTCAATAGCACAGGGGCAAGACACAATCATGTAAAATATTGCCAGTGACTGCAAATGGTGTTGACACATGACGTTGGTCTATTACTCAGGCCAGCATGCAAAAGGGAGACAACTGGGCAATATTCACAGTTCTACCAGGACCGTTTTCCTTTCAAAGAATATCCTGCAGTGTACCATGATTCACACATTCAAATGTTGACAGAAACTGTGTAGAAATTCTGGTAGCCTCCTCTACATTTTCCTGGATTTGAAGGCTGAAGAAAATCACATCAGATGTTATGTGACCAATCTGAAAGATGCACTGGCTTTCTGGAAGAATATTTTCTACTATTTCTTTTAGCTGGCAGAGAATGATGTGGGCACGCGTCTACCTGCTGCTGATTCAAAGTGAAATTCCCAGTCCTGATTGCAGCATTTGTGCTTGTATGAGTGTATAGTTCGGACATCATTGAGCTGTTACACAGTTGAGCATTCCAGAGTTTGCTGTCGCGGGAAAGAGGTCTCTTACTAACTTGTGGTCCCATGATTTTGGATCTATGCAGAGATACCATCCAAACTGATTGCCGTTCCACCCAGCATTTGCTTGATTGCAAATTGGTCTTTAGCATTGGCAGGTGGAATGCAGGCTGGCCTTGCTAAAGTCATTGCTGTATGCTATTTAGTGTGTCAGGAGGCACTGCAGATGGACAGCTGAAGATTTAACTGGAATGGCGATATTGATGATCCATGATTTCTGCTTGGTGTGTTAGCATGTT
Source organism: Scyliorhinus canicula (assembly GCF_902713615.1). NCBI lineage: Eukaryota > Metazoa > Chordata > Chondrichthyes > Carcharhiniformes > Scyliorhinidae > Scyliorhinus > Scyliorhinus canicula. The sequence goes on from NC_052150.1 coordinate 81,674,645, forward strand.
AGTGCCATCTTCACTCAAAAAATGGGACTATGTCTCTTGTTTTTCGCCCCTGCACAACTTGTAGTTTATTGAAGAAGCATTCCATGTTCTTTTGTTCAGTGGCTGATCGTAATAACTCAGCCATCTTTCATTATTTCTCTCCATACAGAACGGAAGCTTAATTTTGAACTAGCTGCCTTAATTGTCGATGTGCACCTCCACCGTGAATCCAGGATAGGTGGGCAGAATGCACAGAGGCCAAAAACTCTGTGGTTCTGTCTTTGGTGTCATCCAAATAATCAGTAGCTTACTTTCAAGATAATGGATCTTTGCGCATCTTTGGTCAACTGACCAAAATAAAGAATTTTTTTCCTCCGATCTTAACTCCTACTTCCAACCAAGGAAGTCGTAACTGAAATCAAGAGGATGCTGGAAAAACTCAGCAGGCAGCCATGCTATCATGTTTCGAATCCACAGACTCTTCGTCCGTCCTGACGATGTGTTACTTTATTCCAGGCTAAATCTCATAGAAATTTTGTATATTCGCAAATGTGCAGTTACATGTGGAAAGCCAAAGGTTGCTGCCAAAGATTCCCTGCTCTCCACAGGGTGCACTATTGCACTCCTCACTGATAGACTTGTCTTTGAAGTCACCATACTCACATGAACTTGTGGTACTTACTCACCAGTTCTGCTCCAAAGATGGCTATTGTCAGGAAAAATCACGATAACTTGAAAATTTGAATCACTCTAGTAATTTGGAGTGTGTTCTGCTGGTTATGTACTTTTTTAAACTATTCAAAAATGGAAGTTATTGAGTGAGTGAACGTATTTCTAGTTGACTTTGTTTATTTCATTATTTAATAAACATTTATTAAAGATCATCACAAAGATGGCTGGGGCATTATTCTCTGGTTTTCAAATTGCAAATACAGTTAAGGACAGGTGTTTCAAGTTTTCCTTTTGGAATTTGGAATACCCTAGCATTTACCATCAGCTATGCTCTTAACACTATAAAAATTAGGGCTAGTTCATTTAGAATTAACTGAAGTTGTAATGTTACAATGAATAATAATTATTGTTGAGCAGCCTCTCTGGCCACAAAATGTTAATTTTGCAAGTGTGAAGTCATTATCCCGGAAAAGAGAATTAATGACACAGATTATTTTAAAAATGTTTTCGACTTTATCTCTCTTCCTTTACCCCAGCTGCATGTCCCAATCTTCATTTCACTTTATGTTCCCTGTGTTTTTCCTCCTGGCTGGCTGTCTGCATGAGTAAGGATACTGCAATCTGATTGGTTGAAGAGCCTCACTGTTACTTGTACTGCTTATGATGCCGCAGATCCCCTGTAGAGGCCTACACTAAATCAGATGTCTGATTCATGGGATTCCCTATTGCCCATCCTTGGGGGGGGAAAAAGCTACAGAAAATGGTGAAAGTTGTTTCTTTCCTACTGTGAGCACATGCCAGGCAGTTGCTTATATTTTAAAATGTATTTTATACCAAAGTTATATAAAAAGTTACAAAACATAAATAATTCGGGAAGCAATCTCCCTAATGCATGACTATAAAGTTTGTAGAAATGTTTCCCTTCTTCAACCCCTCATGATGAACAGCTCCTCAAACACGGCCACGAACATTCCCACCTTGCCTCAACCCTCTGCTGCACCCCTTAAGTCGTTCTTGACCTTTTCCAGCTGAAGAAAATCGTATAAGTCACCCAGCCAGGCAGGCCACCCCTCGAAAAGAATGCTTCGCCGGGCAATCAGGGAGGCGAAGGCCACAACGTCGACTTTCCTCCCCTCCATTAGCTCCGGCTTACCCAATATCCTGACTATCACCATCAAAGGGTCCGGGTCAATCTCATCCCCCACTATCTTTGCTAGCGCCATGAACGCTCTCGCCCAGAATCTCTCCAACTTTTTGCAGCCCCAGAACATATGTACTTGATTCGCTGGTCCCCACCCACACTTCTCACACTCGTCTGTCACTCCCTGGAAGAACTCACTCATTCTTGCCCGAGTCATAAGTACCCTGTGTTCGACCTCGAACTTTATCAGGCTCATCCTTGCGCACAAGGAGGTCATATTTACCCTTCGTAGCACCTCGCTCCATACTTCCCAGTTTATCTCCCCTCCCAGATCCCCCTCCCACTTCTTAATCTTCGCATCTGCTCACCTCGCTGCTCTCGCAGCCACCCAAATATATCTCCGATCCTGCCTTCCCCTTCCACATACAGAAGCAGCAGTTGCTCCAACAGGGAGTACCTCGGCAAGCAGGGCAACTCTTTCCAAACCTTCCATGCAAAGCCCTTTACCTGCAGGTACCTAAACTCACTTCCTCTTGGGAGCTCTATCCTCTCTTTCAGTTCCTCTATGCTGGAAAACTCCTCTTCTAGGTGCAGATCTCTCACCTTAACCAGCCCCACTTCCTATACATACCATCTATCCTCACTTTATCACAAAACCCTTTATCTGCCAACAACCCCAAATTCAGCCTCCACCCCAGTCTCTGCTCCCATCGAATCTCCATTCAATGGAGTGCATGATCTGAGATTACTACCCCACGTACTCTGCCCCCTTCACCCTAACCAAAACCTCCCAGCTCACCACAAAAAAGTTGATTTTTGAATAAACCCTATAAACATGTGAGAAAAAGAATACTCCCTTCCCACTAGGTTCTTGAAGCACCACTGATCCACCGTACTCATCATTTCCATAAAACCTTCCAGCTTCTTTGCCATTCGTATCTTACTCGTTGACCTGGGACTTGATCTATCTACCCTCGGCTCTAGGGCACAATTAAAATCTCCTCCCCATAATCAACTGGTACATAGCCACATCCGGGATCACCTGCCTGCAACCCCCTCATAAAATCTCCATCACTCCCCCTCTCTAATACCCTACTCACCATCACATATCTCCCATCCGGGTCCCTCACTTCCTTCGTGCTCGTAAACTCCATTTTCTTGCTATTCAAAATGGCCACCCCCGCGACTTTGAATCAAACCCAGAGTGGAAAACGTGTCCCACCCATCCCTTTCTTAGCCTAACCTTGTCCTTCACATGGAGGTGTGTCTCCTGCAAAAACATCGCCACCACTTTTAAACTCCTGAGGTGCGCGAAGTCCTGAGATCTTTGAGCCCTCAAAGTTCCATGTTATCAGCCGTACTGGGGGCTTGTGCTTCCACTCGCCCCTACCGTCCTGTCATCCTCCCCTTTTGGCTCCACCCACTTTAAAATCGCCACATTGCATCCCCCCCCCCCCCCCACGGCCACCTCTCTCGGCCTTCTCCTCGACCTAATTTCCGTTCACTTCCATTACATGCCAGTGTGGCAATTCCTGCCCAAAGGCTCCTTCTATTGACCCCCCACCCTCACCTCTGACCTGTGAAGAAGGCTTTCCACTGATTTACCCCTCCCCCACCCAAACAAAGACTCATCTCGAACCATAGGTCACCTTCCCCAAAAACAAACAAAAAGGATGAACGCAGCCAAATCTACGGGGTGGGGAGGAGGGGGGGGGGGGGGGGGGCTGACAGCCTTAGAAAGTTTTCACCCCTGCTACCCATTATCAACCCAACAGCAAGAAGAACTCTTCACATCGGAGATAAAGAACTCCCCCCTCCCTCCAACCTGTATTCTCTAATATTCTTTTTGATTTGATTTTGATTTGATTTATTATTGTCACATGTATTAGTATACAGTGAAAAGTATTGTTTCTTGCATGTTGTACAAACAATGCATACCGTACATAAGGAAGGAAGGAGAGACTGCAGAATATAATGTTACAGTTATAGCAAGGTGTAGAGAAAAGATCAACTTAATATGAGGTAGGTCCATTCAAAAGTCTGATGGCAGTAGGGAAGAAACTGTTCTTGAGTCGGTTGATACGTGACCTCAAACTTTGGTATCTTATTCCTGATGGAAGGAGGTGGAAGAGAGTATGTCCGGAGTGCGTGGGGTCCTTAATTATGCTGGCTGCCTTTCTGAGGCGGCGGGAATTATAGATAGAGTCAGTGGATGGGCGGCTGGTTTGCGTGATGGACTGGGCAACATTCACGACCTTTTGTAGTTTCCTGCGGTCTTGGGTAGAGCAGGCTCCATATCAAGCTGTGATACAACCAGAAAGAATGCTTTCTATGGTGCATCTGTAGAAGTTGGTGAGGGTCGTAGCTGACATATCAAATTTCCTCAGTGTTCCAGCATGTCAGCACCTCAGTTTCCCATAATTGTTCAGTTCTCCCCCAGTTTATACTCCTTGAAAAAAATCATTGGTTGTTTTTGGGGTCTCAAAATAATATCCCCGGCCTTCATACGTCACCCATAATTTCACGGGGTAGAGCACCCCAAACTTGATATGCTATCGATATAACATTGCCTTGGTCCTGTTGAACTCCGCATGCTGTTTTGCCAGTTCAGCTCCAATGTCCTGGTATATTCGGACGTTGTTCCCCTCCCATTCGCAGTTCCGCTTCTCCCTGGCCCACTGCAAGATCTTCTCTTTTTCCACAAACTTGTGAGAGTCTCACAATCACCTCCCGTGGCCCCTGCCCAACTCTTGGCTTCTGCCACAGAGACCTGTGTGCTCGGTCCACCCAAGGGGCCTTTCCCAGCACCCCGTCTGCAACTGGCCCCACGAGCATCCTTGAAACATACTTTGTGGCACTCATGCTTTCCACTCTTTCAGGCAAGCCAACTATCTGCAGATTTTGCCTCCTGCTCCTCCACCTTTACTCTCAACGTCTTGCATGAGATCTCCCCTCCGCCTCCAGTGCCACCACTCTATTGCTGTGCTCAGGGATCACCCTTCCATCTCTTGGATCTGTGACCCCTTAGCCTCCAGCCATTTCTCCACCCTCTCCATCAAGCCCATCAGGGGTGCCACAGCCCACATCAATGGCCTTCGATCAATCCTCCTGCATCTCTTTCCTCTGCTGGTGGAACTCTTCCTTGATGAAGGCCATCCACTGTTCCATCTGGGGCTTTCGACTTGCACTGACCCTTCCCCCTCCGCCAGCCTTCCACTAGCTGCTGTGCCACAGGTCTCTTCCACCTCCTTGGCCAGATCCTTCACCTTCTGCCGGGTTTAGTAACCAGCAGACATGTCACTCCCGGGGGAACTTCTCCTCCGACCTTCAGTTACATTTTTGCGTTGGAGTTACACCCGGTTCCGGGTAAAAAGAGCTCTTTTCTACGCCTTCAAGCAGGAGCTGACCTGTGTGCAACCACTCACACCATGGCCACCACCGGAAGTCCCAGGCTGTTGCTTATGTTGAGACATATCCTTGAGCCAATTCTTGATGTATAAGATAACTGAACTATTATTAGGATGCTTAAACACATTGAGAGCTTAATAATAATCCTTTCAGACTTACAAATGTTATTTCCTAATGTTGAAATTTAGGAGAAAAGGAAGATGCAAATCTTGGAATGAGAAATGGAATTTCTTTGGTGATTGACTGTTGAATAAAATTACTGGCATGAATATATCTGCCGATATGTTTGGGTACCTGCACAGCTATTGGCTAAATATTCCCATTTGTCTTTGTAGAAGCACATGTTAATGTTGCTCTGTAGTGTAATAATTTGATATTAATGTTTTTTGCACAGGATGGCAGCCACGCTGGTTTGTTCTTGCTAGTGGAATTTTGTCTTACTATGATTCACAGGAGGACACGTGGAAGGGCTGCAAAGGCAGCATTAAGATGGCAGTCTGTGAAATACAAGGTAAGGTATGAGGTGGATCATAACATCTCTGACCGTTCAACTTTCACCTTTAACTTTCATTTCCTCAATGCTGATTTGAAATAATCAGAAAATCTGTGTAGATATTAAATGACATTTTATTAAATGTTAAAATAAAATAAACAAGTGTTGTCAAATTGGGTTTGTGCCCGTGGGGAAAGAAAAGGCAATTCTTTCAATTAAAAATTAATGCATTAATCCCACTCGCAGTTAGTGATGTGAAGAGCTTTCAACACAACTTTAAAATGTAACCTATATCTTTAGTAACCCAGGGCAGAATTTAATGGTTGTGGCAGTTGGCTCATCCACCAGCTGGAGAGGCAATAGCACCTCCACCACTGTCATTTCCGGGAGCCCCGTCGAGATTAAATTCCAATCGGGCAATCTGCTGGCTGCCATCGAGTTTCCCAGCTCCTGCAGGGGGAATTTCCCTACATGGATTTCTCCTGCAGGATGGATGTCCTGCCCAAGAGATACCAGCCAAACTGTGGCACTAGGGGTGATGGCCACTGCTGGAACTTCAGTAGGTCCAAGGAAGAGGATTGCCAGTGGTGACCTGGAATGAATGGAAATGAGGTGTGATCAGTAGGGACATCCCAGCAAGGGTTGGGGTCTTGAAAGGGCAGGAGTTAGTTTCCTGTGGGTTCCCCCTCTCCTTACCAGGCCACAGGCATGCACACTAGGCTTCACCCGGTGGTTTGCCCAGTGATGTTAAAAATTAGAAGCAGACCATTTTGCCTCAATTAGCTTCTGGACGGGAGAACAATTCCCGATCCATCCCACCCCAGAGTTAACTTGGGAGCGGTGTGTGCGTGGTGACGAAATTAGAAAGGCAACAGGCTCTCCAGCATAAATTTCCTGCCCCATTATGCAGCACTCCTGAGGGAACATTAAATTCAACACACTGTACTCCTTCAGTAATTAAATCTTCTGTTTTGTACTCAAAAACCTGCATGAATTTTACTTTCCCTGAAAAATGCTCTGGAATAATTTATAATCTGAAACACATCTTACTTATAGAACATAGAACATAGAACAGTACAGCACAGAACAGGCCCTTCGGCCCTCAATGTTGTGCCGAGCCATGATCACCCTACTCAAACCCACATATCCACCCTATACCTGTAACCCAACAACCCCCCCCTTAACCTTACTTTTATTAGGACACTACGGGCAATTTAGCATGGCCAATCCACCTAACCCGCACATCTTTGGACTGTGGGAGGAAACCGGAGCACCCGGAGGAAACCCACGCACACAGGGGGAGGACGTGCAGACTCCACACAGACAGTGACCCAGCCGGGAATCGAACCTGGGACCCTGGAGCTGTGAAGCATTTATGCTAACCACCATGCTACCCTGCTGCCCCAATCTGCTGTTAAACCTTACTTAAAGCTATGTGCAGTTTCTATATCTCGTTGAACAGTGCACCTCTGGTTTTGGCAGTTCTGAATGCATGTTGAATGTGGAAAGAACATTGAGCTGTCAAAATTAATATTTGAGTTGAATTCTAGTGATACTGGCCTCATTTGATGGTAATGCTAAGAAATTATAAATTGAAGTTCCCACATCTAAGCATAAATGCAATTTTGGATTAAATTTGTGTAGGTATCAATGGATTGTACAGAATGAAGGGTCTGTAGCTTTGGTCAAGGAAGCTATTTTGAAATGGCCGTTAGATGCATTTACCTATCCATAGATGGGATTCTGATTAAAATTATCGTGAAAAGATGTTTATATTTATTATATTGGCTCTAAATTTTCTTCTCACAAATGTCCAGGGACGTTTCAATTCAATGAGAGGTATGTTATTGTATCAGCAGAATGATCAGTCTCTGAGAGAGAAAGGTTACCATTTTAGATGTAACCTTAACTTAATTTGTAAATGCTCCTTCCATGTTGAACAATTTAAGCAACTGTCTTATTTAATTTTCTTTTTTATGTTTGGTGCTCCATTCCATGATGCATTTTCTGTGAACTTCTGCAGCAAATGTGGACAAGTTTGCAATGTATCAAAGTGACGTGTCCTTATCAGATCAAGCGATAGAAATCATAGCCTGTTTTAATAAAAAACTTGTTTTGGTTTGTTACTATGTTGCTAATCGGATCTCTGCCGATGATGCACATTTTTCTGTTTGGGTGAGATATGGACAGTAAGTCCTAGTCAAAAACAAAATTACATTTTGTATGGGAACACCACAACCTGCAAGTTTCCCTCCATATCATGTACCACCCTGACTGGGAAATAAATCACTGTTCCTCCATCAGTGCTAGGTCAGAAACCTGGAACCCACTCCCATACAGCATTGTCGATGTATCTTCACCACTACTTTTACGATTCTTTGTCTCCAGATTCCTCTGTTCCTATAACCACTTTAAACGCTTGTTATCCAAGCTGCATGTGACTTTCTTATTCTTCCTACTAAAATTCGCCACTTGGTAAACATCTATATTGAAATGAATTTGCCACGTGTAGACCCATCATTCACAAATTGTTAAATTGTATTTCTGATTCCCAAAACCAAATTATCAAATGTAATTTATTTGTGAACAACAGCAATTCCAGCACCGATTCCTGCGGAACACCATCTCCCACCTTAGCCCGTCGGAGTGGTTGCCCTTAATTCCTACTGTCTTAAAGCCAGCTTGCTACCGACCCAGTCTGTTACCTGTCCCCTGACTCCACATGCTCTATGATCTTACCATGCAGTAAATTTATCAAAGGCCTTTTGCAAATCCAAATATGTTACATCTTGAGGCTAACATTTAAATTAGTTCAATGTTAGCACTAGGCTGCCCCATTTCCTGTATCTCGCAGCTCTGACAGTTAAAAACAGCTGTCGTTCCTACAGCCAGGGAATCATTATTGAACACACAAGCATTTTGAAGCAACAATTCAGAAACCTTGAAGTCACCCTGCAATATAGTTGGACGAGAGTTTACTGCATGTGATAACAATTTTACTGTACTTGGAGGAAGAGAAAAATCAATTGCTACAACAAAACTAACTGAAAGAACCAGAAAAACCTGTTTTTCTGGCTGTCTTAAACTTAAAATACGAAACAAAAATAGTTCAATTTTCATTTCCACGGTTTTGCCATACTGGGATGAAATATCTGACTGTCTCCATCATTTTAGTTAGGAATGGGATAGTTTCTCTATCTGTTGGTACATTATCCAGCACATTAACAAAAATGCTCAGACACCAATGAAACCAAATGCTACTTGAAGGGTACATGTTCCTTTCATCCAAGTGCCTGGTTTTAATAAATAACTTCATCTGGTGCTCCTTGTGGCAGAAGTAAGTGAAGTGACTGACTTATGTGTGTTTGCAAAGCCTACTGAGAATAAGTTGAAGCTTTATTTCCAATTTTTTGTCAGGCTTTGGACAATGCTGGTACGGCTGCATTTATTTCCCAGCCTTTGTTTTCATGAAAAGGTGGTGGATTTTCTTGAGTTGGTGCAGTCATATATGAACAAGCAAATTAGGAGCAGTGTTGGATCATTCAGCCCTTCAAGCCTGCAGTAAGATCGTGATTGATTTGATGGTGGCTTTGTCGTGGAAATAATATTAGACAGAGGCTTTGAGCTTCATTTCAGGAATTTTATTAACATGATATCGTGCAGAGTCCTGCAATGATTAATGACCATTCATCAGCTCTCTGAATTACAAGCAGAAAAGAGCATATCTTTATACCCCGAAATAAACAGCTTTCTGAAAAAATACAACATCTGGCAACTGGTCTGGCCTGTTTATATTAAACAGCCTTGCAAATGCTCTTGGTTTATTATCTCTCAACTGAAGATGCCCGATAGTACGTATTTGTCATTAAATCTAAGATATGGCTAAAAACAGTGTTAAAATATAGTCAAGCAATCACAGCATTCTTTAGCAAGTGATTTTTAAAAATAATAGCAACTAATATTAATAATTCCTCACAGTAATTTATTTCTATAGGCTTCAATGCCATTATCCTGCCTACCCCAGTCCCTATGCAATGTTGCCCTTGCAGTAGTGTTAGGTAGGGAATTACAAGATCCGGACTAATTGTATGAAAGAATGGTGATATTTAAAAAATAAATACCCAATTTATTTTTTCCAATTAAGGGGCAATTTTAGCATGGTCAATCCACCGACCCTGCACATCTTTGGGCTGTGGGGGCGAAACCCACACAAACACGGGGAGAATGTGCAAACTCCACAAGGACAGTGACCCAGAGCCAGGATCGGACCTGGAACCTAAGCGCCATGAGGCAGCAGTGCTAACCACTGTGCCACAATGCAGCCCCAGAAAGAATGGTGATATACCACCATTTATTCATAATGTAATCGACTTCTATGCAAAATGTATCAATGGGATCAAAGGGCTACTGATAGCATGAGTACAATTTTGTATGAATATGATTTAGCTACCTCTATAATCTTCTCCAGCCCACAACTCTCCAAGATATCTGCACTCCACTAATTCTGGCCTCTTGTGCATTCCTGAATTTTAGTCACTGCTCCATTGGGCATGCTTTCAGTTACCTGTCGTGCAGGTGAGCTTGAGCTGGAATTGGGACCACTGTCACCAAAGGCAAGTCTGGATGGCAACATAAGTGGACTGGAGAGATGGTGGAGTAGTGGAAAGATCATTGAGTTAGTAATCAAAGGGCAACTAGGGATGGGTAATAAATGCTGGCCAAGCCAGCGACGCTCACATCCTGTAAGTGAATTTTAAAAAAAACATGGAAAGGCCGGCAGGGTAGAAGACTCACTTCCGTTTCCTGGAATATTGGCCCAGTTGTAATTGTGACTGTTAGGCCCTCCAGTCCTCATCTGCTCACTCCCTGTATGCCCCCTTCCATGCCCCCTCGCATCTCTATGTCCACTCTCTGCCTTCTCTTCATAACCCATTATCAATATCGACTCTTCCATTATGTTGAGAGGCAATGAGCTCAGTCTGAAAATGCTCCTGAAACTGACATGATCTTGAAATTGACACAATAAGCAAAGAGGCTTTGAAAATTGCCTCTGGGGAGAAACAAAAACCGACCAGCTTTCAATCTTTTAAAAGTCATCGTACATGGTTATTCATAACATCAGTGACAAAAAGCTTTAATCTACTTCACACCCCTCAATCTTGTGTAAATAAACATACAGGAATTGAAAAATAACTCTTCAAAGAAAGATCAGGTTCTCACAAGGTAATAAAGATGTTAATCAAACAAAGCTAGCACTCAACTGCAAGAGGTTCAATATTGTCTATAGTGCTGAGTTCAATAGCCATTCCTAGAGCTCAGCCAAGCATTCATAATGAGGCTATCTGTCAATTATATGAACAAAAGCAGGTTGAACAAATGACATGAGAGATGCTGAATAGCTAATGGATTCAGCACTGCAGGCAATGTTGCAGAGCTTGCAAATGAGTGCTAGCTTTGTTGTTCCACACATTTATTACTTTTGAAGAGTCTTTTCACTGTCTCTGACCACACAGATTAAGAGGTGTGACGTGGACCAAAGCTTTTAGTCATTGATACAGTGCTGTGATTAATTGCCAGCTTTGAGAAGGGAAGAGGGGAACGGTATTTCAAAGGGCATGTTGAAGCCTCTGTTTTGTTTCAGTTCCTAACTCCAGACTAGGGTTCTGCCATGGTTGACGATTCCTCTGAGGTGCAATGAATGACATTGACTAGCCAAACGGGCCTGTTGTAGGGTGTTTGAAATGACTTCCCTCACAATGGAGCCAGTAAGGGTGGGAGTGCGGCATGCGCTTTGCTACTCACATCCTTAATCTGCACTAGTCTAAACGGGTGAAATCCCACATTTTGCTCCTGTCTGTCATTTTTTAAAGGCTTCCTCACTTGGCCCAATTTCATGCAAATCCGGGCTGCAAGATCCAATTTTAACTCATTGCAAATGATGGATTGTAAATTAGTTGAAAGCTTGTTTATAGTTTTCAAACTGAGATGGATCAGAAATTGAAGACCTTGAAGATGGATGTTTTTCCTTTCAAGGCAGCAGTAATAAGACAAATAACTTGAAATATTTGGTTTGTTTTTCTTTGATATGCGGGTGGGTAACTTTGCATATTTCTTTTGCCATTTACTTGTTAATGAATATACTTTTCTCTCCACCACCCCATCCCTTTCCCTCGGGGTTATTATAATCTGTTTCTTTCACTTGCAGTACATACTAGTGACAGCACAAGAATGGAGTTGATCATCCCAGGAGAGCAACACTTTTACCTGAAGGCTGTCAATGTTGCTGAGAGACAAAGGTGGCTTGTTGCCTTGGGATCATCCAAGGCTTGCCTGACAGACAGTAGGACAAAGAAGGAGAAAGGTAGTTTATTTTCCCCTTTCTTAGGACAGAACTACTTTTTTTTTGTATCTCTTTTTTAAAAAAATAATTTTTATTGAAATTTTTACAAAATATAAACGACTCAACTCTATTAACAAAACAACCGCGGTAACACCCCAAGAACAATTCCCACCCAACTTCAAAAGCAACTACAAACAAAAGAAAAAAAACAAAAGAACACCCAACGACAAAAGGAAAAGAGATAACTCCCGCCACATTTCACAAACCTATGTACACAGTTCTCCCTCCCCCCGATCCAAACCAATTCCTCCGCCGGGCTACTAGGGACACAAAGGCCAGAACACCGGCCTCTTTCGCCTCCTGCACTCCCGGCTCCACTGCAACCCCAAAAATTGCGAGTCCCCAGCCTGGCTTGACCCTGGATCCCACCACCCTCGACACCGTCCTTGCTACCCCCTTCCAAAACTCCCCCAGCGCTGGGCACGCCCAAAACATATGGGCGTGGTTCACTGGGCTCCCCGAGCATCTAGCACACCTGTCCTCGCCCCCGAAAAACCTACTCATCCTCGTCCCAGTCATGTGGGCCCTATGCAGCACCTTGAACTGTATGAGGCTAAGCCTCGCACAGTAAGAGGAGGAATTCACTCTCTCCAGGGCATCCGCCCATGTCCCCTCCTCAATCTCCTCACCCAGCTCCTCTTCCATTTACCCTTCAGTTCTTCCACCGAGGCCTCGTCTACCTCCTGCATCACCCGGTATATGTCCGAAATCCTCCCTCCTCCAACCCACACCCCGAGAGCAACCGATCCCGCACCCCTCATGGGGGCAGCAAGGGGAACCCCTCCACCTGCTGCCTGGCAAACTCCCTCACCTGCATGTACCTAAACATGTTCCCTGGAGGGAGCCCAGACTTCCCCTCTAACTCCCCCAAGCTCGCGTACCTCCCCTCCACAAACAGGTCCCTCAACCTCCTAACCCCTAACCTGTGCCAGCCCAGAAATCCGCCATCAATGCTCCCTGGGACAAACCGATGGTTCCCCCGCATCGGGGCCTCCATCGAGCCCCCCACTTCTCCCCTATGCCGTCTCCATTGCCCCCAAATTTTGAGGGTAGCCGCCATCACCGGGCTCGTGATATACTCGTTGGAGGGAGCGTCAACGGCGCCGTTACCAGTGCCTCCAGGCTCGTGCCCACACATGACGCCGCCTCCATCCTCTTCCATGCTGCCCCTTCCGCGTCCATTACCCACTTACGCACCATCGCTGTGTTGGCAGCCCAAAAGTACCGACAGAGGTTGGGCAACGCCAGCCCCCCCTATCCCTGCCTCGTTCCAGGAACACTCTTCTCACCCTCGGAGTCCCATGCGCCCACACAAATCCCGTGATACTTCTGTTGACCCTCCTAAAAAAGGCCTTCGGGATAAGGATGGGGAGGTACTGGAACAGGAACAAAAACCTCGGGAGCACCGTCATCTTAACGGACTGCACCCTCCCCGCCAGTGACAGCGGTAACATATCCCACCTCTTAAACTCCTCCTCCATCTGCTCCACCAACCTTGTGAGGTTGAGCTTGTGCAGGGCCCCCCAGCTCCCAGCCACCTGGACCCCTAGGTACCTAAAGCTCTTCCCTGCCTGCTTCAATGGGAGCCGAATAATCCCCTCCTCTTGATCCCCTGGATGCACCACAAACAACTCACTCTTTCCCAGGTTCAACTTATACCCCGAGAAATCCCCGAATTCACTAAGAATCCTCATCACCTCCGGCATTCCCCCCACCGGGTCCGCCACATACAGCAACAGGTCGTCCGCATACAGTGACACTCGATGCTCCTCCCCACCCCGCACCAGGCCCCTCCAGTTCCCTGACTCCCTCAACGCCATGGCCAGGGGCTCAATCGCCAACGCGAAGAGCAAGAGGGACAGGGGGCACCCCTGTCTCGTCCCCCGGTACAGCCGAAAGTATTCCGACCTCCTCCTATTTGTGGCTACACTCGGCATCGGAGCCTCGTAGAGCAGCCTCACCCACCGGATAAACCCCTCCCCAAACCCAAACCTTTCCGACACCTCCCACAAATACTCCCACTCAACCCTATCAAAGGCCTTCTCCGCATCGAATGCCACCACTATCTCCGCCTCCCCTTCCATGGCCGGCATCATAATGACATTGAGGAGCCTTTGCACGTTCGTATTCAACTGCCTTCCCCTCACAAACCCCGTCTGGTCCTCATGAATGACCCCAGGCACGCAATCCTCTATTCTAGTGGCCAGGATCTTTGCCAGCAGCTTAGCATCGGCGTTCAGCAGCGAAATCAGCCTATATGACCTGCACTGCAGAGGGTCCTTGTCCCACTTCAGGATCAAGGAAATCAGCGCCCATGACATAGTTGGGGGCAGAGCCCCCCCCCCCCCCCCCCCCCCCCCCCCCCCCCCCCCCGCCGGCCTCGTTAAAGGTCCGGAACAACAGGGGGCCCAACAAGTCCAAATACCTTTCATAAAATTCCGCCGGAAACCCATCCGGTTCCGGCGCCTTCCCCGACTGCATGCTCCCTATCCCTTTGACCACCTCCTCCAGCTCGATCGGCGCCCCCAGTCCCTCCACCTGCTCCTCCTCCACCCTCGGGAATCGCAGCTTGTCCAAGAAGCGCCCCATTCCACCCCCTTCCACCGGGGGCTCCGACCGGTACAGTTCCCCATAGAAGTCTCTGAAGACCCCATTAACATCTACTCCCCTCCGCACCACCTTCCCAGCATTATCCGTCACTCCCCCAATCTCCCTGGCCACGTCCCGCTTTCGGGGCTGGTGTGCCAGCATCCTGCTCGCCTTCTCCCGTATTCATACACCGCACCCTGTGCTTTCCTCCACTGAGCTTCCGCCTTTCTGGTAGTCAACAGGTCGAATCTGGCCTGAAGGCTACGCCTCGCCCCCAGCAATCCCTCCTCTGGAGCCTCCGCATATCTCCTATCCACCCGCACCATCTCCCCTATTAGTCTCTCTCTCTGCTTCCCCCCCTCTCCCTATGGGTTTGGATGGAGATCAATTCCCTCCTCATCACCACCTTCAATGCCTCCCAGACCGTCCCCACTCGGACCTCCCCGTTGTCATTGGCCTCAAGGTACCTCTCGATACACCCCCGAACCCCCTCGGTCACCTCCTCATCTGCCAGCAGCCCCACCTCCAAGCGCCAGAGCGGACGTTGGTCCCTCTCTTCCCCCAGCCCGAGGTCCACCCAGTGCGGGGCATGATCTGAAATGGCAATGGCGGAGTGTTCCGCGTCCTCCACCCTCGAAACCAACCCCCTACTCAGGACAAAAAAATGAATCCTCGAGTAGGCCTTATGTAAGTAAGTATTCCCTAGCCCTTGGCCTTGCAAACCTCCAGGGGTTAAACACCCATAAATTCCCTCAGCACCTTAGCCGCCGCCGGCCTCCTACCCATCCGGGACTTGGATCAATCCAATGGGGGATCCAGTACCATGTTGAAGTCTCCCCCCCCCTCCCCCCAATGATCAGGCCCCCCACCTCCAGGTCCGGAGTGCGGCCCAACATACGCCGCATAAACCCCGCATCGTCCCAATTTGGGGCGTAAACATTCACCAACACCACCCGCTCCCCCTGCAGCTTGCCACTCACCATCACATATCTCCCGCCACTGTCAGCCACCACATTTAACGCCTCAAACGACACCTTCTTCCCCACCAGGATCGCTACCCCCCTACTCTTCTCATCCAGCCCTGAGTGAAATACTTGGCCCACCCATTCCTTCCTCAGCCGAACCTGGTCCACCACTCTCAGGTGTGTCTCCTGGAGCATGGCCACATCCGCCTTCAGGTGCGCAAATACCCGGGCCCGTTTGACCGGCCCATTCAGCCCCCTCACATTCCAGGTTATCAGCCGGATCAGAGGGCTCCCTGCCCCCCTCCCCTGCCGATTTAGCCATTCCCCATCCTTTGCCCACCCCTGGCCAGCGTCCCCTCCCTCCATAGCACTCCTGTGAGCCAGCTAACTTCTGCTGACCCCGGCGACTCCCGCCCTACCTCCGACTCCTCCCCACGTGGGACTACCCCTCCTCCATTGTGCCCGTCAACGGGTCCTCCCCCCCCCCCCCGCTCTTGCGCGGGAAAAGAAAACAGCCATCAACGACCCGCGCTTCTCAGCCCCGACCCCGCCCCCACCATCTCCCAGTGCGGGAAACCCGCAGAAAGCCCGCGCTTTCGCCCTGCCTGGCCCCGCCTCCCATTGTCAGTCCCCCCCCACCAGCTCCCCGAACTCCCCGTTTACCCCCCTGCCCGAACCCGTCCACCCGACCCCTGCAGAAAAACCCATATAGAAAAGACAAATCAACATCACCCCACCCACCCTAAGGCCAACCCACATCTTACATTAAACCGAGCAAATACAAATACAGTATTATACAGCATCCCCCATTTTAGACCCTCAGTTTGAGTCCAATTTCTCGGCCTGCACAAAGGCCCACGCCTCCTCCGGGGACTCAAAATAATGGTGCCGATCCTTATAGGTGACCCACAGACGCGCCGGCTGCAACATGCCGAACTTCACACTCCGTCTATGGAGCACCGCCTTCGTCCGGTTGAACCCAGCCCTCCGCCTCGCCACCTCCGCACTCCAGTCCTGGAAGATCCGCACCTCCGTGTTCTCCCACTTGCTGCTCCGCTCCTTCTTGGCCCACCGGAGCACACAGTCACGATCCACGAACCGATGAAACCGCACCAACACCGCCCCCGGCGGCTCGTTCGGCTTGGGCCTCCTAGCCAGAATTCTGTGGGCCCCCTCTAACTCCAGGGGCCCCTGGAAGGACCCAGCCCCCATCAGCGAGTTTACCACATAGGCCGCTAGGTCCGACCCTCCAGCCCCTCCGTGAGGCCCAGGATCCGCAAATTCTTCCTCTTCGACCGGTTGTCCAGCTCCTCGAACCGCTCCTGCCATCTTTTATGGAGCGCCTCGTGCATCTCCACCTTCCCTGCCACGGCGATGACCTCATCCTCCCTTTCGG
This sequence comes from Scyliorhinus canicula, assembly GCF_902713615.1. Taxonomy (NCBI): domain Eukaryota; kingdom Metazoa; phylum Chordata; class Chondrichthyes; order Carcharhiniformes; family Scyliorhinidae; genus Scyliorhinus; species Scyliorhinus canicula. The sequence goes on from NC_052150.1 coordinate 81,691,688, forward strand.
AGGCCTGCTGCTGCAGCTCCCGGATCGCAGCCCCCTGGGCTGTCTGGGTCTCCATCAGCTCCCTGTTGGTTACCTTCAGCGACTCCAGCAGCTCCAACTTAAGCCCCTGGAAGCAGCGCAGCAGAGTCGCCTGCTGCTCCTGAGCCCACTGCCTCAGCTCCTCAAGGCCTCCGCCGGCCGCCATTTTGTCTTCCTTCCCCCGCTTTTTCGGGGGTGCTTTCTCCGGTTTTCTCCTTACCCCACTCCTGGTCCGGACCATAGGACCGTTGGGGTCGACTCCTGACCTCTTCCCACGTCGGGATTTGCCGCCACAGCTCCGTTGGGGGCCCTGAAAAGAGCCCCAAAGTCCGTTCTCAGCGGGAGCTGCCGAATGTGCGGCTTAGCTCCTCATTGCTGCCACCGGAAGTCCTTGTATCTCTTTCTTAAGAGTAATTTGCACCAAAACAATTTGAAAGGATGCTTTGTGAAGAAATGGTATGGTGGTATAATTTATATTTCTGTTCCTGATTTCTGCTCCTGTCCCAGAACTACTGTAGGGAATTGTTGAACAAAACACTTCACCTGAAGGCAAGAGTAGAAAAAAAGTAAGCTGCTGAACACAAAAAAAATAAAGGAATTGGTAAAGGCCTGAACAGAGGTCTGTGCTCCTGGCTGGAGATTTGCGGAGTGTTACTGTGGGAATTGGGGTGGAAATTGAGAGATTTGTATGCTTGCGATTGGACACTTTAGTTTTATATAATAAAATCTAATTTAGTCAATGACTTTCTTGCACAGTAGTTACTTTTGTTTTACTTAAGCAGTAAAGCAAAATTGGATATTTGGCATGCTTCTCTATTGCCAGAACATTGATGTGTGTGATGATACGCTTGTTATTATTTCCCTTCTTTGATTGCACCCCAAATCTGGGTAATTTGGCTAAATATAGTTTTGAGCTATTTGTGGTAATACTATTCTGAAGTCCCACCTGTTTTTAGCACATTAATTTTGAGCTCCAAAGTCCTGTACTACCTCTCCGACTTTGATCGTCCACCCAAATCTAAAAGCATTACTTACAAATGCTGCAACCTGCAAATGTTAATTCAATGTAAAAGGCAGTTACCAAATAAAAGGCCTTCCTTTTATATGGTGCTTTTCATAGCTCATTGGCTACCACTCAGTAGTACCCATCTAAGAAATTCTGTCACTAGTCATGGGTTCTGTGGGTCCTTGCATGGCAAATGAGCCTGATCCTAGAGCTGCATTTCTGGCTGCACACTTGGCAGGTGTTCCAAGGAAGTGGAATTGGTCCTTAGACTTGGATCGTTGATCTTCCTTCCTCAGACTCCTTTTCCAGACCTCCTCTTACCATCAGGTATTCTTGAAGAATTGTGTCCCTTCAATCAGGAGGTTCCTCCAAAAACAGTATTTTCTGAGCAAGAGTCTCCCAGGCATTGATGCCTATGTTGCATTACTTGAGGAAAGCCTTCAGGATGCCTTTGAAGCACTTCCTTTGTCTTCCTCTTGTTCAGGAGCCTTCCATGAGCTGAACAAAAGATTTGCTTTGGTAGTCGGGTCTCTGGCATCCTAAGCACTTAGCCGGCCGATTGAAGAAGGTTTTGGATTATCATGACCTTTATGGTGGTGCTATTAGCACCATCACGGAGGCTGATGTTAGTTTGTCTGTCCTCCCAGCTGATGGGGAGAATCTGTCTCGGACCATGTTGATAGTGCCTGGACCTTGAGGTGGTGTCTGTATCTAGCTCAAGTTTCTGAGCCATATAGAAGAGTTGGGAGGACGACTGCCTCGTGCACATGAATCTTGGTGTTAGCATGGATATTGCGGTCACCAAAGACTCTTGTCTTTAGATGTTTCAAGGTGGCACTCGTGGTGTTGGATGTCCGCATCAATGTCAGTCTTTGATTTGGGAGTGTTTGGAGTCAGTATTTGGGAGGGTTCCTCTGTTGATCTTGATGGGGGGGAGGGTGGGGTAGAGACTGAATCTTGCCCAGGGTTGGATTGATAAAGGACTGGAGTCTTCTTGAGGTTAATGCTGAGACCGATTCTTTGGCGTTCATCTGAGAAGGCATCCAGCATGGCTTGGAGATTCTCCTCAGAGAGTGGAGATAGCGTTGTCATCCACAAACTGAAGTTCCACAAGTGATATCCCCATTGTTTTCTTCTTGGATCTCAACCTTGGAAGGGTTTTACATCCATCCTGTAAACCATGTTGATGCCACTGGGAAGCTTGTTCGTGATGAGGTGATTGGTGGCGATGCAGATGGAGAAGAGGGTCGGGCAGATGACACAGTCCTGCTCCACTCCAGTCTTGATCTTAAAGGTTTCTGTCTTATTTTCACCGGTGAGGTCTGTCACCGACATCTTGTCGTGGAGTAGTCTGAGGATGTTGATTAATTTCTCTGGACAGCTGACCTTTGACTGGGTTTTCCATAGCATTTCCCAATTGACTAGTCAAATGCCTTGGTCAGGTCAAATAAGGCCATGTAGAGTGGTTGAAGTTGCTCCTGGCATTTCTCTTGAAGTTGCCTAGCAGTGAAAATCATGTCTGCTGTTCCACAGTTTGGTTGGAAGCAAAGGGTAGCATAGTGGTTAGCACTGCTGCCTCACATCGCCAGGGACCCGGGTTCAATTCCGGCCTTGTGGCGTTTGCACATCCTCCCACAGTCCAAAGATGTGCTGGTTAGGTGAGTTAGTCATGATAGAAAATGCCCTTTCGTGTCCAGAGATGTACAGGTTAGGTGGGGTTATTGAGAAGGGGTGAGGGAGTGAGCCTAGGTAGGGTGCTCTATGCAGACTCTATGGCCAAGTGGCCTCCTTCTGCACAGTAGGGATTCTATGGATCGAAGCCACACTGTACTCCCGGAAGGATTTCTTCAGAGACTGGGAGAAGGCAGCTAGCAAGGATTCGGGCGTTGATCTTCCCCGAAATGGAGAGTAGAGGGGCGTTCTGCGGTAGTTCCTACGGTCCGCTTTGTCTCCTTTCTTGAAAATGGTGGTGATGATGACATTCCTGATGGGATTTCTTTTCTCTGTCCCAGATTTTCAGGAGCAGCTGATGGAGATGCTGGGTAATCTCTTCTCCCAAGTTTGAAAATCTCCGCTGGAATCCTGCCCACTCCTGCGACTTTTCCACTCTTCATGTGTTTAATGGCCAATTCAATATCATTTATGCTTGGTTGGAGTCCAAGATAAACTTTGATGAGCAGTTGGAGGATTTCCTCAAATGCATCCTCACCTATAATAATATCAAGGTTTAGGAGTTCTTTGAAGTGTTCTCTATCGTAGGCTGCTGTTTCCTCTGACTCTCAAAAGGGTTCCGTCCTTACTTTACAGGCCCATGGTGTTTGGTCCATTTATAGCCTTGGTGGCACTGAAGAAGCCCTGGGTGTCATGCTTTTTGGGGAAGTGTTGCAGCACACTAATTTTAGTCCACCATTCGTTCTTGATTTCTCTAGATCTTCTTTGTACCTCAGCCTTTGTTGTTTGATGAGCTCCTCTTTACCTTGGTGATGCCACTTTGCCAGGCATCAAATATCTTTGTCTATGAGGTCTTGGATGGTGTAGTTGTTCTCGTTGAACCAGAGGTGGTCTTTTCTGATCTGTTAGCCGATCGTTTCTTCACAGCTTGAGATGATGATGTCTTTAGCTCTTTCGAATTTTCTTCTACTCCATTAGAATGAACGCTTTGGAGATTTCAGTGAAGACATTGTTGGATGTTCGCTAGTTTACTGGCTCTTGAAACCACTCGTGTTGATCTTCTTTCTGTGCTGTTTCTTCATCTTCCACTGCTTCTGGTGGAGTTTGATGGACATGGAGGACTGGATGAGCCAGTGGTCTGTCCAACAATCATCTGCAGTGGTCATTGCTTTGGTGATGAGGGCATCCATTTGATTTCTGGATCAGATGATGACTAAGTCAATCAAGTGCTAGTGCTTGGATTGTGGATGTCTCCAGGATGTCTTGAACTTGTCTTTTTGGCAGTCCTTTCAAACCCTGGCATTGAAGTCCCCAAGGAGAATGCACTTTATAGTCGATGAAGTACTTTTGAAGTGTTGTGACTGTTATGTAGGAAATGTGGCAACCAATTTGTGCACTGCAAGCTCTTTCAAACAACAATGCAATAATGACCAGATAATATGGATAAAGTGAAAAACTTGTCAATGTTTCCATCTGCAAAATTCATGCTCTCATTGTGCTCCCATCAATTCTGGGAGAGTTCAGGTTCAGTATGACGAAGACTTCACCTCAGTATTGTGGCCTTTTGATGGTAAATGCATCTTTGAAAGATCTAATTGAATTTACATTTAAAATATTTCTCTTGCAAAAATTATAATGGTATACAAGGTTACACAAACGAGTGAGTTTATAGAAAGTTTAGGGGAAAGCAACTAATATTACATTTTCTCTTTTTTGTTAAAGAAATAAATGAAAACACAGAATCCCTGAAAAAGAAGGTCTCCGAGCTGAGATTGTATTGTGATCTTCTCCTCCAGCAAGTGAATAATCTAAAAGAGAATGCCCAATCTAATCCAACTGATATGGAGGTATATATTCATTACGTACCATTGCATTGTATCTATTGCTCAATTGATGTTCTCATTGCTGCTAATGTTCTAATCTAAGTTGTACGTTGAAGGCCAATTAATTTTCTGGGCAATTATCCACATTAGTAAAATGGGATGTTCTATAAATCAATGGAAAGAAAACCTAGCATTATGAATTTGATTAAATACAATTTAAAAAAAAAACAAGGCTACCAACCATTCTGGCCATCTGAGAAAGATGCTGATTTTAATTATTTTCTGGATGTCGACATGCTGACACGGCCAGCATTTATTTCCCATCCCTAATTTCTCTTGTGCCCAGTCGCTTGCCACACCATTTCAGAGGGCAGTTAAGAATTACCACATTTCTGAGTCTTCCAGTGGCGGCCATGGATGAGTGGTCGCACATTTGGTGGCTCTCACTCAAGGTGGATTTTGTTGGTCTTTCCCCATCCATTTGGTTTGGGGGGGGGGGGGGGGGGGGGGGGGGGGGGGGGGGGGGGTTTGAGTGCCAACGGTGTGAGCGCCCAGAGAAGATAATATTCCTCTGGTGAGATCGGTGTATGGATCAGAGGGCAAGAAGTGTCATGAGAAAGAGCAAACAGCTAGAGAAGGACAGCTTTTGTGGTGCGCCGCTGGTTAAGATGGCAGAGGGCAAGGGAGCAGGGCTGCCGACCCAGTGGTTGATGGAACAGCTGGTCGAGCTTTTGAATGGACAATTCCAGCAGCAGAGGAAGGAGGAATCGGAACCTGGCTAAGATGGTGGAGGCGCTCAGAGCTGTGATTTGAGAGAGTGGGGCAGAGATTGGAGGCTCAGGATGGGGGTGGCCGGGGAGGGGGCGGGGGTGGCGTGAGGGGGGGGGGGCGGGGGTGGCGTGAGGGGGGGGGGGCGGGGGTGGCGTGAGGGGGGGGGGTGGGGGTGGCGTGAGGGGGGGGGCGGGGGTGGCGTGAGGGGGGGGGCGGGGGTGGCGTGAGGGGGGGGCGGGGCTGGCGTGGGGGGGGTGGGGCTGGCGCGGGGGGGGGGGGCGGCGCGGGGGGGGGGGGGGCGGGGGGCGGCGGCGTGGGGGGGGGGGGGGCGCCGGCGCGGGGGGGGGGCGGCGGCGTGGGGGGGGGCGGGGTGCGCACCACGCCAGCTGGATGGGCTAATTAACAAAAGTGAAGTGGGGGTTCATCAAGGGGATGGAGGGTGGTGGAGATGGGGTTGGTTCTTTGTTTGGGGGAGGGGATGGGGGACGGTTGCTGACATGGACCCAGTTGAGGGAGGGCCTGGAGTGGCGTGTGCTGGGGGCTGGTTCATAGAGGGGTACACTGATGGGCAGTAGGGGGGGGGGGGATTAACAATAGGGTGGCATTGTGGCTAATCTGGAGGGGTAGATACGTGGTGGTCAGTGGGAAACTGAATGGGATGCTCGTTGTCCTGGTAAACATGGGACGATGTGGAGTTGAACAACACGGGGGAGGTCACCATCGGCACGTTGTGGGAGGCACGCAAGGCTGTAGTGAGACGGGAGTTTATTTTGGTTTGGGCACACAGAGGGTGGAGCAGGAGGAGATGGCAAGGCTGGTTGATGAGATCTTGAGGGTGGACAAAAGGTACTCGGTGGCACCGGCGGAGGGGTTGCTGAAGGAGAGACAAGAGGCTCCAGATGGAGTTTGGGTTATTGTCTACCGGGAAGGCGGTGGGGCAGTTGTGGAGGGCCAGAGGGGCAGTTTGAGTTGCGGGAGAAGGCAAGTAGAATGCTGGCCCAGCAGTGGAGGAACTAGGCAGTGGCAATGGAGATTGATAGAATGAGGAATGAGAGGGGTTAAGGTAGTGATGACCTGGAGGGGGTGAATGGGGCATTTGTGGTTTTTTATAGGGGGGTTTATGAGCCAGAGTCCCCAATGGGGAAGAACGGATGCAACGGTTCCTGGATGGGTTGGAACATCCCAAGGATGAGTTTCCCAAGGTGGAGGAGGGGTGGGTTCACGGCCTGGGGGCCCTGGTTGGGCTGAGGGAGGTGATGGGTGGTATTGGGAGGGGATGCAGGCAGGGAAGGTCCCCGATCCGGACGAATTCCCAGTAGAGTTTTATAAAAAGTTTGGTACTGAGCTGCGGCTACTGCTGGTCAGGATGTATGATGAGGCGAAGGGGAGGGGGGAAAACTCCTCCTTACTTTTTCAGAGGCTTCCATCTCCCTGATGTTGAAGAAGGATAGGGACCCAGAGCAGTGTGTGTGTGATACCACCAGTTATTGTTGCTAAATGTCGATGCCAAGCATCACAGATTGAGGACTGCATGCCGGAGGTGATTGGGGAGGATCAGACTGGTTTTGTGAAGGGACGGCAGCTGCTGACGAATGTGCGGAGGCTACTTAATGTGATTATGGGGCAGGAGGTTGAGGTAGTGTTGGCAATGGATGTGGAGAAGGCTATTGATCGGGTGGAGTGGGCGTATTTGTTGGAGGTGCTGAGGTGGTTCTGGTGCGGGCAGGGGTTTGTGGGTTGGGTCCAGCTGCTGTATAACATGCCAGTGGCGAATGGGCGGACGGACTGAATGAGTTTGGGGTACTTTGTGCTTCACTGCGGGGCGAGGCAGGGGTGTCCGCTCTCCTCGATGCTGTTCGCCTTGGTGATAGAGCCATTGGCAAAGGCGCTTGGGGGGGGGGGGGGGGGGGGGGGGTCAAGGGATTGGAGGGGGGTTACCGAACATAGATTTTTGCTGTATGCGGATGATTTATTGTATATTTCAAACCTGATGGGCAACAATGGGGCAGGTGGGGGTGTGTTTTGGAGATTTTGGGGGAATTTACCAGTATATAAATTGAAAATGTGAACGAGTGAGGTGCTCTTGATCAATATCAGACGGCAGGAAAGGAGATTGAGATTTGTGTAGGTGGGGAATTTTTTGAAGCGGGTTGGGTTGCTGCCGTTGCCAAATTTGATAAATTATTAGGCGGCAAATATTGCCATGGGTGAGGAAATGGGCTATGGAGGAGAGGTCGATCTGGGAGCTGGTGGAGGTGGCACCGTGGAGGGAAACTGGTTTGAGGGCTTTGTTGTTGGCGCCTTTGCCGTTCTCGCCGGCCTGGTAGTCGTGAGCCCAGTGGTGATGTTGGCTTTAAGGGGGCAGTGTAGGAAGCACTTTGGGTTGTTGTTGTAGGCACCTATTTGCGACAACCATAGATTCATACTGGTGAGACTGGATGTGAGGTTCTGAGGGTGGCGGCAGGTGGGGATTGAGTACTTCAGGGACCTGTTCATAAGGGAAAAATTTGCGGGGCTGGAGGAGTTATACAAGTTGCCCAAAGGGAATGATTTTGGCTATCTTCAGGTTTTTGCATTTTGGGAGGAGAGAGGTGCTGGGGCTGCTGCCTCCAGTGTTGCAAGATAAACTGTTGTCGGGGGACAAAATAGGGGAAGGGAAGGTGTCAGATATTTATAAGGAACTGATGGAGAGGGGGAGCGCCCTGGTGGAGGATGCTGAGCGCAGATGTGAGGAGGAACTGGGAGGCGAGGTGAGGGCTGGGACATGGGCTGAGGCCTTGCGGAGGTTGAACATGTCCTCGTCGTGTGCGAAGTTAAGCCTCATCCAGTTTAAAGTAGTGCGTAGGGCCCACATGCGATAGCAAGGATGAGCAAGTTTTTTGCGCGGTGGAGGATAGGTGTGGGTAGTGCGCAGGGCTCGGGGGTGGGGATTGCTGCGAAACACTGTCACATGTTCTGGGCATGTCCAAGATTGAGAGTCTCCTGGCAGGGGTTCTCAGACAATATATCCAAGGTGTCGGGTGTGGGACGATTAATAGTCCGGAGCTGGCAGTATCTGGTATGTCGGGAGTCCTGGGGTTTAAAATGTGGAACGTGGGACATGGCGGGGGGGGGGGGGGGGGGGGGGGGGGGGGGGTTGTTTAATGGGTGGATGTGTTGTTCTTCTGATATTCTGTGTATATTTGTTAAATGCCTTGAATAAAAATATTGTTTCCAAAAAAGTCACCACATTTCTGTGGGTCTGGAATCACATGTAGACCAGACCAGGCAAGAACGATAGCATTCCTTCCCTAAAGGGCATTCATGAACCAGATAAGAGACCATAGAAATAAACCAGCTGCAACAAGCTGGCAGGTCATTCAGACCAAACAATGCCTGTTACCATTTGCCCTTCATTGAAACAAATTGTGCTAACCATGTTTGCCTATCCTGTTTTTACACCACTTTGATCCCTTTTCTCAAATTCGCCCACCTAAACTCATTTTGAATGATTAAAAAGCTTGCATTTTTGATGAGTGTTTCGCAACTAAGGAAACTTGGTCACTATTGAAATATAGGAAGTAGCCAATTTGCACAGAAAACAGCAATGAATCGAATGACCAGATGACCTGTTTAAGTGATTTTTTTATTGGGGATTAACATTGACTAGAGCCCATTTGTTGTTCTTCGAATGGGATTGTGGGATCTTCCACATCTTCTCAATCAGTTTAACATTTCGTCCAAAAGATAACAGGCGGTATTCTCCGCTAAGGCCAAAAATCGCGGAGGCCGTCGTGAACTCGGCCGAGGTTCACGACGGCCTCGGGGCCTGCTCCCCGCACCTAATTCACCCCCACCCGGGGGGCTAGGAGCTGGCCCCCGTCGTTCTCGGCAGCCAGAAATGACGTGCAAACGGCTCTTTTCATGATGTCATCCGCGCACGCGCGGGTTGCCGGTTCCAACCCGCGCATGCGCGGAAGACATCACCGCGCAGACGGCACGAACCCGCGCATGTGCGGTGCCGTCTTTCTCCACCGCCGCCCGGCAAGACGTGGCGGCTTGATCTTGCTGGGCGGCGGAGGGGAAAGAGTGCGTCCGTTTTGGACGCTGGCCCGACGATCGGTGGGCACCGATCGCAGGCCTGTCCCTTACGAAGCACAGTCGCGGTGCTCCCGCCCAAATCGGGCCTCTAGATGCCCCAAACGGGCATCTGGTGCCCGTTTCACGAATGCAGCCACCAGGTGTGGTTGCTGCCGTGGTGAAACGGGCTTGAAGGGCCAGCCACTCGGCCCATCGGTCTCGGAGAATCGCCGTTCGCCTTGAAAAACGGCGAGCGGCGATTTTTCCGGGGGGGGGGGGGAGAGAATCGCGGGGGCGCCAGGGGGGGTGTAAAAAATGTCGGGAGGCCCTCCCGCGATTCTCCCAGGCTGCGTGGGGAGCGGAGAATTCCGCCCAACATCTTTTGTGCAGAGCCCACTCAATATAATGCTCACGTCTCTTGTGTGGAGCTTGAACATATCTGGCCTTCGAAACCATTGCTCTGTTTTGAAATTTGAGAGTAAGCTGAAGATTTGCCTCTGGTTATATAGTTTGCTTTTATGGTGAAATGCCTGACGAGGTCAAACCGCTGACCCACTGTTCTGTGGCTGCATTTTTCTATATTTCTGCTTTATGTCATAGTGTTGAACCAGTGAGTGGGTCATAAGAGGTAACCTTCACTCTGGCAGAGGAGAACAGAGTGCCATTTAAAAACTCCTTGAAATGGGAATCAAAGCATCACTGAGACAATATGAAACAAAGCTTACGTAGTTGGTCCAATATTAAACTGGTGGATCGCAGCACAGTTAGGTAGCTTGGAGTGGTAAACTGAGGTGTTAATTTGGTCATGAAAAAATAGTACTGAAGGAAGGTATGAAAACATTTTTAAAATTCCAACGAACTAAAACATTTGATTTAAATAATTGTTGTGAAATAAAGTGACTTGGTCAACAAGTTGCACTATGGTTGCTATGAATATGTCCTGAGTTAATTTTTTTATAGTTTTATTTTCATACATTCAGTGGAGGTTGGGTCAGATTTCCAGGATCAACTGGAAATGTTTGTGGTGTGTTACTTAAGTGACAGTTAAAGCTTTCAAGATTGATGAATTGAACACTTAACTGACTTTCTCAGATAACAAACAGAAATTACGAGTTGGTCACCCAGGGGCCAAGCAAGTTCCTGCATGACACCAAAAGCTAACATTGAAGGACAGTGAGAAATTATTTATAGCCTAGAAGTCACTGACAACACCAGGCACTTCAACTGAGATTATAGTTGTGTCACCAAGGGCAGATACAAGTGACTGGCACAGAATTGTTGGCTTTGGGATAAGAAAATTTGGATTTGAAAGACATCTGCACTGACAGCAAAACAGTTGGGCAAAAGAAAATCTGAGTTAACAATAGGAGCTCTATGAATGGGGCAGTTTGCATTTCCACACAATGGACAATGAAAGCTAACATCTGTTTATGTTTGTTTTCTAATCATGAAAGAAGGCATTTATACTGAATTTCTGGTAATGGGAATTTGGATGGCGTTAGGAACTGGATGGGAGGAGTGCGCAGTTTATCTAGCTTCACTGGTCGAACCATTAGTGTTGTTTAATTCATTCACTAAAATGGCTAATTGTTTATCCTTGCTACTGTTAGACCCGAATAAAAAGAACGACTGATTTATTATAAAGTGAAACTTACTTTAAAAAGAGGTTGCAGGGACTGGTTAACACCCTTGTAATTTGGAACAACAACAGCAACACATAAATAGGGTCTCTGCAGAGACTGGCGATTTAAAGAAAAACTTTATGAAAATGATAAAGTTTGCAGGGTTTCAACACTGTCGATCACCTGGTGCTCCATGTAAAGACTGATCGCTAGTCCCAGTAGATGTCTGGAGGTTGTCCCTAGCAGAGCTTCAGCGTAGAAGAGAATAGAGCCGGATCAATCTTCGGGATCTCCATTTTGGGTTTCCAAATAAAGGCGAGTTCCACTGGGAAGTTCATTCCTAGCTGGAAACTGATAAACACACTGTATTTCAGGCAAGGCAAAGAGGGCACAAGTTGGGCAGCTTTCCCCCTTCTGTTTATTCCCAACTACGTGTATAAAACAAAAACAAATTCAATACATAAAACCCATCTTCCTCTGGTGATTTCCAATAAATTACTAGGGCCTTTGCCTTTAAAACTCCCCCCCCCCCCCCCCCCCCCCCAAACCATTGAAGTAATTACAATTCATATAAGCAAATAACCCACCTACTCGAGTGCCTTGGTGGTCATTTAGCTGAAGTCATATGATTTCTTAGAAAAGTCTTGCTTACTCACAGACCAAGGTGAACTTGTGACCTTTTAATAAAGAAGAATATCCAGATCGATTCCTAAATAATGCAATGCCCTTCCAAAGAAAATATTGTTTTTGAAATATGGTTTCCCAACAGATCTAGACTTGTGTACAAGGTCGAACAAACATCAATTGTATCTCTTCAAAAAAGAATGGTTTCTAAAAGCATATCACATTTTTATTATAGGTAGGTGGCTAGATTTTACGCTTCCGGGGCGGTTTGAAGGGGTGGCGAGATGATTGTTTAGGGGCCTCATGCTGCTGCCATTTGCCTGCAACGAGTGAGGCCCAGGCCATGTGTAAAGACTAGGAGATTTAGCTTCATGAGCTAATGATGGGTATGGTGAAGAGGATCTCCATTGTAGGCCCCCCCCCAGGGCCACTGTCGACATCACTGCCCTGTCATTCTCTCTTTAACACTCATCCCCTACACTTGAACCCTGCTTCTCTTTCTATCCCCCCCCCCCCTCCCCCCCCCCAACCCTCGCTGAAACCACCAACCCCTGACTTACCTCGGCTTCTCAGCGTGGTGAGACTAGCTGCAGTTTGAGCAGTAGGCACTACTCTCAACTGGTGCTGTTGGGACTACAGAGCTGCTGGCCTTTTAATCGGCCGACAATTCTTTTAAGGGGTCTGCATCCTCCCCCCTCCCCCAACCCCAGTCCCTCTAATGTTTTCACCGGGGTTGGGGTGGGGGATGAAACAAATCTACTGCACCCTGTAAAATGCAGTCCATGATGTTTATTTTTAAAAAAACAATTACTCCAACATGCATAACCTTAATGAAAATTCATGATTGGTACTACTGTTGGCAACAGGTAACTAACTAAAAGTGTTATATATTTGTATTCATTCTTATTGGCTCCAGTAAAGCTCCATTGAATGAATGCATTCACCGCAAGTGACGTCATAAGTCCTAGCACAAGAAACAGAGACGAAAGGCCAAGTAAGAGAAGCTCTGTTGTTTTAAACCTACATGCTCCCTAGTATCACACCTCCAAAACACAACATGAGAACTGCAGATGAGGATTACAAACCACTGGCTGGCCACCTGAGAAGAGGAAATTATTGAAAAAAGTTGGAAGAAACATTTCAACCAGTGCGGCACGTGCTACGGAGAACTAACTGGCTAAGTGGACATGAGTAACGATAATCTGCCTGCAGAACAGATTATACAGTTGTCTGTGATAAACAAAAGGCAACAACCCAAGCTTTGGCCTCTTGTGTGATGTAATCAGGGAGCTGCTGAAAGCATGGTTGTAAAGTGTGCATACGGGAAATCTCAGTTAGTAGAAAAATGGTGGGGGTTTTGGCATCGTGGGACCGTTTGATGAAACTGTGGAGCAATGGAGCTTGTATAGTAAACATTATGACTTTTACACAGGCAAGCAAAATAACTGTAGATATTATGGTGTCAACTTTCCTGAGCGTGGGGGGTGGGGGGGGGGGGCAAAAGCATTTAATCTCCTCCATGGTTTAGTGCAACCTGAGAAGCCAAACATTAACATGTACGAGCAGATTGTAGATATTTGGCAAGCACGTTTTTCACCGAAACCCTTGGTGATTGCAGAGCGCTTTAGATTTCATAAGAAACCAAGAAGAATCAACCACGCAATTTGTGGCTACGTTTAAAAGATTGTCCGAATATTGAGTTTGGAGATGTGCTGAATGACACTATTTGGGACAGATTAGTTTGTGGTCTACACAATGAAATGATACATAAATGTTTGCTAATAGCGTAATCGTGTTCTGCAGAAAGTTACGGAAATTACGATTTCTATGGAGCTGCCCAGTAATTGAGTTTGTGTACTCAAATACACAGACTTTTGCTGAATCAACACCTAAGAATCTTGATATTGGTACATGTTACCAATGTGCAAAGCCAGGGCTTCCTGCTGCTGAATGTTGGTGTAAAGTTATGGTATGTTGAAGCTGTGAGAAAAATGACACATGGAGCATACCTGTAGGAAGAAAAATAAAGCGCGAAAGTAAAAATAAGAAGCAAGAACAAACCAATGCAGCATTTAAACAAAATAAAACAAAGAATGTCCATGCTTGACAAAAGGGTCAAGAGAAATGAAGCACCTCAGTTAGAGGAGGAATTATCACTGAATGTGCTAGCCATTGCTGGTACTCCACACTGATACTGGGTCACTCACTGCTGGATGGACAGCCAATAAGGATGGAAGTTGACACTGGAGCAACAGTCTCTTTGGTGTCAGAGACTGTCTACAAGGAGAAACTTAAACATATTCCCTTAAGTTCGTCAAGTATAGTGCTGAAGACATACACAAGAGTAGAGGTTCCAATAAAGGGCCGCATTGAAGTAGCTGTGCAACTTAATGGGCAAACAGCAGATCTGCCTCTCCATGCAGTAAAGAGAAACTATCCAGCATTGATGGGTTAAACATGGCTGGAGAAGATTTGATTGAATTGTGCCAAAGTCCACGTGATGACCAATGGAGAATCCAGCGAATCCAAAAATGTTAACATAATAGTGTTGTGTGCAATGGGGAATTGGGGAGCATGAGTGATATTATGGTTAAACTGAAAATAAAAGGAGGAAGCCAAGCAAAATGCTGTAAGGTAAGGTCTGTACCATATGTTATTCGGCCAACGATGGAGGCTGACAGAGTGACTTTGAGAAATCCAGAATCTTGGGATTTGTCCGCATCGGCCAATGGGCCACACCAATTATTCCAGTCATCAAGAAAGATGAATTCGTAAGGATTTGTGGTGACTTCAAGGTCACCATAAGTTTTGTATTATGAACTGAACAGTACCCACCACCACACATTTGATTTGTTTGCGGGATTGGCAGGACCCCAACCTTTCAGCAAGAGCCAAGCTTCCTTCCAGACAAGATTCTTGTCTGGAACGTCTGAATTGTGTCACCTAAAAGTTTTTTTCAGTTCCAAAGATTGTCGTTTAGTATCACATCAGCTCCTGAATTGTTTCAAAGAGAATGGATTAGATCCTGAGTGGACTGAGCGGAGTCGAATACTATCTGGAAGACATCTTAGTCACTGGAAGAGATGAAGAAGAACACCGTTGAAAGCTGGATGCCACTCTCCAGAGATTAGAACACTATGGTCTGGGAGTCTGTATGGACAAATGAGTTCTTCCAACCCTCCGTTGAATATTTAGAATATGTGGCGATTGACGCCACTGGCCTTCACAAATTTCCTTCAAAGGTTAAGGCCATGACAGAGGCTTCTGCACCTCAGAATATCAACTGGTTACATTCCTTCCTGGGATTGTTGAACTACTATGGAAGATTTGTCTCAAACTTGGCAAAAATTCTGAAACCATTACGCAACCTAAAACAAGAGGTGAAAGTGGTCGGATCAATGCAATAAAGCTTCTTTGAAAGCCAAGGAAGTGTTATTTCAGAATTCTCATACTTTTGAGTCTCTCACTTTTTGATCTTGCGTTACCCATATAGTTAACTTGTGATGTGTCTCCTTATGGTGTAGGAGTGGTGGGCTCTCCATTGAAGAAAGATCCATTGTTTTTGCTTTGTGAACCTTGAGCAAAATCATGAAAATAACTATGCCCAGATTGAAAAGGAAGCATTAGTGATCATTTTTGGAGTAAAGAAATTCCATCAATTCATGTATGGGAGAAAGTTAACATTGTTAAAGGACCATCGCCATTAACTACCATTTTTTGGACCGCACATGGGACGTCCGTCACTTGCCGCAAGTAGAATGCAAAGCTAGACGTTGCTTTTGTCTACATACCGGCAGTCAAATCTACATGAGAATGCGGATGGACTTTCAAGATGGTAGATCGTCAGACTGCTCAATTGGGAACATCTACTTTGAACAAGTAGACAACACATGAGCCACTTCTGAACAAGTGAGGAAACACGCTCTAAGTGATCTGATACAGTGACTGATATGTGATGGATATGGTATTATGAGGGAAGACTTGGGTTTAAACCTGACTATTCCAGAATATTGGAACTGTCTGTAGAATTAGGATGTCTTCTATGGAGGCTCAGTGATTATTCCGCCAGCATTGAGGAAATGGGTGAGAAGCTACATGAGGGCCATTGTGGAGTCGTATACATGGAAGGAAATAGCAAAGTTATTTCTGGTGGCCTGGACTGGATGTGGAAATTGAACATATTCTTCCTGTGTGAAGGTATGAAACCTGCCACCTTCATACGATGTAGAAGCAGATTTTGGCCATTTGGCTCATCGAATCTGCTCCACCATTCGATCATGGCTGACCTCCTTCTGGCCTTAACTCCACCGTCCTGCCCATTCTCCATAACCCTCCAACCCATTACAAATTAAAAATCTGTCTTAATTCCTCAAATTTGTTAATTGTTCCAGCATTCACCACGCTCTGGGGTAGCGAATTCCACAGGTTCACAACCCCTTTGGGAGAAGTAGTTTCTCCTCAAATCTGTTTTAAATTTGCTACCTCTTAGCCTAAGATTATGACCTCTCATTCTAGAATGCCCCACAAGAGGAAGCATCCGCTCCACGTCTACTTGATCCATACGTTTTATCATCTTGTATACCTCATTTTGATCTACCCTCATTCTTCCAAACTCTATAGGGTTGACCAGTTGATATTCTGAGTTGCAGAAGCCTAAACTGTTCAATCTCTCTTCATATGACAAACCCTTCATTTCTGGAATCAACCTACTGAACCGCCTCTGAACTGCCTCCAAATGCCACTACATCTTTCCTCAAATAAGGGGACGAAAGCTGTGCACAATACTCCAGGTGTGGTCTCACCAATACCTTGTATAGTGCAATAATACTTCCTTATGTTTCTACTCTATTCCTTTAGATATAAATGCCATTATTCCATTCACTTTCTTTATTATCTGCCGTACCTGCATGCTAGTTTTCTGTACTCATGAACGAGGACCCCCAGATCCTTCTTAACGACACTACGTCCATGGGGATGGTCTGAAGAGTCTTGGCAACCCGTGTGTGTGGATTTTGCAGGATTGTTTATCCACACCTCCCGTTGCCTTGGGGAAGCGGGCAGCATTAACAAGGATCCCTCACCCGGGTTATTCTCTCTTCCAAACTCTTCCAACGGGCAGGAGATACAAAAGTTTGAGAAGACACATCAATAGATTCAAAGAAAGCTTCTTCCCTGCTGTTACCAGATTTCTGAATGACCCTCTTGGGGTCTGAACTGATCTTTCTACGCACCTCTACAGTTATAGCACATACCGTATATTTCACCCGCTGTCTTATGTTTATGTATTTTTATTATGTATCTTCATGTATTTATCGTATGTTCTATGTTTTTACGTGTGGAGTGATTTGCCTGGACCTCGGTACATGTGACAAATCTAAATCTAACTATTGACAAGCTAGGAGAAATGTTCAGTAGTTTTGGAGTCCCTAAACAGCTAGTAAGCAACAAAAGACCTCAACTTGACTCAAGAATTTGAAAGTTTCTTCATAGAGAATGGTATTCAGCATGTTAAGTCCGCACTATACCACCCTGCTACTAATTGACTAGCAGAATGTTTTGTCTGAACTATGAAACATAAGAGAGCAATCGGGGAAAGGTTCGCTGATCAAGTGCCTTAACAAGTTCCTACTGGTGTACAGTAATACTGCACATTCCTTGATCAAGACCCCTCCTACATTACTAATGATGAAAAGACAACTATGTTCTGTGTTCGATGTGTTGAAACCTCTGAAATCGAAGAGATTTGTACAACAGCAAGTGCAAATGGAAGGGTGTGAGAAAGCAAGAGTTCTCCTATCAAGGGCAAGGAGTTTTGTCTAGGAATTACTCCACATGGGAGAAATGAGTTCCTACCACAATCCTTGCACAGACTGGACCTGTCTCTTATACTGTCCAGGCCAGAGATGATATAACCTGGAGGAGACATCCAGTTCAGTTGCTGGCTGGAAGAACAGAATCTTGGCCTGTGGATAAATCCAGGTTCACCCCTACAATGTCATGACTTGACCTTTCCTACAACCCCGACACTAAACGACACTGTTTCGGAACGCAGCACCTCATCTTCTGATCAGACATAGGGACAACTTCTTGTTCCAATGTTAATACCAGTTAACCCAAACACCGATGACGTTAGTGTAAAGATGAAAATGCCAGAGGTTACCACCAGTGTGAAGAAGACACCACAGGTTCACTCGACTATTCCATGAGTGACGACCTCCAGACTGTCTGGCCTATTGACTTTGTTCATATTGAAATTGTTGGGGACATGTAATTTAAAGGGAAAGGAAACTTTATGTATTTTCATTAATTCTTATTAACTCTAGCTCTGTTGTATTCATGCATTCACTGTAAGTGACATCATAAATCATAGCATGGGAAACCGAGAAGAGATGCACACTGTAAATAAAGCTCTGTTGTTTTAAACCTCCATGCCATCTAGTATCACATCTCCAAAATACAACAAAAAGAATGGGGGCGCGATTCTCCGAAATGGAGACAAAGTCCTGCACTGGAGTGAAAACTGGAATGTATCACTCCGGCATCGGAGCCCGCTCCCAGCCCCCTATTCTCCTGCCCCCGGGGGGCTAGGAGCAGCGTCGTGTATTTTACGCGCGCTGGCCCTTGGCGCCGCGTAAAAAGTAGCGGCGTGTAAATGACGCAGCCGGCGTCGTGTAAATGAAGTCACCCGTGCATGCGCGTTTGCCGTCCTCCCCGAGGCCGCCCCGCAAGAAGATGGAGGATGGATCTTGCGGGGCAGTGGAGGAAAGGAGGTCCTCCTTTAGAGAGGTCGGCCTGCCGATCGGTGGGCCCCGACCGCAGGCCAGACCCCATTGGAGGCCGCCCCCACAGAGTTCCCGCCGGCAGCGACCAGGTGTGGACGGCGCTGGTGGGAACCTGTCGGGTCGGAGCGGCCGCTCGGCCAATCCGGGCCGGAGAATGGCGGGGGTACCTGAGAATAGCCGTTGAGTGTCTCGGGCGAATCTCCGGCTGGCGCGGCGCAGAACTCAACGGGGCCGTTCTCGCCGGTTGGGAGAATGGCGGGACGGCGTCGGACTGGTGTCGCGTGATAAAATGGCGCGGCTGATGATTCTCCCAACCGGCGCATCCTTGGAGAATCGCGCCCGGGATATGTCAGGTTTATCCTACAATAAACATAGAATTACATAAATAGAATTTACAGTGCAGAAGGAGGCCATTCAGCCCATCAAGTCTGCACCGGCTCTTGGAAAGAGCACCCAACCCAAGCCCACACCTCCACCCTGTCCCCATTACCCAGTAACCCCACCCAACACTAAGGGCAATTTAGCATGGCCAATCCACCTAACCGGCACATCTTTGGACTGTGGGAGGAAACCGGAGCACCCGGAGGAAACCCACGCACACACGGGGAGAACGTGCAGACTCCGCACAGACAGTGACCCAAGCCGGGAATCTAACCTGGGACCCTGGAGCTGTGAAGCAATTGTGCTAACCACAATGCTACAGTGCTTGAAAAAGGTTAAGGGAATGAGTTGTTAGTTTGTTCCTCGCTAGTTGTTTAGGTTCCATGAAGCTCCTAGCTAATCTGTGTGCATAATGATAGTGGCTACGTTCATTGACTCGCAATCCACAACCCTCGGCCAGTTATCTGGCGAGTATTCAAACCCTACCCATGACAGCTGGGGAAGTTAAGTTCAGGTTAATTAAATACATTTGCAACAAAAAGTATATTTTGAAAAGAGCGAGGATCAGTAATGGTAACAATGTAGCTACTCGAAACCCATCTGATTCATTAATATCCTTCAGGAAAGGAAATCTGCCATCGTTACCTGGTCTTGTTAACATGACTCCAGACCAAGCGCATTGTGGTTGACTCTGAATTTCACAGTGAAGTGATTCAGCAACACCGTCAGTTGTAACCGCTGCAACAGAAAGTGTAATTGAAATGGAATTAACCATCACACAACTCGAGCTGTTCAAGAAGATGGTTCACCACTCTCACCTCAAGGGCAATTAGGAGTAAGCAATAAATACTGGTCTTGCCAGCAATGCCTGGACACTGAATTAATTTTACAAAAAAGACAGAGCAGGGATAATTCGACCAGGGTATGCAGACATTATTTTATTTCTATTTGGTAGAATCAGTGTGGGTATCATGAAGAACAGCAAAAGATAAGAAATTGAATAGACCAACGAGGGTCGGAAAGAAATTGTGGGCCCCCTACATTTGTTGCGGTGTAGGTCAGAGTATAAATAAGGAAATTAAAGTTGCAAGTACTGAGCCATCATGGGGACTTTGATCTTATAAACAGAGCAAACCAAGTTTGCAGTACTGTTTTGGAGAATGAGTTCATGGAATATATACAAAATATGTGTGTTGAGAACTAACTAGAGCATGCAGGGGTTATTATACATCGAGTATTCAACAATGAGGATGAGTTTGCTGAAATAGATTAGGAAATTGCACTAAAGATATGATGTGCAGGAGCAAACATTTAAAGAATTATTACGGAATTTGCAATGCATTTTTAAGAGACAAAGAACCCAACAGAAAAATGGTCTAACCATGGCTAACAAGAGGAGCTAAAGATAGTGTTCGATCAAAAGAAGAGGCCTATATTGTTGCAAAAATAAGTAGGAAGCCTGAGGATTGGGAGAATTTTAGAATTTCGATTAAAAGGACCAGTAAGTTAATGAAGAAAGAGAACATGAGAGTAAATTAGAAAGAGACATGGAAATGTTTACAATCTGTTTTTGATATCTGTACATAGGAAGAGATTAGTGAACATAAACATGGGCCTCATTTCATGCATAGACAGCTAAAACTCTAATTGTGAATAGTGAAATGGTCGAGACTTTAAATAAATCGAATTTTAGGAATTTGTAAGAACATAAACAGTAGCAGGAATAGACTTTTTGGCCCCTGGAGCCTACTCTGTCATTCAGTCAGATTGTGGCTGACCTGACTGTGGACTCGACTCTTTCCTGAGGTCCTCCCTCACCAATTACACCCTTAATCATATTATAATTTTCGAAGTGCCCGAATGATAGAAAGTTGCCTAATTAGCCTATAGTTCCCGGTTTTCCCTTTGCTTAACTTGTTTGTTAACTTCCAATCTTTGGGAACTTGTAGATTCATGGTAGAAGACACAAAGACAGTTACAGAAATAATGGGGTCCCTTTACTCTAGCATAACTTTTTTTTAAAATTTAGATTACCCAATTATGTTTTTCTAATTAAGGGGCAATTTAGCGTGGCCAATCTACCTACTCTGCACATTTTTGGGTTGTGGGGGCGAAACCCACGCAGACACGGGGAGAATGTGCAAACTCCACATGGACAGTGACCCAGAGCCGGGATCGAACCTGGGCCCTCAGCACTGTGAGGCGGTTGTGCTAACCACTACTCTAGCATAACTAAGAAATTTTAATAAATTAGAATAAGTTAATAAGTCGCGCTGGAGGTAGTGCAGAGATGGATGATGCATTTGTTTTGATCTTTCAGAATTCCTTAAATTCTAGAATGGTTCCTGAAGATTGGAAGTTAACAACTATTTAAGCAGAGGGAAAACCGGGAACTATCGGCTAATTAGTTCAACAGTAGTAGTAGGCAAATGCTACTTTCTACCGAGGTGCCAGCTGGGCAGTGCCAAGGTGCCCACGTTCCAGTGGCCCGGGAGACCCCTGGGTGCCATTCCGCCTGGCTCATGTTTGTGTGCACCAGCACTGATCGGCGCCCAGCTGCAGCCTCTCTGGGGAGGCCGGTGAGTTGCGGGAGGCTGGTGGATCCTGCGCAGGTAGATCAGAAGTAGGTTTACGACCTACTACAGCGAGCATCATTTGGTCACGCCCATTTGAGGCGGGGTTCTGATATCTCTTGGGCGTCAGAGAATCCCGGGAGGGGCGGAGGCTGTAAGGAGGCTACAAGTGTGGATTGCACTTGTCTAAAGCTGTGCTTTATATTCCAGCAGTACTATGTCTTGGAGTGGTTCTTTGAAATCCTGACTCTTAGTCTTGTGGAACACGGGCATCATTCTGAAGCACTGATGACCGACTAATTGTATAGGCAAATCTAGCTACATGATGGATGAAGAAGTGAGGGACAGACCTGCAAACAATTAAAATGCTGAGTGCTCGACCAATAATAGCCAAATTATTGCTAAATAATTGCCAAAAAAGCAAACAGTCATTGCTGTCCTGACACCACTACTTCTGAGGCCATCAAACTAAACCATCTTTTGAGAAAGTTTGCTTACCTTGTATGGTGAGTGCGCCATAAGATTATTGAATGAAGGTAACCAAAGAGACCCCATTGCGTTTGAACTAACTTAGAACATGATCTTTTGCATATCCCATCTTATTGCATTGGTTGTCGCCTCACCCTCCCACAACACCCCAAGAAATTTTGATGGTAAAACAAATTTACCTTTTAACCTTCTATTCCATGTTTGTTGCAATCAATGTAAGCCTGACTCTGAGATAATCGCAAATAGTTGATCTCCGGCAGTTTGTATTGATGGTGATACATAACTCCAAATTTTGTAAAATATAAAATGGAGTGACTTAATGCATGACTCTTTTCTGAATGGCTTCAAAACATCAACCAATTATCCTGTTGTGTATGTATTTATGCTCTGATTGTCAAGGGAAATTGTTACTGTTCTGAGGCGATGGGAGGGAAACCAGAATTAGTTTAATTGTGGTTTGCATGCAGTTTCGGGACTGAATTTAAGGAACCTATTAGAGTGAGAGTTATAGTCAGAGAGTAATACAGCGCAGAAAAGGCACTTCAGCCCACTCTGTCTGCACCGGTCAAAAACAACCATTAATACTTTGACATTATGGGTTGGAAAACTGAGTCAATGTTTTGTCAACCGTGACAATCCCCATAAAATCATTAATATTAATGATAATATTATGCCTGTTTCTTTTTCCTAATTATGTGCACACTTCAAGATTGATATGGCAACTCTTCTAAGATCAACTTGCAACACCTTTATGAAGACGTTGGAAGAATGCATGCAAATTGCAAATGCTACCTTCAGGCCTGAACTGCTGCAACCTACACCTCCAGGTTCTCCACATGTAGCCATCATAAAACCAAACAGGGTATGTTTGTTTTTAAGCAAGTGATTTTTGTTTTACATTCTATTTGGCTTCAATATGTGTAATTGGATCTCTTCAAATGAACTGATGCTGCTTCTGTGTATTTACCTTAATTCAGGGTGGCACAGCGGTTAGCACTGTTGCCTCACAGCTCCAGGATCTCGGGTTAATTCCAGCCTCGGATCACTGTCTGTGTGGAGTTTGCACTTTCTCCCAGTGTCTGCATGGATTTCCTCCGTGTGCACCGGTTTCCTCCAAAGATGCGCAGGTTAGGTGGATTGGCCATGCTAAATTGCCCCTTAGTGTCCAAAAGGTTAGGTGGGGTTACGGGATAGGGTGGAGGTGTGGGCTTAAGCAGGGTGCTTTTTCCAAGGGCCGGTGCAGACGTGATGGGCCGAATGGCCTCCTTCTGCACTGTAAATTTTATGTAATTCGATTTGGCAGGTTAAAATTGACATTGTAGGAATAAATTAAGTTACAAGGGCATCCAGTAAATTGTATTACAAGGGCATCCTAACGTACTAAAGTTACACATGATTTAATGTGTTTATTTTTGTGAGCTATGTCTAATTTGCTACTTAGGTGCTGCTAGAAATTTTTTTAAATGGCAAAGTGAATCGAAAGATTTTGAAAAGGCAAAATAAAAAGAGAAAACTAATAACACGGGGAGAATTTTTTTTTTAACAAACAATTTTATTGAGGTATTTTAGGCATATAGAAAAAGTGACATTGTACAGTACAAAAAAAAAGTCAAGACACAAATTAAACAGTGCAAACCACGGCTCTGTTCACGCATGGACTTGTCTCAATATCCCCCTACTCTACTCTACACTAGCCCCCCCCCCCCCCCCCCCCCCCTGCTGACGCTTACTCCTCTGCGAAGAAGTCAATAAATGGCTGCCACCTTTGGGTGAATCGTAATAGCGAACCTCTCCAAGTGAACTTGACTTTTGCTAGGTCACGAAAGCTCACCATGTCCGATAGCCATACCTCAGCCCTCAGGGGCTTTGAGTCCCTCCATGCTAACAATATTCGTCGCCGGGCTACCAGGGAAGCAAAAGCCAGAATGTCGGCGCCTCTCTCTTCCTGGACTCCCGGGTCCTACGAAACCCCAAACATTGCCACCTCAGGGCTCATTACCACCCCAGTTTTCAATACTTGGGACATGACATCTGCAAATCTCTGTCAATATCCCTGAGTTTAGGGCACGACCAGAACATGTGTACATGGTTAGCTGGCCCTGTTGCGCCTCTAGCACACTTGTCCTCCAGCCCGAAGAATCTGCTCATCCGGGCCCCTGTCATGTGGGCCCGGTACATGACCTTAAACTGGATCAGGCTGAGCCTGGCGCATGTTGCGGTTGTGTTCACTCTGCTCAGGGTTTCTGCCCAGATATCGTCCTCCATCCAGCCGAGCTCCTCTTCCCACTCAAGCTTCAGGTCCTCGGCCTGCGTATCCTCATCTCCCATTAGTTCCTTGTAGACGTCTGAGACTCTACCCTCTCCCACCTCTCCCCAAGAAACTACCCTGTCTTGCCTCCCCTTTGGCGCGAGATGTGGGAAGGACAGCACCAGTCTGCGTACAAAATCCCGCACCTGTAAGTATCTAAAGTTGTTCCCTCTTGCCAGCCCAAACTTCTCCTCCAGCGCCCTTATGCTCGGAAAGCTCCCTTCCAGGAACAGATCCCCCATCCTCACAATCCCCGCCCTCCTCCACAGCCGATACCCCTGTCCATGTTCCCTTGGGCAAATCGGTGGTTGCCACAGATCGGGGTCCACACGGATGCTCTTACCTCCCCAACGTGCCTCCTACTGGCCCCAGATCCGAAGAGCCGCCACCACTATCGGGTTGGTAGAGTACCATGCCGGTGGAAGCGGCAGAGGCGCCTTGACCAGGGCAGCTAAGATAGTGCCCCTGCACGAAGCAGCCTCCAACCACTCCCAAACTGACCCTGCACCCACCATCCATTTCCTTATCATCGCTATGTTGGCCGCCCAGTAATAGTTGCTGAAGTTCGGCAATGCCAGCCCCCTTCTTCTCTGTTCCTTTCAGGCATAACCCTCTTCACCCGTGGGGACTTCCCTGCCCGTACAAATTCCAGAATAATTTTATTCAGCCTCTTAAAGAAGGACCACGGGATAAAGATGGGGAGACACTGAAAAACAAACAAGAACCACGGGAGAATCGTCATCTTAACAGTCTGCACCCTCCCCGCCAATGACAGCGGGAGCGCATCCCACCTCCGGATCTCCTCCCTCACTCGTTCCACCAGTCGGGACAGGTTGAATGTATGCAACTTGCCTCAGTCCAGTGCCACCTGAATCCCCAAATATCGGAAACTCTCCCCCACTAGCCTGAACGGCAACCCCTTCAGCCTACTCTCCTGCCCCCTTGCCTGAATTACAAACATCTCGCTCCTAACCATGTTCAGTTTGTATCCTGAGACCCAGCCAAATTCCCTCAGGATTTCCATAATACCGTCCATCCCCATCATTGGGTCCGATATATATATATATAACAGCAGATCGTGTGCGTATAACGAGACTCTATGTTCCATTCCCTCCCAGACCAACCCTTTCCAGCCCCTAGAAGCTCTCAGTGTAATTGCCAGCGGCTCTATGGCCAGCGCAAACAGCAGAGGGGAGAGAGGGCAACCCTGTCTTGTCCCACGGTGCAGTCTAAAGTAGTCCGATGTCGTCCTGTTCGTCCTTACACTCGCCTTCAGGGCCTGATAAAATAGCCTAACCCAGTCGATGAACCGCACCCTGAACCCGAACCGTCCTAGTACCTCCCATAGATAATCCCACTCGACCCGGTCAAAAGCCCTTTCAGCATCCATGGCTACCACTATCTCCGGGGGCATCATAATCACGTTGAGCAGCCTTCTTAGGTTGGCTGCCAACTACCTCCCCTTTACAAACCCGGTTTGGTCCTCCACAATTACATCCGGGACACAGTCCTCAATTCTGGTCGCGAAGATCTTGGCCAGTAACTTGGCGTCTACGTTGATCAAAGAGATCGGCCTGTATGACCCACAAGCCTCCGCGTCCTTATCCCGTTTCAGAATAAGCGAGATGGTGGCCTGCGACATCGTCGGGGGTAAACTTCCTCTGTTTCTTGCATCGTTAAAGACCCTGACCTGCCCCACTATCCCGGCAAATTGTTTGTAAAGCTCCACCGGATACCCGCCCAACTACATGACCTTCAGGCCCCCCAATACCTCTTCGATCCTGACCAGGGTCCCCAGTCCGTCTACCAACCCCCTCCCTACACTTGGGAAGGTCAGTCCATCCAGGAATCGCCTCATCCCCTCCGGTCCCCTGGGGCCCTGGGGGGTTCCGAAGACGGGGAGAAAAATTAATCCAATTTCTGTCCCTGTGTCAATAATCCCTGGTTCCTCAGTAAGGATGCTTTGGGGGGGGGGGGGGGGGGGGAAGGGGGAGTGATCACAGTACAATTAAATTCCATATTAAGTTTGAAAGTGACATAACCAAGTCCAAAACAAGAATATTAAACCTAACAAAGCCAATTACTTGACTAAAAAGTATGGTGGTAAATAAGCAGTGGGAAACATAAAACAACATTCTAAATGTTCAACAAAATACATTTCATTAAAATACAAAAAAACAGTCGGAATGATCCATTCCTGGTTTAGGATGTTGAGAATATTCGTAGATTAAAAATGAGGTTTAACATGTTGCAAAGAATTGTAGTAAGTGTTATGGGGCAGGGTTTAGTGAACCCCAAAGTGTATCATGGAGTTCACCTGACCCACAACTTTTAATAGATTGTGGCATGGGGAGCACACGGCCCACTCTTCAGGTGTGGTACAGCAGGAATGGAAAAGTATTTTTTAAAGCAAAACAATGTTTATTCTATGAACTTAAATTAACCTTTTTAATACATACAGTGAACATCTCAGCAGCCATTAATTCAAATACAACCCCCAAAGAATACAACACTAAGTAATCCTTAATAACTTCCCAAACAACATCCAAAAGACAAAAGAAACACATTTTAACAGAAGTACATCAGGTTAAAGTCACTACTGAAAACATTTATAATTCTCAATTCACCAAATGATCAAGAGATAGTCTTCTCATGGCAGAGAGAACAGCAGTATAGCCGCTTTGTCTGGCTTCAGCTGCAACACTGAAAACGAAACCAAAAAGACACACACACCCAAGGTTTTCTCAAAGTGAAACTAAAAAACAGAGCCAGAACTCGGCTTCACCCACACTCTGATATCGCTGGTAAACACCCATTTCTTAAAGGCACATTTCTTAAACACCCATTTCTTAAAGGTACTCTCACATGGCATGAGCCTGAAGATTTGGAATGTCAGAAACCAGTAAACCGTGAACAAAAAATTGATATTTTTGAGAGTAAACTAGTCAGGAATATGAAAACAGACAGTGAGAGCTTTTTACAAATATATAAAATTAAGGCCAGTAGCTAAAGTAAATAATGATGTCAGAGGCAGAAGACATTATCATGGGGTATGAAGAAATAGCAGCGGAAGTCAGAAATTACATGCCAGAAGTAACTAAGAGTGAGAATATAAGGTAATTACTATCACCAGAGAATAAATATTGAAACCAGAAGCTGACAATCTCCAGGATGTGATAGCCTAATCCAAGGTTTCTAAAAGAGAGAGTTGCAAAGATATTGAGTGCAGATTTTTATGATTTTCCAAAATTCCCTTGATTCTATAATGGCCTCAGTGGTTTGGAAGATAGCAAATATAATATAGGGGAGGCAGTGGTGTAGTGGTATTGTTGCTGGACTAGTAATCCAAAGATCCAGATTCTGGGGACCTGGGTTTGAATTGTACCATGGCAGATGGTAAGATTTGAATTCGATAAACAAAAATATGGAATTAAAAGTCTAAAGATGACCATCAAACCATTGTCATAAAAACCCACCTGGTTCACTAATGTCCTTTAGAGAAGGAAATCTCTCATCCTTACCTGGTCCGACCTACATGTGACTCCAGCTCCACAACAATGTGGTTGACTCTTAAATGCGCTCACAGATGGGCAATAAATGCTGGCCTAGCCAGCGACACCCACATCCCATGAAGAATTTAAAAAAGATTAGCATGTAAAATTGAAATGCATGGGATTAGGGGGAGTGTATTGAGATGGATAGAAAACGGATTCACAGACAGGAGACGAGAGTAGGAATTAACGGGTCAAATTGGCAGGCAGTGCCTAATGGGGTACCACAATGATCAGTGCTAGAACCCTAGCTATTCACAATATATATTAATGCTTTAGATGAGGGAACATGCAATATCTCCGAATTTGAAGATGACACCAAGTTGGGTGGAAGGGTGAGTTGTGAGGAGGATGCAGATGAATGGCAGATGCAGGAAAATTTGGATAAATGTGAGGTTACCCACTTTGGCAGAAAAACAGAAGGCAGACTATTATTTGAATGGCCATAAATTGGGAGAGGGGAATGTGCAACAAGATCTGGGTATCCTCGTATACAAGTCACTGAAGGTATGCATGGAGGTACAGTAGGCGGTAACGAACGCAAATGATATGCTGGCCTTCATTGCGAGAGGATTTGAGTACAGGAGCAGGTCTGTCTTGCTGCAATTATTAAAATAAAAAATTTGCAGTGATGTATCACCCTCCCCCTGGAACATCGGTACCTCGGCACTGCCCAGCTGGCACTTTGGCAATTCCACCCTGGCACTGCCCAGGTGCCAGGGTGGCACTGCAAGGGTGCCCAAATGCCAGGGTGGCACTGCCAAGGGCCAGGGACCAAGGGTGGCCATGCCCATGAAAAGAGGGTGGAGGGGGGTTTGAAGAGTGGGGGCATGCATGGCAGTTAAGGGGAGTTTGGAGGAGTGATGGGTGGGGTTCCTGGAAGGGAGAAGGTATTGTTAGGGGGGGGGGGGGTAATGCCCATTTGTTTCATAGTATTATTTCATAGTATTTACAGTGCAGAAGGAGGCCACTCGGCAAATCGCGTCTGCACCAGCTCTTGGAAAGAGCACCGCACTTAAGCCCTCAACTCCACCCTATCCCCGTAACCCAGTAACCCCACCTAACCTAAAGGCAATTTATCATGGCCAATCCACCTAACCTGCACATATTTGGACTGTGGGAGGAAACCGGAGAACCCAGAGGAAACCCATGCAGACACTGGGAGAACGTGCAGACTTTGTACAGTGACCCAAGCCGGGAATCAAACCTAGGGCCCTGGAGCTGTGAAGCAGCTGTGCTACCATGTCCCTCTGTGTGTGGAGGGGGGGGGTGACATTGCCCATATGTATGAGGGTGACATTGCCAATGGGGGGGGGGGGGAGGGGGGGAACCCACAAGCTCACGTAGAGATCAGGAAACCCTTTCAAAATGGCGGCCCGATCTCGGTGTTTGCTCCCCAGTGCTAAAAGAAATTCCAAGTGTGGGCTAAACCGGTGCAAAATTCCCCAGGGCCCAAAAAAGTGACAAAGTGTAATTGAATAGCGGTGGGGAACTCGGCGGGCAAGAAACTCCCTGAAAAACCCACCACAAATTAACTTGGAAATTTTTTGGGAGAATCGTACCCTTGACTATCTCAACAAGGGGTCAACTCCTTCCAGTTAGTAGGAGAGAAAATAGGTGAAGGAAAGGGATCCATTGAGGCAGTGCTATTAAATTGACATGGCTTATACCTGTTTGTGAGTCTTGTTTGTCTCATATTACACATGCTGGCTAGTCTCTCATGCAAGTATGTGTTCTTTTCCAAAGAGCCAGTAGTTTTATTAAATGCAGAATGTGCTATTGCCAAGGTCTAAATGTGTAATTCCTGTTTATTAAATTGTCTTAATCTCTTAATCCTTCATTTTCAACCTTCAGTGAGCTTTTAACAAATACTTCTCATTGTGCAGATGGTTGAAGGTCATGCAAATGCCCAGCGGCTCTATGTGGAAGCTTTTTTTCCTCTCAACTACATGGCGGATTTGCCTTTTATTTTTTATAAAGCCAAATTGAATAGCTTTTAAAAACGATTTTCAAAAGGAAATATTCTGCAATTTAGACCATAGTTGAAGAACTGAACAGTCTTTGCACAGACTTCCCACGGTTGAATTTGCCACATATTTTGAATCATCCATTATTCTACAAAAGATGGCTAATGTGGGTAATTGAATGATCAAATTGTTGCCGTACGAGACACATTAAAACTTGGGCTGAGGCCCAAATGATATTGGTAATGTATCAATGAAACACAGAATTGAATCACTGAGGTCAGGAAGTCAGTTACTGTAAAACACATCAGCAACATTTTATCACTTGTTGATTGAATGGAGTTGGCCAAGTTGCCATTTTATTGTAATTCATATTCTTGTATCATTTTTGTAGATTAAGCACCATCATCTTTCCAGTTACAGTTGCACTAAAAGGTAAGAATTTATATAAAGTATGATTCCATGGAGAAAATATTCCATAGATAAGTAGCATTTGACACAATGTTAGACCTGCGGTGTCTTGGTTCAAACTCCACCTAAAAGTGACATTAAATTTATAAACCTATATTTGGTAATAATGTCGGAGCCCCATATAGTGAACTACTATTTCAGCGACTGATAGCTCAGCAAATGTGGCAGGCTTTCTGTGTCAACAATGTTTCACAGCAATAAAACGAATTACCAATATCTTTTAAACATTTTATTAATTATGTTGCTGCTATCAAACTATCTTGCTGCTGCTATTAGATATAAATGAAGTAGTGTTTGGCATTATGGATCTAAAGCATGGTGAATCTTTATATATGATATAAATAGATTTGCTGTTGTTTGCAGCTTCTGAATTTTGGTCAGTGAGTCAAGACACAGATTTGAAGCGTAATGTTCAGTAAATCGTTCTTTTTAAAAATCTCCTGTTCCCAATAGCAGATGTTAAAGGTTTGGGAAATATATGCTTTGCCCATGACACATGGCACGATTACCTGGAAATGTGTTTTTTTTCACAAAAAATAAAGTAGTACAGATCTATTTAAAAGTCTCTACTTGCTTAAAAATGTGTATTCTGGAATTGTTGGATGGTTGCATCATTGTAATGGTGAATGGCATCTCTCTTGCTCAGATGGCCTTGGAAATTATGTTAGTGAGTGACACAGCCGCTACAGTAAAAGCGTAATTTTCTTTGACATTAAGCGCTGCTCTTCCACAATGTGAAAAGATAATTTTATACAGGTGTTAGAGTTTTTTTTAACATCAAACTTGTTCTGCAGGAATGAGATGAATAATGTCCAGAATGGATCAACGATAGAGCAGGCCAACATCAAGACTCAGGAAAGGTTGCAGTCAGAAGATGATGATCAGCATCAGGAAAATTCAAGAAGGGGAAGCACAGAAAATGCAGAGGGTATGTTTTTAAACAGAAAAGCACATCATGCTGCCAGAAAAATGTTGGCAAAGTCTTAGGAATAGGAATACTTGGCTGTGGCCTTGATTGAAATGATATGTGATAACTGAAGAACCTAATGAACAAAGTATACGATAACTCATTGACTTTCAAAAATCACTAAGTAGAAGTGAGTGGCTGTAGGAACACTAGGTTAATAGGTTTTATGATTTTTCCCATCCCCACACAAAATTTGAATTTTATTCTTCCAATCTGGATGCAGTTTTTAAAAATATTTTTATTAAGGCATTTATAATTTTAACAATTTCAGCAACAAGATATCAAAAGAACAAAAAGAATAACACGCACCCACCCCTTGTTGGGGTGCATGGCTTACATAGTCAATTCCCCAATCCCAATTTTCCACTAACCTTACCCAACCCCCCATGCCTCTTCTTTTTTAAACCCTTCCCCCTGGCTGACAGCTTAATTTTTCTCAAAGAAGTCGATAAACGGCTGCCACCTCCAGGCAAACCCTAGCATCGATCCCCTCAGGGCGAACTTAATCTTTTCAAGCCGGAGAAACACAGCTATGTCACTGATGCACACCCCCGACTCCGGGGGCTCTGAGTCCTTCCATGCCAATAAAATCTGTCACCGGGCTACCAAGGAGGCAAAGGCCAAGACACCGGCCTCTCATGCTCCCTGGAATCCTGGGTCTTCTAATACACCAAATATCGCCACCTCTGTACTCGGAACCATCCTTACCTTCAGTACCTCTGGCGTGACGTCAGCCAACCCCTGTCAAAATCCCCAAAGTTTCAGACATGCCCAAAACATATATAATTTGCGGGCCCACCCGCACACTACCCATGCTTATCCTCCACCCCTTCAAACAACCTGCTCATCCAGGCCACAGTCATGTGCGCCCCGTGGACCACCTTAAATTGTATCAGGCTGAGCCTGGCACACAACGAGGATGCATTGACATGCCTCAGGGTATTCTCCCACAACCCAGCCTCCAGCTCCCCACCCAACTCTTCCTCCCACTTTTGCTTCACCTCCCTTATCAGGGCTCCCTCCCATTCCATCAGCTCTTTATAAATATTCGATACATTCCCCTCCCTCACTCCCATTTTCAACACTGTCTTGTCCTGTAGCCCCTGGGGGGTAGGTGCGGAAAGGTCAAGACCTGCCTCTGCACAAAGTCCCTCACCTGCAGGTAGTGGAACCCATTCCCCTCTGGGCAGCTCAAACTCCTCCTCCAAGCTCGGAAAGCAGCCGTCAAGAAACAAATTCCTAAACCTCACGATCCCTGCTCGCTGACAACCCCAGAACCCTCCATCCAACTGACCTGTGTAATTGCACATTTTGGTACTCACCCTGAAGCCTCCTCCAGCCCCATGTGCTGCTGCCACTGTCCCCACACCCTCAGGGCTGCCACTGCTACCAGGTTTGTGGAGTACCTGGCCGGCGAGAATGGCAGAGGCGCCGTTAACAGTGCCCCTAAGCGTGTGACCCTACATGAGCCCATCTCCATCTGCACCCATACCGACCCCACCCCAACTACCCGCTTCCTGATCATTGCTATGTTTGCTGCCCAGTAATAATTTATAAAGTTCGGGAGGGCTACCCCAACTCGACCCCACTCCAGCAGCACCACCTTCACCTGTGGGGTTTTACCCGCCCACACATATCCTGAAATTACCGCATTCACTTTCTTGAAAAGCACCTTGGTGATAAAAATTGGAAGGCTCTGGAAAACAAACAAGAACCTCGGAAGTACTGTCATCGTCACTACCTTAACCCTCCCCGCCAATGACAAAGGGGGCGCATCAAAGCCGCACCTCATCTGCTGCACCAACCGAGCCAGATTCAGCTTATGTAGCTGCTCACACCCCTGTGCCACCTGAATGCCCAAATACCGAAAGCTCCCGAGCCACCACCCCCCCCCCCCCCCCCCCCCCCCCCAAAACACCACCTCAAACAGCATCTCCCCCAATTTCTTATCCTGCCCCCTTGCCTGGATCGGAAAGTCCTCGCTTTTACCCATATTCAATTTATACCCCGAAAACCAGCCGAATTCCTCTAGGATAACCATAGTCTCTCTAATTGTCCCCAGCGGGATCCGGAATGTACTATAATAGGTAGTGCGTGTAAAGCGAGACCCCATGCTCCACCCTTTCCCATACTATCCCCTACCAGCCCCTTGGCACTGTCAGCGCCATTGCCCGTGACTCTATATCCAAGACAAAGACCAATGAGGAGAATGGACATTCCTGATTCGTTCCCCGGTGCAGCTTAAAATAGTCCAATTCTCGCACACTCGCCACCGGTACCTGATACAGCAGCCGGACCCAATCTACAAAGCCCTACCCAAACCCAAAGTGCTCCAGGACCTCTCACAAATAGTCCCATTCCATCCTATCTAAGGCCTTCACTGCGTCCATGGCGACCACCACCTCCACGTCTCGTCCTCACGGGGGCATCATTATGACCTTTAGCAACCTCCTAATATTCGCCGCCAGATGCCTCCCCTTAACGAACCTTGTCTGGTTCACCCCTATCATCCTTGGCACACAATCCTGAATTCTCATGGCCAAGATCTTGGCCAATAACTTGGCATCCACATTTAACGTGATGCAGTTTTTTCTTTGCAAGCAGACGGAAATTGAGAACTTACACTGTTTAGATTTGTAAAAGCTAAAGAACCAAGCCAGGGTTTTCCTCAAAAGCACCTTGTGATTTTTCACCTATTAAAATGAACGGGTGAATGATTGCATGATGAGTGCAGAAGTGCAAACCCCTGCTCCCCACCCACTCTGCCATATTGTACTCTATTTCACTTATGAAGCCATTATAATACTGCATTATGTTTTGGAACTTCCTGAAAAGTTTCTCAACTTTCTGAAAATTTCTCTTGCACTATAGATGTACATTATGGAAACTCGGATGGATATAATTCTTGCAGTGATCTGATGCTGCCTTTTAATTATGCTTGACTTTGCATGTAATTCACATAAGATACTTTTTTTTTCAAGTCGGTGGTAATCATTTTACATGCGTTGCTTAAAGTCCATTGCAGAATGAGAAGTTTTATAAAGAAGTAG
Source organism: Scyliorhinus canicula (assembly GCF_902713615.1). NCBI lineage: Eukaryota > Metazoa > Chordata > Chondrichthyes > Carcharhiniformes > Scyliorhinidae > Scyliorhinus > Scyliorhinus canicula. The sequence goes on from NC_052150.1 coordinate 81,725,818, forward strand.
ATTTTACAGTAAAGCTTACAGAAATAGTAAATATTTTTATACCAATATTCAAAGCTCGGTAAGCTTTCAAGACGTATTACCACTATTTCAAAGCAACCTAATGAAAGGAACACGGCACAACCGAAGTATTCTATCCTTCTAAACAATTGAATTTTCTATTCTTTTCCCATTATCTTTTGTTCTTAATGAATGAGATAAAAGAATAAAAGCACTGTTTTCATGCCATCACAGTATGCAAATTCCTAAGCAACTCCGCAGCAAGAGCCCTTGCGGTACAGGCTCCATTTCTGTCATGAATGCTGGTCTTTGTTTTCTACCAATATGCTGGGCTAAAGCTGAATTGAGGCGCTTGTAGCTCAGTTTTTTTTTGTTAAGTTATCTTACCAGCCACCAAGAGGTTATAAAGTCCATTCCTTACAATTGTAACATTTCACATGCAAACAAAACTTGGTCTTATCAGGATTTTCCCTGGACCCCCTTTAAAGTATGTTAAAAGTAGTCATCTATAAGATGGTACAGCAAATAAGTAAACAATCTTGGATTGTTTTAAATGTCAGTTACTATTGTTGTGGGAAATATCAGATGTTTGTTAAAAATCTTTTTCTAAAAAAATGTATATTTTAATCTGTCATTTACATGTCGCCTAATCTCAATGAGTCTTTAAAAAAATTCATATTTGACTCCATGAAGACTTGTCTAATTCTGCGTTTTTCTTTCCCCTTGTTATGTCAGCAGCGAGGATGGAGAACTCCGAATCAGTAGATGCAGCTACTGAGAAGTGTGGGGTGAATATTGAACTTCAGCCTTCTGGAGCTGAAGATGAGACTGCTGAAGGCAGAGAGGAACTGGATGGTACAAATACAACACTTCAAGCAGAAAGGGAAGAGATTCCGACATTCTTCAGTGCAATGGAACAAAGGTATGGACAGTCTGTACGGGAATCCCCATGCGTTACAAAAGAAGTGTTTCCTTCCATGCAAATATGATTTCAATCAGCTTGTGTCTTTGTAATCAATGTTGTAGTATGTCTTTACATACAGGCTGAGCTTTGACTTGTATGTCCTATATCCAGTTGTGGTTTTTAAATTAAGAATAATTTAAAAATTAGTGATTAGGAACACGGTCAAACATTTCTTCCAGAGCTTGAAATCCACTGGATCTGATGACATGTTACGACTTACAATCACCTCCCTTTCAAATCTTTAGTTCAGTGATCTCTGAAGTGTTTTCTGAAAATACTGTTGGCAGATATTTGGCTGGTAGAAATAATAAGAGTTTAGGAGAGGGGAGACTCTCCAAGCTGTCACAGTAATTTCAATGAAATTTCAAGAGAACCGGCATACACAGCCATTTAAACAGTTCATGAGGGCATTAGTTAAAACCGCCATGGAAATTACAGATGATTAATCTAAGTTAGCACTTATGGTTATGAACAGAAATTACAGGCACTAAACCAAACATTGACAAATAATTAAATTTATTGCTTCAGAGTTAGCCTGTACCAAGCGACGGTTATAATCAGACTGTGACTAAACGTTTCAGCTAGTCGTTATTTTGACCCCATACTCTTTGCCATCTGTGCAGGTGCACAGGTAAGCTAATTCTAGTTTCGGCTGTATGGCGCATTTTGCTTTTTAAAATTCATTTGTACAAGTGATCCTTATTTTAAAATATTTTAATTGAGGCATTTATATATTAATGCAACAAACATAATTGCACATCAAATCAAGCCAACAGGGCTGCACAAGTGATCCTTTTAAAACTGAAACAAATCAGGTAGCATTGGTGTCTACTGAATGATTTGTTTTGACTTTACCAATTGCACAGGACACTGGCCAACATGTGCTGCAGTGTCGGTATTGGCACCATTCCAAATTTTCCACGATAGCATATCCGCTTATTAATTTTTCTTTGTGTTTCCCTTTGGACAAAATGTCTCCAGGAGTTTGTTTTCTTCATCTTTAATACTTTCCAACAATATACATGCAAGTCTGTTTTCATTTTCAGGTTTAATGACATTGAATTTGAAGAAGACAGTGGTATTCCTACTCTGCCATTTCTGGAATCTTGTTATGCAATCGTACCAGTATTAGGTAGGAAATTGCACTTTCATTTATTTCTGCAATATTTGTAGATTAATTTTAGGAAAGCTGTATGTTCTGTCATGGAGGCATTTGGGGAGAGTTACAAACAAGTTATTCTAACCTTTTAATTTTTAACTAGTTTCCTCTTGTCGACGAATACATTTTCATCTCTTTAGCAAATGTCATAACTTAATTGTGCTAATTATACTTTGTTGGAACGTTTAACTTTTTTAAAAAATTAATCTATTTTTAATTTTTTTTAAATTGTCCGACACCAGATTGAAATTTTATCTGCCTACTTTTATGCAAGGGAGATTTTAGAAAAGTGTGTCCAGAAATGGGATCAAAGGTATAGCAGGCAATTTAGAGGTTAACAGACAGAGGGAAAGCATGGAGTCAGAGGGATATGCCCACACCTGGCCTACGTTACATTGTCCCATTCAGACTTAAACTTGTTAGTGGGAATACACAGGATGCCCCTGTTTAGTCAGGGTGAGTCACTTGAAATCCATTGTCCTTTGGGACACTCCTATCTGACCAGCTATTAGCCCATTACAGAGTCTGATGGCCTCTTTTTCTGTCAATGGGAGGTTAGTTGCATATCAATAGCATGGCTCTATTCTTTTGTATAAATGGGAGTGGGAAATCAAACAGCCAAGATACTACTGATGGGTTGAAATCTGTGCACCCCAGGATTGAACCTTTGTTTGAATGGCTGGGCAGAGCTCTGAGAGAGAGAGAAAGAATCATATTTTTGAATAGGAGGGGAGAAGGATTTGAAAAGCCACAGATAGGTCATGAAAGCTGTTCCAGAGACAGGCTTTCGAAAAGGATTCTGAAAGAACTTCACTACCAGAGAAAAATTGCTTTGTAAATGCAAGTATCACCGTTGCCTGCATGTGTCAGTAGAACGAGAGCTGGATGTTCATTTGAAGTGTTGATTAATGGGAATTTGTGTGTTAAAGCTACAAAACTGGTTGAGGTGAAATTTAAAAGTTTAAATATTGTTTTTCTTCTGTTTTAATAAAGCTTGTTTTATAAAATAACCAAGTCTTATACTTTCTGCACTTCCTTAAAACTTAAAAACGTTATGGTTCTGGTCCAGTGTCTTAGTCACTGCTGAGAGCTGACTAGGAATCCGTAACACCTACCAGTCCTGGGGAGCTATAATTTGATATTATAAAGCCAAAATGTGCAACTGATACTGGATTTTTCTTCTACAAAAGTACTTGATTCACTTGTTAACAGCTTTCATGAGACACATTTTAATTGGGGAGTTCTACTTTATAATTATCAGTATAAGTGGAATTTTGATATTAAATTTGTTTCAGAAATTAATTTGATCTTTTGCTTAATTTTAAGTAATTCTCAGTATCTGAACTACACAAAAATAAATTAGTTTTTTGTCTAAAATACTAAATTCTACAGCAAACTTTAAATAAAGACTCTTAAAATTAATCATTGATACTTGCAGCAGTACCATTGACTTCAAGGTGTGAGAGCCCTTATTTTGATTTCCCTTTCTTCCCATTTGTTTTATTATTTTTGGTTCATGGATCATAATCAAAATGTGCCTTTCATAGAATCATAGAATTTACAGTGCAGAAGGAGGCCATCCAGCCCATCGAGTCTGCACTGGCTCTTGGAAAGAGCACCCCACCCAAGGCCAACAACTCCACCCTATCCCCATAACCAAGTAACCCCACCCAACACTAAGGGCAATTTTGGACACTAAGGGCAATTTATCATGGCCAATCCGCCTAACCTGCCCATCTTTGGACTGGGGGAGGAAACCGGAGCACCCGGAGGAAACCCACGCACACACTGGGAGGATGTGCAGACTCCGCACAGACAGTGACCCAAGCCGGAATCGAACCTGGGACCCTGGAGCTGTGGACTCTTACTGATTTAGCCTGCCAGTCAGGAAGTGTGTTCCAGGATTTGTTTTTTGGAGAGGTGAAAAAAGACTTGTCGCCGTCAGGTGAATCAGCATTGGAGTAAATTGGTTCAATTGGCTGGTTGGCAACCTGTGGTCTGGCCATGGACACTGTTGTGGCTGACAACAGCCAGTGATTGGTTCCTGCATGATGCATCTGAGAGAGCTGGGCAGAAATGTTCAGACCTTAAAAGAAGAGGGAACTCTCTCTCTTGCTACTGCTTTATTATTCTAAAACCAGTGAGTGCATTGGCACATCTTTATTATATATTTGAAATGATATTGAATCTACAAAGAAAGTAGACAGCCGTGGCAGAGAAAATGATCTAAAGCCTAGAAGGAAGAAGCATCGCAGTGAAAGCTTGTAATCCTGAAGACTTTAAATGGAAACCATCCTAGCGCATCGGGGATCCCTTATCCTTTTACTTTATCATTACTTTCTTCCCTCTCCACCGCTCTTACCCTCTATGGTGGGTTGTGTGTGTGGGGAGTGGGGCGGATTGGAAACAGATGCGTGGGAAAGAGGTATTAGGTAGTCATTATTCTTGTCAGTTTAATTACGTTACTGTTATAGAGTCATAGAGGTTTACAGCATGAAAACAGGCCCTTTCTCCCAACTTGTCCATGCCATTAAATAATAAAAGGTTATATTTGTTTAAAATTTACAAACCTGGTGACGGCAGTTTAGGTCCCACATTTGTTTCAGTTGACACTTAAAATCTGACATCCAAGCAAAAGACAAGGGCAGTAGTTAATGGAGGCATGGGTATCGTGCCTGCCGACTGGAGAGCCAGCAGGTGCCTTGCTGCATCTTTTTTTTTTGTAAGAACCATCAAATTAAATGCCTGTCACGCACTTAACTGGACAGCAACAACATCCCAGGATTAAGGATCTTGGGGCAGAGGTCTTGCCGGCCTAGAGTTGGATGGCACCAGTACCCTATCCACCTGAAGCCCAGGATTATCGCTGGATTCGAGGCCATAGGTGAGTGATGACAGGAGTTGGTTAGAGGTGAGGGGAGGACGGAGTCAGCAGCAAGGGCAGGAAATTGGCTGTCACCTGGACTCTCCTTGCCAATGCAAGATCCCTCAAACAGGTACTGAATGTCTTTGAATGCGGATCCTGCTGGGAACCCTCAAGCAGCTTCACATAGGCAGCCCTTGCCAGCCTCTAGGTTAATTTCAGCAGTGGCAGGATGAAACCTTTTAATTGCATCACCTTGGTATGGGTGGAAACAGCCTGGGCTGGCTGGCTGAAGGGCAACATTAAGGGCACTGGTAAAGTGGCATTGTTGGGAGCATGAATACTGTCACCGTCCGAGAGGACAGCTAGTTTGTGCTGCATTGAGTCACTATTACTTCCACAGGACAGTGCCTAATGCATTACTTGTAACTGAGTCTGCAAGGCCTGTTGAGCATTACGATCCCTTCTGCAATGGCAGCAGTTTGGGTCTGCATGCCTGCAACAATGGATCTCAAACCCTCAATCAGAGCTTCAATTGCAGCACTGAGACATGTGGAGTGCTCTGTCTGTGCTGAAATGGCATCTAAGACAGCAGCCACTCCATCATTGCTTGGTTGGGCAAAGCTGCAATGGAGTTGCCCACCATTTCCAAGTTAGAAAGAACGAGTTCAGTGTGAAACTCGCCGCCAGTTTGGAATCTACCTCTCTGGTGATATCATGGTTGTGTTGTATGTAATTCACCTAAATGGGCGGGTGGTGCGTGGAACCTAATAGGCTGCCCATGTGACACCAACTGTTGATGTATAGAGACCCTGTTTGCACTTTCCACATTTTGCAGAAGTCAGCAGACCGTGCAAACATTTCATCCCACTGCTTTTTTTTCTAAATCCATGCGTTAATGCATCAACCAGGCCCATTCTTTTTGCATGCTTCCAAAACTACTAGCCCGATTATCACATAAATGGCCTCCAGAAAGGAAGTGCTAGAAACATGTATTGGCCTGACTGGACAAGTGGTGGGGGAGATTAAATAGATTATCACAGGAGTTTAAAGATTGCAAGGTGAGAGAAAAATAGAGAAGAGAAGAAGCAACAGAGTAGATTTCAAAAGGGGAAATGGATGGTACGAAAGGAGTGGGTGGATGACTGATTGCCTCTTTTCTTCCCTTTCCTCATCAATGGCAATGTAGGGGGATAAATGGATGGTAATAGAGGGAAGAGAGAAATTAATGGCAGTAAAAAGGAGAGGTTGTTTGATTCCAGAAATTGAGCATTTCAGGTTGAGTGGAGGAAGGAGTGGTGTGGTGGTGAAAGGACCAACATTTGCGCACACACACAGTGGAAAAACCATATTGTTGAGTGGGACCAGAATGAACTGGGATGGTTAGAAAGGGTATTTTGGGACAAATAAGGCAGGAAGCAGTTGCTCTTAACTCAATCTGGAGGAGATAAAGTTGGTTGGGAGCCTGTTGGCTGGATTTTTATCACAGGCGGGTAGCAGGAGGTGAGATATTTCCAGGCTCGGCATGACCACTTTGAAGAGAGTGGCTGCAAAAGCAGGTTTTTCATTCTGGCGGGGCAGGAGCTAGCTGGAGTCAATCCCACCACCTCCTGATACAATTCAGAGGTAGCCACAGGGGCTGCTGAGTGTTGCGCTGGGCTCATTAAAATGCCCACCTTTGGTATTCTGGGGTTTTATTTAATATTAGGCCCTCTCCCCTACACCCATCACTCTGCAACACCCCCTCCTGAAACACTCCCCATGTTCCGTTCATTTGAAGCCTCAAGGCCCCTCATACTCTTTATGCCAACCTATGATCCTCCACCGCCAGTTTGGAATCTACCGCTCTGGTGATATCATGGTTGTGTTGTATGTAATTCACTGACTGACCACTAGGAGTTTCGTTAGTATACAAGTGAATGTTAGAGTCAGGTGATCTCAGACATACGAGGGAGCTGGGAGAGAGGTTGCATGTGCATGTTCATACTATTATTCATCTGTTGTTTGTATATATTTGACCCATAGTTAATGTTAATAAATTGTTTATAGCTTTAGCTACAAGTGTTCTTGCATAATAAATTGGGCCATCCGACAAGAACATTATATGGTACCAGGTGTGGATAGTATTAAACACTGAGAAAACACTATCACATCATCGAGTAAAACCTACCACGAGGTCCACAGAGATTTGAAGATTTTCCTGACACTTTTCAGATTGAGTGACTGGAGAATGGTGCATTAGGCAACATGCTACCATCATCCTCAATGACAGCATTGGTTGGCTTTGTGGCATTGGTCCTGATGATTTGTTGGAAGATCTCCTCTATGGTGCTGAGGGAATGCACGTGTTCTGGTTTTCCAGCCTGTCGCGGGCCACCTTCTACGCGAGAGGGCAGAATGCCAGTGACTGTGTGTTAGTGAGCCATGGCTAAAAAGTGGAAAACAGATGGGTCACAGTCTGCATGTGAAAGACTTCTCCAAATATTTTCCAATTATCTCCAAGGGAGACTATCAAGCAAGTTCCTTTACAAACACGCACCATGACCAGGCTGAGCTTCTGATAATTGCCAGTGCCAAGTGTTAGAACATAGAACATAGAACAGTACAGCACAGAACAGGCCCTTCGGCCCTCAATGTTATGCCGAGCCATGATCACCCTACTCAAACCCACGTATCCACCCTATACCCATAACCCAACAACCCCCCCTCTTAACCTTACTTTTTTATTAGGACACTACGGGCAATTTAGCATGGCCAAACCACCTAACCCGCACATCTTTGGACTGTGGGAGGAAACCGGAGCACCCGGAGGAAACCCACGCACACAGGGGGAGGACGTGCAGACTCCACACAGACAGTGACCCAGCCGGGAATCGAACCTGGGACCCTGGAGCTGTGAAGCATTTATGCTAACCACCATGCTACCCTGCTACCCTGTTCCTGGGCATCAACCCAAGAAAATCTCTCATTGTCTTTGGGTCATTAACACAAACCATGCTGAGATTATTAAAATCAAGTAATCATTTTTGATAGCACTGATCGATTTTAAAATTTGCAGTATAATTGTAATTGTGAGCAGTCTACTTCAAAAAAAATATGGGAACAGGAAATTCTGTCAATGGAATTTCTTTTAATGCTCCATCTATTTTAATTTTGAAATAAATAATTCTCTCTCAACCTGCTTTATTCTTTACAGATCAGAAGCTTAAATGGGGTTCTACAAGAATCAATTAAATGCAGAATTTTCCTTTTTACCTTTAATTTCTATTTCATATCACAATGTTTTAATTTCAGTATCCTATACTGAACCTCTGTCACTTCTCTCTTAGATAAACTTGGCCCAACAGTCTTTGCTCCTGTCAAATTGGATTTTGTGGGTAATATTAAGGTAAGTATGATGTCTTTTTCTTCGAGATGTTACTAATTTACTGTTAATCTATACTTATAATAAAATTGGACATTTAGGTTTTACATACTTTTAAAAACCATTTAAGTTGATCATGGTTGCAAAAAAGGATTCTTCTTTCAGAAAATAAATCAGAAATACATCACTGATTCCATAAGGTTCACTACCCTTCAGAAGATAGTGCTGTATGAACTGGAAACTGATGAGGCCACAGTTAGAAACTCTGCTACAGAGGCACTCCTTTGGCTGAAGAGGTATGTCTGCAATTTTCCAACCTTCCCAAAAAAGTTTATTTCTTGATCAATTCTCTCCTGTAGACTGACTTTTATGTTGGGAATGTGGCTCCACTCTTGAGGTACAACAAATTTCCTGGATCTTATCCAAGTGACCATTCTTCATGCATACCCCACAGACACAGAGGGATTACCAGTCTAGTTAACTGAGGGGTATCTCAAGTGAACTCGAGACACTGAAAACCCACGGGAACACGTTTTACAATTAAGGCCACGGAGCAGCAATAAGGAGGCATAACTATGGCTGTTGTCTCTGCACTTCCTTTCATTTCCTTCCCACCCGCCCAAGGAGATTACAGCCACTCTTTGATAAGAACGGTGATCAGTTAATTCCACCTAAAGCAAGAGTTGACACTAAGAACATTCTGAGCTATGTAGCTGAGTAATAGATCAGGCTGTCTACTGAACCTCTAAGACGTGCTAGTCTATCGTGCCTGATAGATCTATCCTAAATGGGTTGGTGGGTGCGTGGAACCCTAAATGGGTGGGTGGTGCGTGGAACCTAATAGGCTGCCCATGTGACACCAACTGTTGATGTATGGAGACCCTGTTTGCACTTTCCACATTTTGCAGAAGTCAGCAGACCGTGCAAACGTTTCATCCCACTGCTTTTTTTTCTAAATTCATGCGTTAATGCATCAACCAGGCCCATTCTTTTTGCATGCTTCCAAAACTACTAGCCCGATTATCACATAAATGGCCTCCAGAAAGGAAGTGCTAGAAACATGTATTGGCCTGACTAGACAAGTGGTGGGGGAGATGAAATAGATTATCACAGGAGTTTAAAGATTGCAAGGTGAGAAAAAACTAAAGAAGAGAAGAAGCAACAGAGTAGATTTCAAAAGGGGAAATGGATGGTACGAAAGGAGTGGGTGGATGACTGATTGCCTCTTTTCTTCCCTTTCCTCATCAGTGGCAATGTAGGGGATAAATGGACGGTAATAAAGGAAAGAGAGAAATGAATGGCAGTAAAAAGGAGAGGTTGTTTGATTCCAGAAATGGAGCATTTCAGGTCGAGTGGAGGAAGGAGAGTGCCAGCATTAACTGGTGTGGTGGAGAAAGTACCAGCATTTGCACACAGAGTGGAAAAACCATATTGTTGTGTAGGACCAGAATGAACTGGGATGCTTAGAAAGGGTATTTTGGGACAAATAAGGCAGGAAGTAGTTTCTCTTAACTCAATCTGGAGGAGATAAAGTTGGTTGGGAGCCTGTTGGCTGGATTTTTATCACAGGCGGGTAGCAGGAGGCGGGATATTTCCAGGCTCGGCATGACCACTTTGGAAAGAGTGGCTGCAAAAACAGGTTTTTCATTCTGGCGGGGCAGGAGCTAGCTGGAGTCAATCCCACCACCTCCTGATACAATTCAGAGGTAGCCACAGGGGCTGCTGAGTGTTGCGCTGGGCTCATTAAAATGGCCACCTTTGGTATTCTGGGGTTTTATTTAGTATTAGGCCCTCTCCTCTGCACCCATCACTCTGCAACACCCCCTCCTGAAACGCTCCTCATGCTCCGTCCATTTGAAACTATGCCCTCCACCCACCCTCAAGGCCTCTCATACTCTTTATGCCAACCTATGTTCCTCCAACAAACTCCAATAGTCCATCATATTCTCCATGCCAATCTATGTCCTTCTATCCACCCCCAATAACCCTTCGTGCCCTCCATACCAATGCACCTCCAACCACCCTTAATGGCTCCATATATCTTCTGTGCCAACTTATGCCATCTCCACACCCGTTCACCGTATGTACACTCGGATACTTTGGGTTCATTAGTTCTGTACGATGGCACACCTTTCTAGTTGTTTTATTCAACATTAGGCCCTCGAGCCCTCACCCCTGACACCACTCAGCAAAATGGTTCCTTTAACTCTCCATACCGATTTATGCCCCTCTACCTTAAAGTGCATTCATGGCTGAGTGTCCAGACTTCCATTAGTCTGTTGAAACAGCTGCACCCATGGATAAACATTGCTTGATTGACAGCTTTTTCTCTTACATCTGTTTTGTTATTTGCACAAGATAAGAGGTGTCAAGTACTTGTAGTTACTGCTATTGATTCTTCAAGGTCTGAATGATTGACACTTTTATAGGGCTGTAGTAAAAACTTTTTTTTAAAGAAACTAATGAATGGATGACTTTTTAAAAGGTTTCCCACACACGCCATTGTTACTACAGGGTTATTAGATTCTGTACAGACTGTGCACTGGGAGGGTATGAAGAGCTATATGTAGGGTGGAGTGAAATGGGTTGACATGGGGGCCATTAGAGTGGGTAGAGTGATATATCTTGACATGGAGGCTATGGTGGCCATTAGGGTGGTTGAAGGGCCACTTTTGATATAGAGGATATGAGGGGCCATTGTGGGTGCATTTGGGAGACACAGGGACTTATGAGCAAGACATTTTGAACATGCCTTTCAAAAAGTTTCATCATCACCATGGTTCATGATATCTCTGAGGGGTTGAGAACCATGAGTCCTTAAAAACCTGGCCTTACTCCACATAAATTGCCTGTGCCTAAGAGATGGGTATTGTTGAAATGGCACTGGCTGGGTTGGGAAGGCAGGATGCTAGCTGGGGATCTGTGCCACACTGATGAAAATTGGGGAGCCAGAAATGTGGTAGAGAATCCCAGAATTGGGTCCCATCTGCCATTTTAAAAGGTCTGCAAAGTCGCCCCGACTCCCTAAAAATCCAGACCTGCATTCGGAGAGTGAAAATGTTTATAGTTTACTTGGAGTCGCAATGTCATTATTTGTTTCTTCACAAATTATGCTTCTCCCTGAATTAAAGTGCAATGAGAAATCTTATTTTTCTTGACTCCAACATACTTCAACATTTTAATTTTATTGAGCTACAAGTTTTGTTCTTTACATTATCATTTTCTATTATTTACATCTGGTTCAGCATTATGATGTAAGTGAGACTCCTGACCGTATCTCATTGAGCTATTAAACCTGCATACACTTAGATCTGTTGTGTTTTACTTGAGAATTGCCTTCTGTTGGTGGATAGATTAAAAAGTGTAATTCATGACACGGTTCAATACATTAACTAATAGCCACACGTGAGTAATTGAGAATCTAGAATGTGGTTAATTGCGTTTTAATTAGTGAATAAAGAATGAGTAATTAGACACAATCATTGAATATGCGATTTCAATACTCATTTGCAGTTTATGCATGTATACTTTGTGGTTTTGTTGGTAAAATAATAATAATCGCTTATTGTCACAAGTAGGCTTCAATGAAGTTACTGTGAAAAGCCCCCAGTTGCCACATTCCGGCGCCTGTTCGGGGAGGCCGGTACGGGAATTGAACCTGGACTGCTGCCTCGTTCTGCATTACAAGCCAACTGATTAGCCCACTGTGCTAAACCAGTCCCTCTAGGAAGAGAAATGTCTTTTGGTTGTTGTGTAGCCTTACTTCCTTGGCTAGTGGTTCTTAGTTATCTATTAAAATGGTGTGTAATATGTGTAAAATAGCCAGACTTTACATCATGGACAATCAACAACATTGAGAGGAGAACTTCTCTCATGGTCAGGTCGACCAATCAGAAGAATTGTTCCAGGCAGAATTAAATAAACTCAACCTATAACAAATAGCTCCAATAGGGCAAGTCCTACAACGTCACATCTGACACATCTTTTGCAATTCCACAATCTCAGCACTTGCCATGATGAAGTCAAAGAACCGCTCACAACTGCAGGACAAAACCTAAAAGTTGCATTAAGATGCGCTGCATCTGCTCAATTCATACATCAAAATTACCAACTTCGGAAAAAGTGAAAAGTTTCACAATGAATGGTAGTAGATCAATCTGCCCGTGTCTGTGTCGATCTCACCCCCACACCCCTGTGCAGGGTAGATGGATTGGCCATGCCAAATTGCCCCTTAATTGGAAACATTTTTAAAAAATGGATGGTAGTAGGTTGTGTACTTTGTGAAGTACATTTACTCTCTATTCGTACACATTGTTTTCTTCCAAAGTTAGTTGTCCTGCAGTTGTGACTGGTTCTTTGACTTCATGATGCTAAAATGGTATTGCAGCAGCAATGCCTGTGACTAGTCAATGATTTCTCTTGGGCCATACTAAGATTTGACTCTCAACTTCTATTCTTATTTTGATAGTTATATTCTTATTTTAATGTAGAATATATCTATTCCAGAACATTTGGCTTAAACTAGTGTATCACAGTACACTTTGATGCTGTCAAATGCATGTAAAAAAGTGTCAAAGATTTCCAATTTCCCTATGTGAGGGACATAAGAACATTGGATCTTGAAGAGGTTATTCAGCCCCTCAAGCTTATTCTACCATTCAATTAGATAATTAATGATCTAGATTCTATCCACTTACCTTGTTCCAGAACAATTTATACTCTGGCCGAACAAATATCTTATCACTCTCAGTTTTGAAATTTCAGTTGGCCCAGCCTGAACACCATTCTGGGGAGAGAGAGTTTCCGATTTCCATAACACTGTCTGTGAACAAGTTCTCCCTGATCATCCTGGAGCAGCCTAGCTCCACTTTTAATGTTGTCTCTTTGCTCTGGACTTTCCAACTCACGGAAATGTTAATTCTCTATCTACCCGACTGAGTCCTTTGATCATCTGTAAACACCTCTATTAGACAACACTTTAATCTTTTTATGAATAAAAAGTGCAACCTGTCTAGATCCATTTGGGAATGATTCTGGTGGTGCTGTGCTACCCAGCCCTCTTAAGAACCCCTTTTTACACTCTCTGAACTTTCATCTCTCTTCAAAATTGTCATTTATTTTTACTTCTGTTTCCTCTCCAATGTACAACTGATGGAATATTGGGTATAGCTATAGCTGATGCCATGACCAGTTAAATACCACTGCCCTTCCACAGTAGCTCCTTCTCGTATGTAATTTCACGAGGACCTGTGGTTCATTTTTCATAGGAAACTTAATGGTAGAATGTGAGCGGATGTACTATTGGAATTTGGAACCCGATGGACTGAGTTTAATCACAGATAGTCCATTGTGCCTATGATGGCTCAATGAAAGAACTGCCCACATAGTTGTGTCCCCTGTACTCTCACCAAGGCTGCCACAATATTTCCCCTTCAAGTACTTATCTAATTCACTTTTGAAAGTTCTTATTGAATCTGCCCCCATCACTCTGTAGACCATAACTTAAAAACATCCTCATGTCGCTCGTGCTTTTTTTTTTTTTACCAATTATCTTAAAATAAATGATCATGTTCATACACCTTTGTTTAGAGATATTTTGCATTTGTACATTGATTTGTGTTGTGGACCTTGTGGGGAGTGCGCCTCTTTTTTTTAAAAGCTGTTTTTTTAGCACTTCCATTTTTGTAAGGGTGTGCGTTTGTGTTTCACTATACCATCTAGTGGCAGCTTTCAGTATTGCCTTTAGCAACACAATCCCAAACAATTTTTAAAATATTTGTTCTGAACATTGCTATAAAATGGATCGAGAAGTAATTGGTAAACACTGTGAAAATCACAATTTTTCCCCTTTAATATCTATGTGACAGGGGATTGAAATTTCTGAAAGGATTTCTGGAAGAAGTAAACAATGGAGAAAAGGACATCCAAAAAGCACTAAGTAAGTCTGAGTTAACCATGTATTTTATGGAATTGCCTTTCTGTTACTGTGTTTAGTTAACATAGTGTGAGGGAGAGAGGAAAAGGTGAATCATCAGGAAAGAACTAGCACTTATATAGCAGCTTTCATATTCTTGGAACTTTCCAGCGCATGTTACAGCCAGTGATTATTTAGAAGTGTGCTCAGCAGCTGTACGGTAAGCAAATACAATCAGCAGTTTTCTGCAGCAGTCTTGTGAATAAAAATGAGACATGTGGAATCCACTTGATGCTGCTGTGTAAGGATAAACACCGGCCAAGTCAACAAGAGAAATCCCTTTTCTAATAGTTCTATTAGATTGTTTATGTTCACCTGAACAGGCAGGGAAGGGAAATTGAGGTTTGTCTAGTCTGCCACAATGCAAGCACTTGCCTGAAGCCAATTAAAGCTCAAAACCAAGAGCATCAAGTCATTCAATTTAGTTTAAAAAGTTGAAAAATGGCTCATTTCCTGGCAATCCCATTCCTTTGTGATTCCATTTGATGCCATGTTTCAGTGGCGAATTGATTATGATTGATTACACAAGTTAATGAGAGATTTTACATCACCCTTATGCTGATGGGTTTGCGTGGGACTGGCGCTGTGAAGTCACAGTGCTATCCACTTGTGCTTCCCCACTGGAGCACAAGGTCGATGACTTCACTTTTGTCTCGGGCTGCCAGCCGGGCTGAATGTCATAAATCAGGCTGCTGATTTGCACTTTACTCATTGAAAGTCCAGAAGCTTCACACCAATTCAGGAGATCCGTGTCTGAACCACCTCTCAACGTCTGACAAACTAAAGGGAGTCCACCAATCGGAACCTGATGTTGTTCTGTATTGCCTGCTGATAAGCTCATCTTGAGCCAATCAGCAAATTTAAAGCTACCAAGGATCTGATTGGTGTATTCACCACAACAATCCCCTCTCCGTATAGTACGTCCCCATTGGCCGGGGTGCTGCATTGCAGTGCTGTGTGTTTCATTGAAAGTCCGCTTCTGCCTGGAGACCCTAGGCTTCTAATCTTTCCATGAGCCAGCACAAGAACAGGGATGAATTTGTAAACCTCTGGCCTTGTTAAACTCGGGCTGAACTGTTGATCCTTGGAATACCTCTCATTTCTGCGTTTGTTATCATTTGTTTTGTGTATTCATGGTGCCAATCACAAACCAGTAGTGGTGAATTAATAATCTTTATTGTAACAGTAGGCTTACATTAACATTGCAATGACGTTACTGTGAAAAGGCCCTAGTCGGCACATTCCTGTTCAGGTACACAGAGGGAGAATTCAGAATATCCAATTCACCAAACAGCATGTCTTTCAGACTTGGTGAGGAAACCGGAGCACCCGGAGGAAACCCACGCAGACGAGGGGAAAATGTGCAGATTCCGCACAGACAGCGACCCAAGCCGGGAATCGAACCTGGGCTCCTGGCACTGTGAAGCAACAGTGCTAACCACTGTGCTACCGTGCCGCCCTATTCTAGTAGATGTAGAGAAAGATTGGCATTGCTTATCATTGTTCAATTTCATAAAAGATTGTGGTGTGAAATGAAAGAACGGAAGAGAAAATATTTGTGAATTAACAGTTCCCCATTGTTAGTCTACTGTTTGACAAAATTGTGGATGTGGTTTGAACTGGGTATTGTTTGCTACAATTGTACATGGTTTTAAATGTTCTTGCTTTTTATTATCTTTTGCACAAAATGTGTTTTTCTTTGATTCTCTTGTTTAGATACTTCATATGGTAGAACATTGCGCCAGTACCATGGTTGGGTTGTTAGAGGTGTCTTTGCAGTAAGTTTTTATTGAAAGAAAAAAATGTTTAGTGCATTTGTATATTCTGTTTTTTCGAAGAAATCATGAAATAAGTGTGATTGCCTTATTCTCACATTCACAGTTGGCATTAAGAGCAGCACCATTTTATGAAGGGTTTATGGCAGCACTCGCTGTAAATGAAGGGGATGAACAGAAGGAGGCGTTCTATGAAGGAATGCAGAGAGATTTAAACCAGTATCTTCCAGCTATGGGGAAGCAAATTGAGATCTTGGATGCGTTGTACGAAGAATATAATTTAGAATCTGATGAAGTGGTATAATGATAAATCAGTGTTCCTCATAACATTGACTGAAAAGGAACTCATTTGATCCTGTTGGGGAATCCTGTACCACAAATGAAACGTGCAACAAATATTAGTTCTACAGTTTCAGTCGAGCTTTCACTTGAAATACATTCTGTTGAATTTCAAAAATCAAATATTTGTGCTGAACTAATGGACAACGGAGGTAAATTTCAGAAGGCGTGTTTGAAGATAACGGCATATTTATTGGGTGATATGAATCCGAGCATCTTTGAGCTCGGCTCATGACAACTTGCTCCCTCAGAATAATTGCTGCCAAAATGATCGTAATTAATTCAAAACACTAATCACTGTTTATAATATTTGTCATTGTCAGGTGGTTCTGAAAATAATTGCATTGTTTTCTATTTTGTTGTAGATTTATGAACTCTTAAAGGTTTAAGTGACTGAACTATCCAGAGACGTCACTTTGCACAGAATCTGGTTGATTTTGACATAGTTTAAAGTGTTGAGAATCATGCAAAAAAAAAAGTGCTTAAGCAACTGACCACTGTCCACTAATTCTGTGCAGCCCTTCACTTTTTAAAAGGACTTGCCTGAAAGCATATCCAGCCTGTCCAAACCATCTAATAATGTATGACTTTAATATGGTTTATGATCTGATAAAAAGTTTGTTAATTAAAGCAAAGGGCACTTTCAATCCGTTTCATAACATTATACGCAGCTATAATGTAATTATGTTTTAAACCTGATTTGTGGAGAATGTCACTGAATATTATTTAAGGTGAAAGCAACTTTTGAGGATGTTACAGCCGAGCACTTCTGACTTTTGTTATGAGCTTTAAGCAACAAAGCTGTTTTTACCTGCTCTACACGTGCTAGTCCATGCGACTATTAGTTTTCCTGTTTTAACTGTTCCTGTCCAGTGTACCCGGAGTGAGGTGACCACGAGTTGAAAACAGTACTGTACCTCATTAGGTAAAGAGACAAATAGAACTAACTGCCAAGTATGTGCCAAAGTAATCCATCTCTCCTGCAAGTGGAATACACAGGCTTCTGCAGACCACTGACTGGGCACAGGGTTGACTCCAAAACATATTCAGGGAAAAGGCCTGGACCATAAAAGAACTTATCGAGTAAGCTGACATGAACACTTCAAAATAATTGCTGAATGTTGATAAATTGCCAACACTATTTTTGGCCAATCTATTGTGGTATCAACTTGCCATCTGAGATGACTGAGCTAACTTAACTTTGCCTAGTTTTTGGAAGTCTTTCTATAATGCAGTAAATGGACTTAACATGCAATTATAGCCATTAGAATTTATTTAACTGAAAAATGCACTATGTCTTTGTGTGTGTGTGTGTGTGTGTGTATATATATATAAATATATATATATATTCACATACATATCTAAATATATGGATATATTTTGTACTTATTTAATAAAAAGTTGCACTTTTATTATGTTGTTTGGTGCAGTCAGATTGCTCATAGAAATATTTGTTGATAATCATAAAACTTTGAACTTTTATGAAAATTCCAATTCAGAATGAAAAAAATACAAGTGCACAAGAATGCAAATTGGCATCTATATGCATTGTCATCTTCGGACAAAATAAATATGGGATGAAATAACTGACCCAAAATAACAGGAAACTCACTTCAATGCCGATCCAGTCCAAAATTGCAGGGTACCAATTTACTTAATCGAGGCAGGAGGCCTATCTTCCAGGAATCCAGCAGAGAAACCACCACTGCAGCAGACAGGAAAAGTGGAGCAGTGGTAGAAACTGAAACCAGAAATTGGTTGAAGCCAAAGGTCAGTAATTTCTGTTAAGGTCTTATGGGAGTGAAAGGTTGTTTCTGTCCTCGTGTCACCTTCCATTTCTTCCGAGTGCTAGTTGTTTACACTTGAGCAAACTCTTAATCATTCAATATCATATCAGGTTGGACTTCATTAAGGGCTTCACT